>NC_044309.1:31276481-31585648 GCF_007474595.2 Lynx canadensis | reverse complement strand
CTGTATTGAGTTCAGTGATCCTTTAGATGCCCCTCGGTGTCCAGTTAGGTGAGGGAAGGGGACGAGTACATATGCCAAAGACCAAAAGGCCTGGAAGCAGCCATTGTGGGCTCCCTGTGCCAGCCTTCCTACATTCTCTGAGGAGGACCTACTTGCTCTGACCCTGACTCTGAGGTAAGAAGGCTCAGTTCAAGAGACTGACTGCTTTAGGACAGCAATCACTTACCAGAGAAATGCAAAAAGCTCTGTTCACATTTTTTAAAAATTACTTCTCGACAAAGGTGAGTGCCAGAGTTTTTGAAGGATTTTCCCCGAACTTTCTGAACAGGGATGTCTGCAGGAATGAATGCTCTGACCATCATTCTGGGATCAGTGGTTCATCCTCAGCCTTCCTTCCAGAGTGGATGGGGCCTGCAGCTTTTCCATGAGGCACAGGCAATAGACTCCGATCCAAATGCGGAATGGCTCAGCTTTGGGCCCGGACCCTGCAGTTACTCAGACACACGGAGCGGTGGGTGAGGAAAACCTTTCCCCCAGCCTACGTGATCATAGTGCACAGAGCAGAGCCTGCGTTTCTCTCCTCTGGAGTCAGGAATGCACAGAGACTGGAAGTGCTCACAACGAAAAGGCAAACTCTGTGTCTCCGGACCTCCTGGTTCCAAAAGCACAGGCTCCTCCGCGAGTATAACTTCTTGTGATAGAAGGGAGAAGTCTTCTTGTTGCCTCTCCCTGCTTGCATTTAGGCTTCTGGGAGGCATATCCACCGGGTCTTCACCTCTGGCTCAGCACGGTGCACAGGCCATACTCTCCTCTGAAGTCAACAGAAACAGCAGAGCAGGCAGTGGATCCGGCCCTCTGCCGAGCCCAGGCCTGCACCGTTGCTCTTTCATGAGGTCCTTTTCCTGCTTCCCAGTGCCCACCCAAGCCCAAGGATGGGCGATCTAAGGGTGACGGGGTTGTACGTGCCAGGGTCGGGTGAAGGGGGTGGGGGATGCCATTTGTCATCGGATTCTTATCCCACCTGGCATTAGGTGATCTCCTAAGGGTGTTGCTGCAGGCCGGGCATTCTCTGGACGCGAAAGGGGTTGGAGATGTAGGGCCTCATGTCATCAAATGCTTTACAAACGACACCCCACTCTGAGCTGAGCCCAAGCTCCCTTCCATCTTTGCTTAGCTCCTCTGGAGAATGAGTTGCAACTCTCTCTGTCTGCAGAGGAACCCCTGTCCCAGCTGCCCCCGGAGGGTCTTGATAAGAATTACGGGTGCACCCCAAATGCACTGCCAGGATTAGCACCCAGACAAAGTGCACTATTCCCAGGTTCCTGGCGCCCACCTGCCTAGACTAGGGGGACTGGGCCTAGGGAGGGGCAGAGCACGAGGGAGAAACGTGGGTGGGCGGGGCTGTGGTGGAAGCGGGGGAGCCTGGGCAGGGCAAAGTCACCGGACAGCACCCAGTAAGCCCATGGCCCAAGAGCCCCTTGAGGTCTTGAGTCCTGGTAGGATCTGGTCAGGTTGCAGGACGGATGGGGTGCGTTAGTCATCTTGTGTTTGTCCTGTTCCTCCCCTGACACACACACAGATAAGCAAATTGTTTCAAACAAAAAGGGAAATGTGTTCTGTCAGTGGTTCCAAGCTTTTTTCCCCTGGCCACATTCCTGGCCAATAGAGTGGGTGAGACAGACACAGGCCCGGTAAGAATGAGCTGCTGTACAGGTGAGATGAACTGTGACTGTCTGCTAATCAAAATGCTTTTCGCTGTTTTTATGGTGTAAAAAATCACAACACTAATACAAGATTATTGCTTTCAAAAAATCAAAATAATGCCGAAGTATATGGAGTAAAAAGTGAACTCCCTCCATTTTATATCCTTTGCTCTTCACTTCCACTTTTCATAGCTAAGCACTATTGAAAGTTTGCGATATCTTTCCGGAGATCTTCCTGTCTGTTAAGTGTGAGTGCACACACACAGTACACGTTAAACATACAATGCTATCCTTTTCTTACATAGATAGGACTATATCTTACATACGCAAAACAAAAACAAAAGCACTGTATCAGGAGAGTGTTCCTGGCAGAATATTTTGATCCATGTCGTTCTTCTTAACAGGGGCATACCATCCCATAGTATGGAGACAACCATGAAGATACATTTGGTGGCTGTAGTAGTTCCCTCGGGCTCCCATAACCAATTATCGGAAATTGGTGGCTTAAAACAAGAGAAATGTATTTTCTCACAGTTCTGGGGGCTAGAAGTCCAAAATCAAGTCATTGATAGGCTGTGCTCTCTCTGAAGGCTCTACAAGAGGATCTTTCTTTGCATCTTCCATCCAGCTCTTGTGGCTCCAGGGAAATCTTTGGCACTCCTTGCCTTGTAGATGTATCACTCCAATCTGTTTCCATCTTCATGTGGTCTTCTCCATATGTCTTCTCCTCTTCTGAGAAAGACATCACTCATTGGATTTAGGGCCCATCTCTTAGCTAATTGCATCTGCAAAGACCTTATTTCCAAATAAGGCCCATTCTGAGGTTGTGGTGGACATGAATTTTGGGGGGTACCACTATTCAACTTGCTACAGTAATCATAGATTTTGATGATTTCAAAACCTATGCACATTATCTGTGTCCCAGCCCCCACCAGATGGAACAGCACATTCCTGAAGAACTTTCCATTCATCCTATCAGCAAATACATACTGAGCCCCCTACTGTGTGCTAAGCACCTAAATTAGAATAAACTGTGACTCATGCCTCACACAGTACAGTTGCTCTGTGAGACAAAGGCTATGCCTGTCACTGGAGAATTCCCAGTGCCTGGCCCAGTGTCTGGCACTTAATAAGTGTTCGTCAGGGCACCTGGCTGACTCTTGATTTTAGCTCAGGTCATGATCTCACGGTTTGTGAGACTGAGCCCTGTGTCGGGCTCTGTGCTGACAGTGGGGAACCTATTTGGGATTCTCTCTCTCCCGCTCTCTCTGCCCCTACCCACTCATACTCGCTCTCTCTCAAAATAAATAAATAAACATTTTTAAAGTAGTAAGTGTTCATTAAGCAAATAAGTGAATGGATCGGTGAGAGATACAGACAAACAAGCAGATATTAATAATACATAGTGATATGATGCTGTGATAGGGGGAAATTACAGGGCAGATGGTGCCATGAGGACACCAAAAAGAGCAGCCATAATCTAGACTTTTAGGTGTGAGGGATACTTTCTTGGAGGAAATAACTCCTCTAAGTTGAGACCTTGCTGGAGTTAGTTGGGCAAAGAGTGTGGGTGGGAATGGATGGAATGAATGTTGCAGGCAGAGGAAACTAGGCTTGGCACCTGGGGGTGAAGCAGATTGTGGAGAATCATCAGCCGGTAAGAAGCACAGAATGGTTCCTGAGCCATCCCTATGGGAGACTAGTAAGGGCAAAGCTTCTGGGCTATCTACAACAGTGCTAACAGAGCCTTCTGCAATGATGAAAATATGTATGCTAGATCTGATCTGTCCAAGGTAGTAGCCATGAGCCACACGTGGCTAGCGAGCACTTGAAATGAAGCTCATGTAACCAAGGAACTGCACATTTAATTACATTTAATTTTATTAAATGTTTAATAATTTTAATTTAAATAGCTACATGTGCTAATAATTTTATAACAAACAATGCAATTTTAGATCCTAATATCCTAACTTAATCTAAAATCACAATTTTGTCCATTAATTCAGTTTCTTCCTATACCAAGTTTTTTGTCAGATCTACTTGCAGGAAGTCCAATGGATCTGAGTTTTGCCTCCTCTCCAAGTTACTGGCGGCCTTTCACAAATGGTACAGAGGCCAAGAGCTGGCTGACAAAGAAATGGATTAGCATTTAGTAAATGTCTATGGTAATCTAGACACACAATATAATTTGTTTTTTGAAACACACTTTTTTCTAAAAAAATTTTTAATGTTTATTTACTTTTGAGACAGAGAGAGACAGAGCATGAGCGGGGGAGGGGCAGAGAGAGAGGGAGACACAGAATCCGAAGCAGGCTCCAGGCTCTGAGCTGTCAGCACAGAGCCCAACGTAAGGCTCAAACTCACAAACTGTGAGATCATGACCTGAGCCAAAGTCCGAAGCTCAGCTGACTGAGCCACCCAGGAGCCCCTGAAATACACATTGTTACTTTCAATTTAAATATACATCAACAGTGGAAAAAACCCATTGCCCTGGGAAGAGTCAATGGTGGGTCAGAGGTCAGGAGGTCAGGTGGGAGGAGAGTTTCTTTTCTAAAACACCCTCTTATACTGTCGAATATAATATGAGCACACACTATCATTAAAGTGAACCAAAAACCTAAACCAAAAACAATGGCTGTTAGTGGTGAACAGTGGCCATCACAGACTGAAGGAAATTAGATTGCCCATTGGCTATGGGAGCTCGCCAAGCAAGGTCCAATGTCGTTGAGATTTACTTGGATGCATTTACTGCAAATGAGATTTACAACTTACCATTTCCCACAGAAAATGCTTCCCCTCTATTGTCTGGGAATGTGCAAGGAGGCTCCCTAGATTCCTTTAAGCAGCAGGCAACTAAAATTGCCTGGTACCCAAGGCCAAATAAGCCATGAGTTGTAACTTGTTTAAACTGTAACAGGACAAGGGAAACTGAATCACTACTGTGAAAATGTGGTCACAAGGGAGAAGCCATCAGGATAAGGGTTCTCCGCTGACTGGCTGACTTGCCGGATGCGTCAGAATGGTGGTTCCTGTCCTCCAGCAGGGCAGGGACAGGCGTCCCCACACGGAGCCTGCTGTTTCCCGGGTTGTCCACCTGATAAGGATATCCTTTAAGGATATCAGATGTCTATTGTTCTGTCTTTTATTCAGTAAGTAGCTTTTAAATCTTAATTTGCATTTCCAAGTGAGGGTTCCCACTGGGGAGAGAATGTGATGGCTGGTTAAAACAAATACTGTCGTTATGCGTGGCTCCCTCGGAAATGAATGGAAATGAATGCGTTCACACTTGCCAATGCCCACATTTAGCCTTGAGTGAATCTGGATTTAGGGAGGCAGCACCAAGTATGGAACTAACGCAGGCTTGGAATGAGAGAAACCAGCCTCCACCCTCAGCTTCTCTACTCATTAATGTGTGATCTTGACCTTGTTACTCAACCTCTGAGCTTCCACTCCCCTCTGTGTAAAATGGAAATGGTGAAACTGCAGAGCTTGGGTGAAAATTGAGAAAATATAGGCAAAACACTTGAGATAATGTAATATGATAAACATTCGATAAATGGGTCTCTCTCTCTCTCTGTCAATATATATTGTATATGGTCTCTCTCTCTCTCTCTCTCTCTAACCATATAAAACCATGTATGTGGCCCAAGACTCCTCAGTGAGCTGAATGCTTAAACCACCTTGGGTCTGGAGTGAAAATGCACATGCTTCACACTCCCTTAGAGCGCATTCACCTGGGATTTGGGAACAGGACAGTGCAGGACTCAGAAGGAAGAACCAGGCATCTCCCCATTAGCTTTCCTTCTTATGTGCTCGACTTCCCTAGCTTCCCTCTCCTCTGGACCTGGAGACAGGAGAACTCTTAGAATGGTCCCCTTTCTTTTACTTCTCTTTAGGCATATCCTAGGTGACAGGTCCTCAGTCTTCTGTGTGTACCAGAATCACTCAGGGAGCTTTTTAGAATTGAGTGTCTGATCCTTTTCCCTTTCCATTCTGCTTCTGTCAGCCTGGAGTAGGACCCCTGGGATGGGATCAGGAGTCATCCTGGGTAATGCCAAGGTGGATGGTCTACGGACCACGTTGGCCTAACCCGTGGTTTTTCATGCTATTCTGGTACGAGACAGGAGGGAAGAGGTGTCCTTGCTAACTGACAATGAATGAAATCTCGCTCAGTGGAGAGGGCTGAATGGTGTCTGAATCAATGCCAAAAGACATTTCATGATTTGTCACCTGGGACCCCTGAGGGAGAGAGAACAGCACTGCAAACCACAAAGAACAAAAGGTGGGAGTAATGGTAAAGGAAGAGGAATTGAGTCAGAGACAGTGAAATGATGGGTCACATTTCCAGCAGGCCCCCTCTTCTGGAATCCCGTTTGCCTGATGCTGACTGATGATACCTGCCACTGTGCCCCAGTTGCCATGTGTGGTGGCGTCAGAGCCTCCTTGAGGGATAGGGAAAGGATAGGCCTCCGTGAAGATGCGCAGTCCGCCTGTGTTCGGGGCCAAGTCTGCGTCTGGCTGAAGTGCCTCTGAAGTCAGTCAGACAGGAAGTGCCTTTCAAGTTGCCTGCTGCTGTGTTTGAAAATGCCTTTCCCTGAAGGACAGACTGGCCCTTAATGGGTACATTTTCTGGCATTTTGTGAGATTTCTGTACCTGGCTATTTTGTATCCAAAGCAAGATGTAGATGTCACTGGATCCCAAGGGAAAAACTAAATGCGATATTACTCACTCACACAACCTAGCAACGAGAGGGCAGTGGAAAGAGGTCACATGGATGTGATTTCGGTCTCTTTCCTCAAAAAGGGTAAGTGACAAGGACACTTCCGAACGGACAACAGTCATAGGGCACATAAGGCTGGTGTGGAGCTACTTTGGGGAGAAAATAGGATGCTCTAATAAGGGGCAGAAGCCAATAGCATTTGGAGAAAGGTCTGAAAAACAAAGGCTGTTTCTTCTCCCTGAGTCAATAAAAGTTAAAACCATGAATTTCAGAAACTACCTCCTAGGGCCAAACCCCAGCTCCTTTTGCCCCAATTTAGATGGTTACCTAAACTCGATTCTCAGCTTCTGCACCTACAATTTAGGACAGTAGTGTTACCATTTTCATAGGGTTGTTCTGAGCGTTAAATCAATCAGTAGAGGTAGAGCCTGGCAGGCAGCACTCCCTGAAGATTAGCTGGCCATCGTTCAGAAGTGGCAGGACACATAGGGAAAGTTATAACCAGGATGGGCGCTTTAGTTGCAAAGGTGGCTTGGAGCAAGCCCAGTACGATAGGTGAAAGGAGAGAACGACTTCTGTCTTTAAATGAAGATGGGAAGGCTTAATCAGTAGTCAGCCAGTGAGGGAATGGACAATGGTTAAGTTTTCATCACCGTTCCTCGATCTCTTCAGCATATAAATGCAATGTAGAATGTCCCCCCCTCCCACCCCCCCCCAGAAGAGAATTTGTCTTTGGCCCACAAGCCCCTTTAGTTACTGCTCTGCTTCTCTCCTCCAGACTTCACCTACTAATCACCAACATGACTCAGGCCACTGGATTATTGCAATAACCTCTCAGCTGATCTCCCAGCTTTGGATTGTACCACCCCCACCCTCACCCACACCTCCAGTCTATTCTGAAAACAGCAGCCAGAGCAATGCTTTTAATGCTAAAACAGAGTGTCATTTCTCTGCTAGAGCACCTTTGGCTCCTTCTCTTGCTCAGAGAAAAGCCATCATCTTTTAAGATGGCCCACAGGCCCTATACAACGTCCATGTTCCCCTCCTCGCCACATCACAAGCGCCCCCCCTTCCCCTGTCTGACGCCATCTTCCCTCACCCTAGTACATGGATTTACACACACCCCTTTCCTTCCCAAGACGTCCAGGTCATCCTCTCAGTGAGGCTCTCCCTGACCACCATATTTAGAATTGCAGCCTCCCCACCCCCACACACACCTTGTCCCTTTTCCTGCTTTATTTTCTTCATAGCACTGTGATCATCTAACAGCATATACAGTTTGCTTGTTTGCTTGTTTATTGTCTGTCTTCTGCCACGAGAATGTGAGAACACAAGTTTCAGGACAATAGAAATTGTTGTCTGTGCTGCTCATTACTCTGCCAGCCTGCGAATAGGCCTGCCATGGGTTGCTGCCCCATAAAATATTCATTGAATAAATGAATAAATGCATGATTCTTTACATTTCTTTCCAGGAAGCTCAATCTTTTGAAATAAAGCAGTCTTTAATATTGGTTTATGTAACTGTCTTTAAAGTTTATTTATTTATTTTGAGAGAGAGAGTATGCGTGTGCATGAGCAGAGGAGGGGCAGAGAGAGAGAGAGGGAAAGAGAGAATCCCAAGTAGGCTCCATGCTGTCAGTGCAGAGCCCGACGCAGGGCTTGGGCTCACGAACTGTGAGATCATGACCTGAGCTGAAACCAAGAGTCGGATGCTTAACTGACTGAGCCACACGAGTGTCCCTATATAACTGTCTTTAAAGAAAGATTTTTACTTGAAAAGTAATTAGCCCCGCGACTAATTAGGCCCAGGACTGGCTGGATCCTGCAGTCAGAGCCACAGGGCCACCTTACAGTGCATGCACGCTCTTCATTGTGGGCAAATCCTGTAAGGAAAAAACAGTCTTGCATTCTGAGTATACAAACCCTAAGGGAAAATTACATTGTAACAGTATTTTTCAAAGCAAAGGTTGTGAGTATTAAAAGATACTTTTAAAGACAAGTTTGTTGGGGTATTTATTTCGCTTGGAAAAAAACGCAGCCTTTTAACCTCCCAGCTGGTACCTGGAAAGGCTTCCTTTGGCACAGGGAAAGTTTCTATTCTTCTGGGGTTGGAATACCCCTTGGAAAAACAATATGTGGGCTTCTCTAACAGTCTCAGTGGTCTTCCTGGGTCTTGCCTGTAAAGAAAAGAGGAAAGTTACCCAGAAAAACAGCAGTTTCGATGTCCTCCCCGGTACCGCCCTCAGCCTGCTGAGAGGACTTTCCCAGGATGCCTGTCGCAAGCAGCCTGGCTTCAGGGCCACTTCATCTTTCTGGCAGCCCCACTCGGGACCCCAGGACGCCTGACAGATCAGGGCTGTAGCCAAGAACTGTTACTGGAACACCATGTTCTGATATCTCCTGCAGAGACCACTGACATTTCTTGTTCCAGAGTCCCCCCTTCCAGGAAAAACCTTCTACGAAGCAGATTTAAAATTGTATAAGGTCACGAAAAATATTCTTTCTGACAAGAGGGGGGAGGAGCGTGACCTTTGGCGAGCTGCCTGACCCTTAGCAAGGAGCATTCTCCACTTGTCCAGCCTGGGCCTGCACCTACTTGTTTCAGGGCAGGAATTAACCCCTACAGCTTCTTCCTCTAAGGCCAGAAAGTCCAATATGCCCCATGTAAGAAATCATGGTGCCTCCCACATTCTCGATTAGAGATGGCCCTGAGCTTGGCTTCTGCCAACCCTTGACTATGAGGACTGACACCAGTTCACCCCTTCAAATGGGGTGCTCTTGTATTTATTTTTTTAAACTTTCTGAAACAGGCTGGAAAGTAACTGGCAACTTCAACCTTCAGTGAAAGGGAGTAAGAGAAAAACATAATGAGTGTTTACACAGCATCTGTCTGCGAGAAGCAGAAAGCATTTCACACCTAGGGGAAGTTTGGAGACACAATCACCAGACTCTGAAGGCCCAGGTTTCTTCCTGTCGCTTGCTATGGGACTCTGGGTGGATATAAATGACTTGTTTCATGTCTTTAATATATTACTTAAATTTGCCACAATAGTATATGCATTTGGTTTAAAATATTCCAACAGCATAGGGGCGCCGGGGTGGCTCAGTTGGTGAAGCGTCCAACTTCAGCTCAGGTCATGATCTCGCGGTTTGTGAGTTTGAGCCCTGAGTCGGGGTCTGTGCTGACAGCTTGTTCAGAGCCTGGAGCCTGCTTTGGATTCTGTCTCCCTTTCTATCTGCCCCTGCCCCACTCACACTCTGTCTCTGTCTCTCTCAAAAATAAATAAACATTAAAAAAAAAACCCTTTTTTTTTTAATATTTCAGTAGCACAGAAGGGCTTCATGAGAAGCCACAGGGCTTTCTTCTGCCTCTCTCTACCCTACCTTTTCTCCTCTCTGGGCTTTTGTTTTAATTTTATGTAGTCATAGTTCACATCCATGTTCTCTTCCAAAAACACAATAAAATCTGCTATGCTCTATCTGTAGATCTATTGCAAACATTTAAAACAAATCAACATTGTTTCACATGTAAATGTCTAGGCTTTTTAAGATCTTTAAGCTCTAGCTCTCTGAGGGCTATGTCCACATGTGATCACCAAACAAAGCTCTGGTTCGGCCCATCCAGTTATCTTCAATCATCCCCTTTGGGGTGGCAGTAGTCCTGCAGGCAGTGGCAGATCCCATCACGTCAAGACTCTTCATTCTGCACGTATCTACATGACTTGAAACCAGGTTTGTAAGGTACACACAGACATTGTGCAATTATCTGGGAGCTAATTATGAATGACATCTTGCTTGCCGCCTTGGAATAAAACTCAGGGAGAAGAACTTTACAGTTCAACGTTGTTCAGCTTACCAGAAGGCCCCACTATAGACTTCTGAGCATGACTTTTAGGACAGGGGCCGCTGCAAAGACGGAAATGCAGGCCTCTGTTTAGATCCCCCAAAGCCTTTGATTACAAAAAATACCTTTTTATTTGTAAAAAATTTTTAAGTGTATTTATTTATTTTGAGAGAGAGAAAGAGCATGAGTTGGGGAGGGGCAGAGAGAAAAGGGAGAGAGAGAGAATCCCAAGCAGGCTCAGCATAGAGCCTGACTTGGGCCTCAAATCCACGAACCTTGAGATCGTGACCTGAGCTGAAATCAAGAGTTGGACACTTACCTGACTGAGCTACCCAGGCACCCTGAAAAAATACCTTTTCAACAGGTGCAGGAATCTTTCTCATCAAACAGTAGTTACCAAGCATTCACACTGAGTACCAACACAACAAGAATGGTCCTGGTTTTCAGTTTCAGAGGCTGTGGACTCAGATGGACCTAGGTTTGATTCTATGAGCTGCTGGTTCCTGTCAACTTAACCTCCGTAAGCCTGTTACCTAATGTATAAAGGGTGCCTGCTTCACATTTCTTGTGGAATGGGATACCTATCATGCTCACACACTGTGCTACGTGGAAGATTATATAAATAGCTGTTCCTTCTCCTTGCCTACTCTCTCTTCCTCTCCTATTCTGAGTAGATATTCGTGTTTTTTATTCTGGTCAGTCCTATTTCAAGCAGGGTTGGGCCAACAGCTGCAGGCTGACCTGGGCTTTAAGTGCATTTTTTCAAGTAAAGTTTCTGGAAAGAATACCAGCTGTCTCTCCATTCTGCTTTTACCGACTGGAGTTTTTAAGTTTCAAGATATTTTACCTTTCCCAGGTGGGTTAAAAATAAAATCAAACTTACTAATTTCATGGCATGCAATACTATAAGCATTGACTTGATCTCAGCCAGTGCAAGCTTAGTGAGTTGGACGGAGATTGGGATGATAAAAATTCTGTTATTTTATAGTCATCTAGTAAGATGTAGATCCCAGAACATATGCATGCGTTCCACACAAGGACATATCACATCTGCACGGGCCTCATTTTAGTATGAGGGTTATTTTCTAAGCCAAGTTTGTAAAAGATGTCCGTAAGAAAAATCTTTCTATGTTCCTTCCAGTTCCTATTGCGCACGCATACACACAAGTGATACCAGAGACAATGTAGCTATGTCATCCATTAAAATTAGTGTGTGTGTGTGTGTGTGTGTGTGTACACATTTCCACTTAAAACCTAGTGACAGTAATTGAAATAAAGAAACATTATTGGTAGGTATCAATATAGACAAAAGGTACACTGAAACGTGCCATCATCACTAAGTAAATTGTGCATTCAGAATTAGTGAGCAATGAAATTTTTTTAAAGTAGGCCTCACACCTAGCGCAGAGCCTCACATGGGGTGTGAACTCACAACACTCAAATCAAGACCTGAGCTGAGATCAAGAGTTAGATGCTTAACTGACTGAGCCAACCAGGCACCCCTGCTCTTTTGCTTTTTAACTCACTTGATGTTTTCAAGGCATCTTCAAGCTTGCTTTTGTTATAAAAATTCAATGAAGATAATAGCAAGTTGCTCAGAGTTTGAATATCCAGGCACTGGCTTATTCTGGCCTTTTTGGTAAGTTTTCTTTTATGACAATAGCTACAAATCTCATTTTCTTCTCAATAAACTTTTTATTCAGAAAGTTTTAGATTTGCAGATTGTTGCAAGGATAGAGCATAAAGTTCTGGGTACCCTATGCCTAGTTTCCTCTATTATTAACATCTTACATTAGTATGAGATTTTTTTCACAAATGATGAGCCGACATTGATACATAATTATTAGCTAAAGTCCACACTGCATTCAGATTCCCTTATTTTTAGTTTATTTATTTATTTTTTTGGAGAGAGAGAGAGAGAGAGAGAAGGGGTACTCACCTGAAGCAGGGCTCATGTTTTACCTGAAGCAGGGCTTGAGCTCACCCTATGTAGGCACAAGCCCACTCGATGTGGGACTCAAACTCACAAACCATGAGATCATGACCTTAGCCGAAGTCAGATGCTTAATGACTGAGCCACCCAGGCGCCCGGATTCCCTTTAAAATTTTTTTATTATTTTTAAAATAATGTCTGTTGTCTGTTCCAGGATCCCATCCAGATACCACTGATATTAACTGTCATGTCTTCCTAGGCTTCTCTGGCTATGACAGTTTCTCAGACTTTCCTTGTTTTTCATGATCTTGACAGTTTTGAAGAGTATTGGTCTGGTGTTTTGTAGAATGCCCCTTTATTGGTATTTGTCTGTTGGTTTTCTTGTGATTAAACTGGGGTTATGGGGTTTGGGAAGAAGGTCAAGTGCAGTTCTGATCACATCATATCAAGGGTACACCCTCTTGATATAAATTACCAGTGCTAATGTTAACCTTTGATCATATGGCTCGGGGTAATTAGTGTTTATCAGGTTATTCCACTGTAAAATTACTCCGTTTCCCCTTTCTATCTTCTTTTTATTTTTATCAGGAGAAAAACATTTCTCTTCACCAAACTTATCTGCAGTACTGCCTTCTTACCATGGATATTTATTGTGCTGAAGTTTTCTTATGGAGTTAAGAACATTGTCATATGTGTCTTTTAGCATCTTCTGCCTAAGATTTGGTGGGTGGTGATGGTCATATTTTGATAGGAACATAGTGAGAAAAAAATTTCCACAGAAATATTCAGTAAGTGTAGCAGGTATTCCTGTGACTAAGTTTAAAATTATCATATTTTTTCTTCCTATGCTACAAATAAATTCTCCCATTTTTAAAAGAAATAATTATTTATTTGTAGTAATCAAAATAAGTTATTTAAATAGCCTTCTGTATTCTCCTATATGAAATGTATCTTCTGGCTAATGGCTGCTGAAGGCTTACCATATTTCCTTTCCACAGTGCGTCATGTTCAGTCGGGTGTAAAGCAGAAGGGATTTATTACCCTTATTAATATTATTATTATTTATTAATATTATTAGTATTCATAGTATTTCTAATACTATTAATACATTAATAGTATTAGATAATAGTATTAGATGGCTATCAGAAGAATTCTGAGGCTGGAAGAAACAGATTCTGCACTATGCTTCTAGCTCCCAAGGCCGTTCCAGCTAATCCCAGCCATTGGTCCTGCCACAACAGGAAGCCACCTGCAGAACGGGGAGGCCTCTGGAGCAGCTGGCACCAGAACTGCCTGGCTGGACTACAGCGCATACCAGCCTTGTGTCCTGCCTCTACCCCGGTGTAGCCGTGTAGCTCCATTCTTAATTCAAGTCTTGCATGGGTGCATCTAATTAGCAGAACCTAAATCTCATCTAAAACCCTAACTGCTAGGGAGCTTGAGAAGTGTCCTTTCTGGTTCTAGCTTCCAGTAAGGAAGGTGCACTAGCACGAAGCAGGAATGCAGAGACTGAGCAAAACCCCCAGCGGCTGCCACACCACGCAGCCCTAGTCACATTGCTCCTCTGCGGGGAAGGGCAACACGAGAATAAGGTTTCCCAGGGCAGGGAAGGGAGTGGGCTACTATGTTCCAGAAGTCAAGTCCAGAAAACTCCTCTTGAGAAATGGAAGGTTGGAGCTAGTAGGTGGAGTGCATTACAGTCAAGGCCTTAGGTCCAGTCACAAGGGTAAGGCACTAAGTGGAGGATTCAGTGTCGTGGGCACCATGCAGTGGGAATCAAGTGAAGGGCATTTTTCTGTATTTCGTGTGATTCATTGGGAATGGCTTCTTGGAGCACTAATTAAGAATTTTTAGGTTCAATGAAGAAGAAAGTTATGATTTGTTAGTAATACCTGCTCTGGGCACAGGTAGGGAAGACTTGAGTATAAAGTATTTACCGTCTTTTCTTCATGGCCCCGGACATCAGCAACAGGAGTTGAGCTTGTTATCCTCACGCTCCTTGTCCATGTCCGAGAAGGAAGAGAATGGGGTCGAATGCACTGATAGCTGGAGGTGGTGGGAGATGACTCAGGGTGAGAGCGCAGGAGGGGAGAAGAGGAGCAGTGCTCAGAGCATGTCTGTACATTTTAACTTTAAGGAATACTGAAAGTGTAATAAAAATAATCCACAACTATTCATCTGAGAGTCAACAATTCAAGGTATTTTGGTTTTGTCAGTGGGACAGCTAAACTCTTAAGCACACAGAAAAGGGGAATGGTGGTAACTGACTTCAGTTATGGAAGTCCATCCTGAGTTGATGCATGGTCTCCAGTGACGTCAGCAAAGGATGAAGCCATGTTGGCTTCATTCTCAAACTTGGGATGGCAGCAAGATGGCTCCAGCAGCTCTAGTCCCACATCTTTCTTCAGCTGAATTTAAGCAAAAGAACAATATGGCTTACAATTTTTTAGACCTTCTTTCAGCGCAAAATGACTGAAATTTAAGTAGCCTAGAAATGGTTCTGTAGAAATTAGCTCTAAATAATTGTCAAGGACAATTTGTAACATATTTCTAAATAGTTTAAGATGCTTAAAAAGTTGTTCTCTGAAGTTGTCCAAACAACCTACTCTTAATCTTATTTTTACTTTATATTGTCTCTCTCTTTTTTATTTATTTTGAGAGAGAGAGTGAGAGAGAGGGCAAGTGTGAACGGGGAGAGGCAGAGACAGGGAGAGAGTCCCAAGCAGGCTCCTCAATGCAGAGCCTGATGTGGGGCTCAAACCCATGAACTGTAAGATCATGACTGAAGTGGAAACCAAGAGTCGGATGCCTAGCTGACTGAGGCACCCAGGCGCCCCATATATTTTCTCTTTTTTGTCTTAGTTCTCTTCACTTGTTCTGTCTTGCACTCCTATATTATATGACCAGAGTTTATGAGAGAAATATACAATATCATTCCCAAAATACCATTTTTATTTCAAAATATACAATGCCATTTTCAAATACCTGGTTGGGGCAAAAAAAATCAAACTATAGAAGTATATATAAAGGAATATATGAAGAAGCATGTGAAGAAAAACATGAAGCCTCCTCCCTCATATTCATTCTCAAAAGTAACCATAGTTAATAAAAGTATATATATATATATACTTATATATATATACATATATATATACATATATATGTATATATACATGCATATATATGCATATGTATATATGTATATATATGCATATATACGTATATATATGTATATATACATATATATGATAAAATAGTTAATAAAATATAGTTAATAGTTAATAAAAGTATATATATATATATACTTAAATCTTATCTACAATGAATTAAGCTTTATGCTCTTTCATGTGGATTTAGAATTTACATTTTTTTCTCAAAGAAAAATTTTCCTAATCTGTTTGTTATAGTAACCAAGAACAGCCCAGGAAGTGAGAGTACTTTTTGAAAAATTACATTTACTGTGAGATGTGGGTGTCTCAGTTAGTTAAGTGTCTGACTTTGGCTCAGGTCATGATCTCAAGGTTCATGGGATCAAGGCTTGTGTTGGGCTCTTTGCTGACCATGCAGAGACTGCTTGGGATTTTCTCTCTCCCTCTGTCTCTGCCCCTCTCCCCCCCCCCTCGCTCTCAAAATAAATAAATAAATAAATAAATAAAATAGATTTACTTTCATCTACTTATCTACCTACTTATCTACACACACAGACACAAATACAGATAAATATAATACTACCTTTAAAATTAAAAAAAAAATTTATTTAAAAATTTTTTTATGTTTATTTATTTTTGAAAGAGAGAGAGAAAGAGAGAAAGACAGAGTGTGAGTGAGGGAGGGGCAGAGAGAGAGGGAGACACAGAACTCAAAGTGGGCTCCAGGCTCTGCACTGTCAGCACAGAGCCCGATGTGGGGCTCGAACTCACAAGCTGTGAGATCGTGACTTGAGCTGAAGTTGGATGCTTAACTGACTGAGTCACCCAGGCTGCCCTAAAATTAACTAATTTAAACCTTTTTCATGAAGAGAGAAGAAATGATTAAATCATGGCATGCTATTATAAATACTGTTACCAGTTCTACCCAGTATTCATCATGCATAGGGTCACCATCACTCACGTCCCTAATTAAGCATGTGTCAGCTCAAGCTGCTGAAGAAGGCTTTTCATATTTCTTGATGATGTTGTTATTGCTATCTACTCTAATACCTATCTCTTGATAAAGTGTTTATTGCTTAAACAAGTAATGTTTTAAGTTAGATGAAAAATTATCTCTTGGATTACATTTTAAAGACGATTTCAGGGCGTGAATGGTAGTGCAATAAGTCATGCTTAATGCGTTATCCAGGACAAGTCCCGAAGCATCAGGGAGGCCATTAGGAATGAATGCCCTGTGTGGTATCACTTATAGCCTAGGGTCTTGTCTGTTTTTTTGTAAATTCCCAGTATGTTTCCAAAGCTCTGAAAATGAAAAATAGCATGCAGCTAAATCTTTGAAAGTGCTCCTCTAGATCACAAATTTAGAGTCCCAGTGCAGCTGCCCCTGTCCCTAAATGCTTGGAGTGTGTCCTCTCCCCACCCAGAGCGACCTCTGGAGGCTCTGGCTGCCCCTGCCCTGACCTCCCTGCATTTGTTCACATCCTTCCACAGACTCGTGCAGTTCATGGTCAGGCCTTTGTCTAGGCTAGAAGTAGGTGCTTCCATAGCAGAACATTTTGAAAGTTTAAGGACCAGGTCCTTAGTAACAGAAACTAGTCTGTTCAACCTAATAGTTTATTAAAACACTTATTTCCACCTACATGTTTTAAGAGAAGTCTCCTCTACCCTCCAAAATGTTTCACTTATGGCTAATCCACATAGTTGAAATGAGAGGTCAGTTTTGGCCTCAGTAGCTGTTTGCTTCTGTGCACACCCCAGAAAGCTAGGAGGGTGCTCCTGCACCTTTTTCTGGAAGCCGTCTACATACAGTCAGCTGGCCAGTTCTAATGAGAACGAAATGGCCATCATAAGCCTCAGTCACAGAACCACCTCTGTTTGTTCTGGAACCACTTTTAATATTGTTGTTAAAGAGAAGGCAGAATAAGAAACGGACATACAGCTCAAGGGGAAAGATCTAATAGTTAATTCACTTAAAGCAAAAGAAGTTTGGATGGAAGTAAATTCAGATTTTCTTCTTAAGATTTCAAGAATATAGTTTAGAATCTCTTTTTGTCTTCAAACAGATATTCCAACAGTTTCTTGTTAAGTTCCCATTTTCCACTTTTGTCACCTCAGCACAGATGACAGCAGAGACTGGAGAAAGGAGACACATTGCAAATGGAATTGACAGAGTCTGGCAGCTGCCAGGGCAGCGAGTGAGGGGAAGCAAAAGTCAAATTTGAGGCCATGACCTTAGTGACCAGAGCACCTTCCACAGCACTGAACCCGAGCACGGAGGTGCTTTAACCAGATTCCAGCCCGCTTGCGGGAAATCACACATCACAGTACTGACGGGGCTTGGATTAGACCAGGCTTTTCCAGACAAGCCAAACCCCCATCCCAGACTTAAGTGCATCCTTGAGAAGTCCCTCAGCATTGCAAGCATGCTGTCTTATCTCCCATCCGTTAAAGACTCTCCCTCCAGCTCCCTCCTTCTCCTCTTTACAAACAAATGTCTCCATTTCCTCCTGCCCTCTAGGGCACCTCACGACACCAGCCACACTACAGACTGCCCAGACTGGTTACCGGGGACCACCACATGGCTCAATGGAATGGACGCTTGAATGACTCCTCAGTGCCACTCTGTGGGGGTGTCCCCTCCTTGCTGGCTTCTCCCTCCCTCGCCCTTACACATCTGAGGCAGCAGTCTCTTTGCCCATTCCTTCTTGTCTGATCGTTGACAACCTCTGCTCACAGCACAGTCCCAGGCCATCTGCTGTTCTCACTGTACTCTCACCCCCCAGTGAATTTATCTGCTTCCTCAGATTTAAATGCCATCAGCGTGCTATCAAGGCCCAAATGTATGTCCCCAGACCTCTTCTTTGAGCTCCAGGCTCACACAGCCAGCTGCCTCCTTCAATCTCTACCTGGATGTCTCATAGACATTTCAAGGTTAGCATGTCCCACATTCTGCTCCTTGTCTCTCCCTCACCCTGCAATCTCCTCCCCATCTCTCATGACATAGGAGAAGGAGCTGTTCTTAACACTTTCCTCTCCCTCTTAGCCAGTTCATTAGCAAGTCCTACTGATTCCACTTCCAAAATCCATGTTACTCCAGTCAATCACCCTCTGTTTCCACTGCCTCTGTGGAGTCCAAGAAACTATTTTTTCCCTGGACTATTGCATTAGCATCCTAACTCAGTGTCTCATCTCACCTGGTGTCTCTTCCCAACCACATCCCATCCACTGTCATCCACAAAGAAACCAGAGAAATGACTTAGAAAGCAGATCTAAGCATGCTCCACCCCTTAAAACCTTAAGAGATCCCCATGACATCAGAAATGAAACAACAAATCCTTCACTAGTATCTCAGGGACCGAATGTGCTCTCTTGCTGTGTACGCAGCCTCTCCCTTAGCCACTTTCCTTGGGTTAACCATGCTCAAGCCATACCAGCCTCCTCCTGGTTCCTCAACACACCTTAGGGTCTTTGCACATGCTTGTTCCCTATCCCTGGGGCTCTCTTCTTTATATGCTTTGCCTGGCCAGCTGTTGCTAATCCCTCAAATTTCAACTTAAATGTCAGAGAACTATCCCTAACTCCTCTGCTACTCCCCATATCCGATCCCCATATAATCTCTCAACATACCTTTTGCTTTTTCTTGATAGCCCTTATCACATTTTGCAATTCTAACTGATTTATGTAACTTTTAAATTATCTGTGCCCCTGATTACTCTGTGTGCTTTGTTCACTTCTATATCCTGGCACATTATAGGGACTCAAAATGTGCTGAATGAATAAGAGAATAAATGCTTACTAATGTGATTTCTGCTTCACCCCAAGGCTCTACAAATAAGCTCATTTGTCTGAATAGAGGGCATGGGACTCTAAAGTCAGTTTTGTTAGAAAAACTAAATGTAATTGACCAATATGTGGTGGTCCACTATTTCAGAAACACATTCCCCTGAAATGACAGATTCACACTTATCTCTAAACGGTTGGTCTCTTGTCCCAATCACCCTTCTTAATCCAGATAACTACAGAATGAAAGTAGACTCACAGTATCACTATGATTATGTTACATCAAGATTACCTACCTGGAACACCATTCTTGTTATTTCTAGGTTTCCCTTTATAGCTAAAATATTTCTTATAGTTTTCAGTAAAAAAAAAAAAAAGTTTCACAAAAAGCATTTAAAAACCAAACCTCCCAACAACAATAAAAACCCTTCTTGGATCATTATAACTAATCTGTGTGCCTCTTGGACACAGATCTTTTAAGGACATGCTCACTTTTTATGCCCTGGCTGTGGTACTAAGTGCTTCTGTGTACAGGAATGTATGAATCATGTGGATTGTTGCAAAGCTGAATTTACAAAACCTTACATCATTTATCTAAACTAATACCCTCACTTTAAAGTTGAACTAAAACTAAAGGAAGAGATGGCCCCAGCTAAATAGGGAGCTCAGCGCTAGAGGGGAAGGGCCAATGTCATTACCAGGGAGGACACTCACATTCATGTAAGCAATGGGCCCATTAGAGTGAAGGTTATTCTTCCTCTCAAAGTATGGCTCTCTGAGAGGCTTTTTCTCTTCCATTTTTAAAGGAGTTGAACAAAATAAGTACTTCAGGACCACAAATGAGAAAACTCATAATTTTATCTACCTCTGCAACAACTGTCTTCTCACCAGGGAGTTATCAGTGTCCTGGGCTTTGTCCTGATCTGGGTCCCAGGAGCTTGTGCTGGCCTGACCCTACAGGGCAGGAAATGAAGAACAAAAGACAGCGTCTAAAGACAAGAATATGACAGCTAATGAAGACTTTGAAAGTTGATCAAAAATTGATAAATAAATAAGGTTTGCATGTTCAGGAGGGTGGCTCGGAGCAGAGCTACCCTCTGAGGTGTTGGGGCAGAAGTAGAGCCTATTTTAGTAGGACATCCATGGTTGGTAGTCACCTCTCCCCTAAGAAATTCTCACTGTTCATCATCATTGTCATCTGCACCATTGTTCTCTCTGTCTGTCTCCATTTCCTCAACTGTACAATGAGGGTAGAAGATCTACTTTGTTCTTCAGGTGGATGTTCCTACAATGGATGCATCATTATGCCTGGTTTCCATGCATTTTGAAGTATGTATAAAAGTTCTGGTCTGTGTCCCTGGTACAGGAGCTTCAGCAGAGGCCAAAAGGAAGGATGATCTCAGGGATGGAGTTGTCTGTGAACATCACTGGATGTTAGAATTCACCTTGCTGCTGCAGGCTGCTCAGAAATTAAACGATCACCCCACGAGCAGTGTCTGTTTGGGCCAAAGAGGGAAAATGGTCAAAACTTCCCTCTGCTGCCTTATCTATATGGAACTGAAAAACAGCTACTATTAGTCAAGGTCGAACCAGCTTTGTGCCCTGCCCATGCTAACAATCCACATCAGTAGCACTGGTCCATTGTCAGCCTATTGATCAAGAAATTTGAGAAGCAGGGCTACCACAATTTTGTGCCTACAATGCATACATTTAAAAAGGAGAGGTTGCAAACCTATTGCACTTGGAGATTGCTCAGAGAATGTATTTGGGTGAAATTACCGTCCTCCCAGACACGGCCGTCTAGCTGTCTACCTCCCACACAGTAATGGCTGACCAAGTATTTAGAAGAGGCAGCCTCATCTTCATCTGGTCTGCTCTGAGGAGCTACTGGAATAGCAAATGCCTTTTTGGGCTGGTTAGACTGTGTCAAATGAATCCCAGCAGAAAACTGAAAGGCAAGTACCCTCTCCCCTTCTCCAGGTCTCTCTGCCCCTTCATCTAGCCTTGCAGCCTTAATCAGAAGAAAGCTGCCCGGCTGTTCAACACTGTGGGACGAGGCGGCTTTCTGGGTTTCAGTGGATCTAAAGCCCACCTACCTCCAATCTCTTATCCACACCCCCATCAAGTGTGGGGAATTCCATTAAAGATCCTTCTCTGGGGTTTCTTAGTGACTCTGGAGTAGGTGCCTTGAAAACACCAATGTGTGGTCACAGGAGGGTAATATTAAACAGGCAGCTCTTGTTAGTTCAGATTCCGAGATGATATTCTCTAGCTGTCACCTGGAAAAGCGAGGAAGGGAGCAGGAAAAACACACTGATGGCTAGTGGGGAAAGCATAATGTTTCTATGTGAAGGGCTGAAATAAAGAGACAAATTAGTTGTTGGGGGGTTACGGGGAGACACAAAGAAAGACCTCATGGTGGTTGTGGAGCTTCCTAAGGATAATTTTCTTGCTTAATTTTGCCTCAGATCTCTAAAATCTAAAGCACAGGACTGGCAAATTCCTAGAAAGGCCATTGTTACCATGCTGTGACTCACCGTTTAAAAGATCCTATTGGTTGTAGTTTGGTTTGAGTAGAGTCCAGCTGCTCATCTGTTTGCTGCTAAAAGCGTCATCTCCATCTTGATATTCTTCAGTTTGAAGGAAATAAATTCTGTGTACTGAAGGCAGATAAACAGTGTTGGCTTATGTACAACTGCTTTGGCTCAAGTTCTAGAACATTATGACTCTGCCTAATAAAACCCAGGGGCTGTTTTCAGCTACTATAATAAGATACTGGTTTTCCGTTTAATCTCCTATAAAGACATTTAGATATCCAACACTTTGTCCCCTTTACAATTTGTGTATGAAGTTTAATTGTATGGTGCCTGCCATATTTTCAGAAACTGTTCACGCTCATTGTGTCTAGGTGTTGGATTCCCCCAAGTGTCGAAATAAATAGGGTCAATATTATTTGGCTTTTGCACACCAGCAGAGTGTATTATCAGTGGGGTCAATAGCAAGAAAAAAGAAGAGATGGTTCTTTTGGCCAATGGCAGTTTCTTGAGTGACAATAATGACCTTGCTCTGCTGATCTGAAACCACACACAGGAAAACAAATGGGGAAGAATCTTGGCTTTGACACATGGTACCCAAAGGACAATGATTAATTTAAAAAATTCCTGTATTCTTTCCTCAAGAATCGTTTTTTAAAAAGTTCTCCAATGAGGCTTTTCCTGCGGAAAATGGTGTCTCTCAGCCTGCCCAGCTCAGTGCCTTTCTCCAGTTGGCTCCCACTTGGGTTTATGAGGACTGGTCAGGCCCTCTCTGAGTAGCTCCTAGCAGGCAGATTCTCATCTCATCAGCATGTGCTATGTACAGTACAATCAGCATGTGTGCTGTGTTCAGACATGAAAGCATACAGGCATTCATACACCAACAGAGTGTATGCTCAGTGGAGAGTGAGTTCATGAACTTGAAATTTCATTTGTTCATAGGACAATTATTACTGAGTGCCTATTGACTGTCTATTTGCTGAGTGCCAGGCAATTTCTAGGCACTGGGGATAAGACTGTGAACCAAGGAGATAATGTTCTTGCCTTTGTGAAGCTTACATTTTAGTAAGAAGAAGATCTTGTGTTTCTGAGTTTGATTAATCTAGATACCTTATATAAGTGGAATCACACAGTATTTGTCTTTTTGTGACTGGCTTATTTCAACTGGCATAATGTCCTCAAGGTTTATCCATGTTGTAGCAGGTGGCAGGATTTCCTTCCTTTTTAAGGAATGATATTCCATCATATGTACATGTTACATTTTATTTATCCATTCATCTATAGGTGGACATTTGGGTTGCTTCCACCTTTTGGCTATTGTGAATAATACTGCTATTACCATGACTGTAACATATCTTTTCAAGACCCTTGAAATTATTTTAGACACTCAGAAGTGGAATTGCTAGATCTAATAGTATTTTTTTTCTTTCTTTTTCTTTTCTTTCTTTCTTTCTTTTTTTTTTTTTTTAACAAAGATTGAGCATACAAGCAGAGGGATCCATGCAAAGAACAGAGCTCTACACAGGGTTCTATCCTACGACTCTGGAATCATGACCTGACCCAAAATCAAGAGTCAGATGCTCAACAGACAGAGCCACTCAGTACCCCCTATAGTAATTCTATTTTTAATTTTTTTCTGGAATTGTCATACTGTTTTCCATAGCAGCCATTCTTACCGACGATGTACAAGGGTTTCAATCTCCATATCCTCTCCAGAACTCATTATTTTCTGATATTTTGGATCATAGACATCCTAATAGGTGTGAGGTAAAATCTCATTGTGGTTTTGATTTATAATTCCCTAATCTTTAGTGATGTTGAGCATCTTCTCATGTGCTTATTGGTTGTTTGTATATCATCTTTAGAGAAATGTCTATTTAAATCCTTTGTATTTTTTATTTGAGTTATTTGGGGAATTTTTTAAATGTTTATTTATTTTTGAGACAGAGACAGAGACAGAGAGACAGAGAGACAGAGTGTGAGTGGGGGAGGGGCAGAGAGAAAGGGAGACACAGAATCCGAAGCAGGCCCCAGGCTCTGAGCAAGCTGTCAGCACAGAGTCTGACACAGGGCTCGAACCCACAAACCATGAGATCATGACATGAGCCAAAGTCAGACACTTAACTGACTAAGCCACCCAGGCATCCCTATTTGGGGATTTGTTGCTGAGTTGAAGGATTCTTTATATACTCTGGATATTAATCTTAGATACATGATTTGCAAATACTTTCTCCCATTCCATAGGCTGACTTTTCACACTGGTGATTGTGTGCCTCGAAACACGGTTTTAAATTTTGATGTAGTACGATTTCTCTATTTTTACTTTTGTTTCCTGTGGTTCTGGAGTTATATCCAAGAAATCATTGCCACATTCATTGCCATGAAGTGTTTCCCCTTAAGTGTTTTTTCTAAGCGTTTTATAGTTTTAGGTCTTAGATCCATTTTGAATTAATATTTATATATGGCATAAGGTAAGTGTCCAACTTCATTCTTTTACACGTGGATATCAACTTTTCCCAATGGCACTTCTTGAAAAGATTGTTCTTTTCTCATTAAACAGTCTCGGCACCCTTATCAAAAGTCGTTGGACATATTTGCAGTGGTGTATTTCTGGGCTATTTTATTCTATTGGTCTATATGTCTAT
The DNA here is from genome assembly GCF_007474595.2 of Lynx canadensis. NCBI lineage: Eukaryota > Metazoa > Chordata > Mammalia > Carnivora > Felidae > Lynx > Lynx canadensis. The sequence goes on along the minus strand of NC_044309.1, from coordinate 31,561,339 downwards.
CTTTATGCCAGTACTACACTGTTTTAATTACTGTAGCTTTGTAATAAGTTTTGAAATCCGAAAGTGTGAGACCTCCAAGTTTGTTTTTCTTTTTCAAGATTGTTTTGGCTATTTGAGATTCCCTGAATTTAAATTTTAGGTTGGATATTGCTATTTCTGCAAGAAAAAAAAAGGCGTTGGGATTTTTATATCAAATCTGTAGATCACTTCAGGTAGTATTGGCATTTTAACAATATTAAGTTTTCCAATCCATGAACAAAAGATGTCTTTTCATCCATTTGTGTCTTTTTAAATTTCCTTCAGCAAAGGAGTTTGATGCCACTGGAAAAGGAATTGTTTTCTTAATTTCCTTTTTGGATTATTCATTGTTAGTGTACAGAAACACAACTGATTTTACTAGTTCCAACAAGTGTGTGTATGTGTGCGTGTGTGTGTGTATGTGTATGTGTATGTATGGAATCTTTAGGGTTTTCTAAACGTAAGATCATGTCATCTGTGGACAGATGATCATTTTACTTCTTTTTTTCCAATTGGATGTTTTTATTTCTTTTTCTTGCCTAATTGCTCTGGTTATGACTTTCAGCACTGTTGAATATAACTGATGAAAATGGTCATCTATGTTCTTGATCTTACAGGAAATGTTTTTGGTTTTCCACTATGAAGTATGTTTGCTATGGGTTTTTTATAAATTGCCTTCGTGATGTTGAGGTAGGGTTTTTTTTTTTTTTTGAGTGTTTTTATCATGAAAGGGTGTTGAATTTTATCAAAGCCTTGTTTGGCCTCAATATAGACAATCACATAGTTTTTCCCTTCATTCTGTTAATGTGGTATATTACATTAATTGATTTTTATATGTTGAGCCATTCTTATATTCCAGGCATAAATTCTACTTGGTCCATTATGTATAATTCTTTTAAGGTGCTATTGAATTCTGTTTGCTAGCATTTTGTTGAGGATTTTTGCATCTATATTCATCAGGAATATTGGTCTGTAGTCTTCTTTTTTTGTAGAGTGCTTGACTTACATATCAGGACAATGCTGTCCTCATAGAATAAATTTGGAAATGTTCCTTCCCTTTCATTTTTTTTTTTTGGAATGAATTCAAGTTTATATAAATTAACTTTAAATAATGTGTGCATTTAGCAATCAGTCTGCACAATACCTGAAAACTTAAGAATGGGCTCTCTTGAGCAGGGATGAAGTAGATCCAGTGAATCTCTGAACACGATCATGCCTGAGGTGATGTTAAGTGCTTTTTGTGTGTGTTAAACAAGATCTTATACAGAAAAAGGAAAGGGGACTAATTTTAAATGAGAGAGAGAACAATTTCTTATTTGCTGAAAAAAGATGTTTTTCCTACCGAGTTCATATGCCCCAAAAAAGATATATATAGGAATGTTTATTGCAACTATATTTATATTTATAATGGTTAAAAAATGAAAACAACTCAAATCTCCATCTGGAGTAGACTAGATAAGTAAACTGTGGCACACTTATACATTGGAATACTAACCCAGCAGTGAAAATGAGTGAACTTTGGCAGTGTGCAACAATACAGATGGACCTCATGCACATAATCTTGAGTGAAAGGATTAATATATACAAAAAATACACACTTTTTGATTCCATTTGTATGAAGTTCAAAAACAGGTAAAGCTAATCCATGGTGTTAGAATCAGAATAGTGGTTATCCCCAGGTGAGTTGTTGATTGGGAGAGTGCATGAGGGAATTTCTGGTTTACCAGAAATGTTCTGCGTCTAGATCTGGGCAGTGTTTACGTGAGTGGGTGCCTTTGGAAAAATTCATCGTGCTGTACATTTAAGATCTGTGTGCTTCACAGAAGGCATGTTATACTTCAATAAAAAACTAACATATCTTTCTTTATTTTTTTAATAATACTTTCCAGTTTCAAAAATGACAGCCTTATTCCAAGAAGCTAAAAACCAGAGGAGTTCAAAATCATCCCCCTAATTCTTTATCTTCTTTCCAGTGTTTATAATTTATTGTCTTCCTTCCACTCACTCTTGATGCTCATGAAAACTGGTGCAAATATGGTTCTGTCTAATTCAGTCTTCAGAAAAAGAGCCCGAATCCAGCTTCTTCTCCACTAGTGTGACCGCAGTCTAAGCATGGGCATCTTTTGTTGGCATTATTTCAGTCACTTCCTGTGATGGACTAAATTGTATCTTTCCAAAATTAATTTGTCAAAGCCCTAACCCCCAATGTGACTATCTTTGGATAAAGGGCTTTTAAAGAAAAGGTTAAATTAAGGTTAAATGAAGTCATTAAGTGTGAGACTCTAATACAGTCAGACTGCTGTCCTTGTAAGAGATACCAGAGTTGTGAGCACAGAAGAAAGGCCATGTGAGGACACGGTGAGAAGGTGGACATCTGCAAACCAATGAGAGGCTTAAGAAAGCAAATCTGCCAACACCTTGATCTTGGACTTCTCACCTATAGAGCTGTAAGAAAATAAATCTCTGTTTTTGAGCCTTCCGGATTAGGGTGTCTTGTGATGGCGGCCCCAGCTACCCTCCAGACTGGTCTCCCTGCTTCTGCCCTGGCCTGCCTGTCTCTCTTCGAGACATGACAATAGGGTGAGCCTGTGAAGATGTGACCATGGCCTTCCTCCCCTCTGCTTAACACCCTATTGGTCTGTCAAGCAGCTCAGGCAATAGCTCACATCCTCACCCTGGCTACCATCTGTTATGTGGTCCCTCTTCTCTCTTTGGCCTCATCCCCTCAGTCTCACCTTTTCTCACATAACTCCGCCCACATGGCCTCTTTGTTCTTCCCTAAACATGCCAAGCATCTTCCTGTCTTAGGATCCTTGTGTGTGTCCTGAACACTCTTCCTGCTGCTACTAGCGTGACTCTCCTTGTCCTGGAGGACAGTCCTCGATGTCACCCTTTTAGTCAGGCGTTCTGGCCAAATAACAGAAAACAGCACACTCTACCTCAGTCCAACATTCTCTATGCCTTATCCAAACTCATTTCTCTTCACGATTATTACTGCCTTCAGACATTCTACACATCGCCATCTTTATTGTTTATTGTCTGCATTTGTTTATTGAATAAATAAAAGAGTGAATTTTTGTGTTGTTTTTTTCTACCTGTAATCATCCTGCTGTGGTCGGATTTTATTCCAAAGGGCTTGTGATGCAAGTCTAAGGAGCCTGTTTATGCAGCATTAGGAACCACATCTGGAGATCAGGCTCCGTGAGGTTCAGTGGGCTTTTATAAAACCTTGGGGTCTCAGGACCTGGGAAGTAGCAAAAGATAACAGATCCTGCAAACTGGGCCCTTGTTACTACCTTCCTTATGTTTAAGTCAGACAAGCACAAGCCAGCTATGATGCTCCCATCTTCAAGGAGGGAATACATACATGCGAATTGCATAGCATTATCGCAAAGTTGGGGCTGTGAATGGGGGTGCCAGCTGCCATTGGCCGTAATTAAAATGGAGCGTTATGGCATTATAATTCTGTCAGATGCCAAACCTTGCAGCGCGTGGGAACAAATGAAGAATGAATCTCATTAGATGCAAGTACTTACTCAGACTGTTCCATCAAACCCCCTCACATGCCACTTACCGCGGGCCTGGGAGACGCGGTGGAATTGCACCTCCTTTGATGTGCGGCGCGAGAGGCAGCTGCGCAGAGCCGAACAAAGCCCCTGCTCCGTCATATTTTCGGTGTGATGGAAAATGAGGGAGGATGCACAGAAGACACAGCTGTATTTCTGAGCAGTCGGCACTTAGTAACATCTACCGGGACTTCCTCGACTCTTAAATTCATTAGTTATCTTGATAAGACTGATTATGCAATGATTAGGGGGTGAATCGGCCTTCTCAGGAAAATGGAATGAGAAGAAAGTGTAAGTGGGGGGGGGGCACTCTTTCCTGGAGCAGCTGTGAAGTCCTATCAGGAGGCGATAAACCCCAGAGAACAACTGATGACACAAGAGGGGAGCAGCTGAAAGGGAGCCTCCGGGGGTCACCATCCCAGATAGCCTCCAAGCTGGCAGGCCCAGAAAGGCAGGGCTCCCCCAGCAGGGCTGTCAGGTGCTGGCCGCAGCTGCAGCCCCCGCAGAGACCCCCACAGGGTCATTTTCCAGGGCCGGAAGCTGGAAAAGTGTGGCTGTCTGCCCCGATTCAGCTGTTTGGGTAATTCCGAGCATTTGGCATCACATCTGGTGTCAGTGATTTGGTTACTGTTTTACATATTTCATTTCATGACGGGTATTAAGGGATGAAACCAGTCGCCCACAGAGGCAGGGAGTGTGGAGAAAGAACCCACTTCTGAGCGAGTCCTTCGGTCACAAGGTTAATACGCTTCTGTGGCTCCTGTAAAAACTCTGCTAATTGAAGCATGGCTCAAGTCCAGGAATGTGGGAAGCGTCCTTCCTCTAATAATCATTGTATCATATGAACATTTCATTCCACTCTTCTCTGGTGCTGATCCCCTTGCCCTGACTGCCTTTCCACCATGGCTACCCAGGACCAGGTTGGCTTTTTCTCAGCAGTGGCTGACTGTCAGGGCATTACGTTTTTAATGTCACCCTCCCATAATTTGGTATTGTCTTTGGAAAGAAAAAGTCTAATGCATAAGTCACATCGAAGTCACAGACATGGGACCATTATGTAAGAGTGTACATTCAGATGAAATAGTCAATACACATGAGCTGTTATTACCACTGTGAGCGGATTACATGCAGGGAAGAGGGGCCGGCAGCCTCTTTAAGCAGGACACTAAGGCGAAGAACATGGGATTTGCACCTGGGTTTGTGTCCAGACTCTGCCTCTTCCCTGCTGTGTGACTGTGGATGAGTAATGCAGCTCAGTGTCCTCACCCGTAACGGCGACAACACGTACCTGAGACGGTTGTTATGAGGTCCCAGGAGGTGGGCTCTGACACCTGTCCATCAGTGCAAATGTCAGGTGGCCTTCTGAGCCTGGAGGACTTGGAGGCTCTCTGCCTGCATGGGCATGAGTCCCCAGTCTCCCTCAAACGCCCCTCCTCCCCAACATGACCCTTCCTTCCCTCCTCCACCTCCTTCCTCACGTTATCCTCGTGCCCCTCTCCCAGCCACCTTCCAGATCCTACTCTCCCTGTTCCAGCTGCAATCCATTCCTCTGGAAGAGGGTTCTCTGATCGCCTCTGAATTTATCATCTGGCCATGCAATGTGACACTCAGGAGTGACAAGCGCACTCTTCTCTAACCGCCCCTGCGCGGTCTAATGTCTCACTGAGTAGATTCTTGGGCCCCCAGATGCAGAAACTATGCTTGATACACTTGTCTTGCTGCAGTAGCCAGTTGGGAGACTCAGCCAATACCCAAGCACCTACTTTTCCAATCACAGGATTGAAATGGTGTTGTTGACATGATATAATAATATGCCAGAGTTTCCAGCTGTTCTTACCCAAGTTAGAAGTAAAGTGGCTTCCTTTAAGAAGGTGGTGGGACTTTCTTATTAATTCCCTGGAGGAAAGTAGAAGAGAGCCCCAGGCTGGCCAATGCAGAGAGCCTGACATGAGAGGGCTCCTGCCCGTTGCTCTGGTAGCCGGTGGGCACCGTTTGCATCTGAGCATTTCAGAACCCATCAGAGCTGGGCAGTAGGGACAGCAAGAGCCAGAGAGCGCTTCTGTTTTCAGAAACAAGGGACTTATTATGACTTTTCTTCTAATTCTGAAATATCTATTAAGCTTTCACAATGAGCCAAATACTATTTATAGGCTATCTAATAAGATGGTTCTTGCTCTCAGAGTTAGTTTTGAAAGCACAGTAATCATAGTTTTTCAGATAGTAAGGAAATTTGTCTTCCTGAGTTCCGAATGGCTGAGCCCCACCCCATGCAGTGTTTAGCTGGGTGGGCCTACAGCGGCTGCTTTGCAAAGCAGGGAAGTGAACAGTATTGGTCTTCTCCCCACCCCGCCCTGCCCTGAGCCCCATGAGGGTCTAGCTGTCAGGTGTCCTCTTTGTGCATCATAGTCTAAATGATGAACCTTTTCACTACTAGGGTAAACCGGACAAAATTTAAGGCAAAAAATGGTCAAACATCAGCAGTCTCACATAGTTGACCTAATAGATGTCATTATCAATAGATAAATTTTTTTAGTTAAAAGCTTAATGGGGGCTTTGGGGTGCCTTGGTGGCTCAGTCGGTTAGGCGTCCAACTTCGGCTCAGGTCATGATCTCAAGGTTTGTGGGTCCAGGCCCCACGTCGAGCTCTGTGCTGACAGCTCAGAGCCTGGAGCCTGCCTCAGATTCTGTGTCTCCCCCTCTCTCTGCCCCTCCCATACTCATGCTCTGTCTCTCTCTGTCTCTCAATAATAAATAAACATTAACAACAAAAACTAAAAAAAAAAAAGAAAAGAAAAGAAAAGAAAAAAGAAAAGCTTAAGGGAGCTTGGAAGTGATTAGGAATCTAGACTTGGTAGCTAGTCCTGAGGTCAGGACCCCCCCAACTCCCTCACCCACCCCCTCCCCACCCCCATGCTGCCACTCATTGGCTGTCCCACCTGGGCTCATTGTTTTCCCTCAGTTATCAAATGGAGATAAGATGATTAAAATTTGCAACCTAGAAGAATGCTTTTAACTGATAAACACTTATGACTGGTGAATCTTGAGGAGATTGATGTCGTTGATGGAGCAGATCCTGGGCAATGTCTTCCATTGTCTGTTTGTGAGGGACACAAATGCTCAGTGAGTGCACACTGTGTGCCCGGCACTATTCTAAGTAAATGACACTGATGTCTGTAATTCTCACAACAACCTATGAGGTAATTGCTACCAATATTATTCCCATTTTTCAGATAAGTAAATGGAGGCACAGGTAGGCAATGTAACTTGCCCAAAGTACACAGCTGGACAGGGGCAGATCTGGGACTCAGATCCAGGCAGTCTGCCTCCAGAGCCCCCATATGTAACCTCCCTGTGCTTTGCTTCTCTCTAGCACCTATGATCTACTAGGGTAAGAACTGGATTTCAAAAGACTCTATTGTTAAAAAATGGGCAAAAAACCCAAACAGACACCTCACCAAAGAAGATATACAGATGGCAAGTAAGCATGTGAAAAGATGTTGAACAGTTTATGTCACTAGGGAATAGCAAATTAAAACAATGATGAGATATCACTAACGTATCTATTAGAATGGCTAAAATTCAAAACACTGACAATACTAAATGCTGAGGAGGATGTGGAATAACAGGAAGTCTCATTCATTGTTGGTGGGAATACAGAATGGATCAGCCACTTTGGAAGACAGCTTAGCAGTTTCTTACAAAACTAAATATGCTCTTACCATACAATCCAACAATTGCACTCCTTGATATTTATCCAAATGAATTGAAAACCTGTGTCCACACAAAAACCTGTACGTGGATGTTTATAGCAGCTTTATTCATAATTGCCAACACTTGGAAGCAATCAACTTGTCCTTTGATAGGTGAATGGATAAATAAATTGTAATCCAGACAATGGAATAATATTCAGAGCTAAAAAGAAATGAGCTATCAAGCCATGAAAAGACATGGAGGAAAGTTAAGTGCATATTATTAAGTGATATAAGTTGATCTAAAAGCTGCACACTGTATGATTCCAATCATGTGACATTCTAGAAAAGGCAAGACTATGAAAACACTGGAACGATCAGTGGTTGCCAAGGGTTAGGGGAGAGAGGGTTGTTAGGTCAGTGAAACTACCCTATATGACACTGCAGTGGTAGATATCTGTCACCATACATTTGTCAAAGCACATAGATATAGAATGTCAAGAGTGAACACAAATATAAGCTATGGACTTTGGGTGACAATGAGATGTCAACATTCATGCATTGACTGTAACAATGTAGCACTCTGGAGGGGATGTTGTTTGTAGGGAGGCTGTTTGTGTGGGAAACAGGGGTAAATGGGAAATTTCTGTACTTTCTGATCATCTGGCTATGAACATAAAACTGCTCTAAAAAATAAAATCTATTGGGGTATCTGGGTGGTGCAGTCGGTTAAACGTCTGACTCTTGATCTCAGCTCAGGTCATGATCTCAGTCTGTCAGTCTGAGCCCTGCATCGGGCTCTGTGCTGATGCTATGGAATCTACTTGGGATTCTGTCTCTCCTTCTCTGCCCCTCCCCAGTTTGTGCTCTCTTTCTCTCTCTCTCTCTCAAAATAAATCAGTAAACTTAAAAAAAAGTTTTAAAAATAAAAAATAAAATCTATTAAAATAAAAAAGGCTGTCTTCGGGGGATAAGAAGACTTTGGAATAATCCTCCCTAGGATTATTAATCCGAGCACTCAGAAAGAAAAAAAAAAATCCCTAACATTACCTCAGAGTTCACCAGACAAACATGCTCCTTGCATGTTCATAAGGGAGGATTCCATGTTCACACATGATACTGAAACATAGAGCCTAGAGATGAGGAAGCTTCTAGATATTAAAATGGCCAGAACGGCTTCCTGGTAATCTAGGCCCAGGTTTTTCAGGACAAGGCTCTTGGTGTATTAGGTCTTTGACATATTTGTGAGCAAATGGTGTGTGGGCACATATCAGGCAACCACATGTGAATGAGTCAGAAGCACTATTAAAAAATCCAAGCTGTTAGTGAAACCAAGAAATTAAACACATGCAGAAACATCCACACTGTGCCACTCAGAGGCAATCTTTAGACACATCTGACGTGGGACGAATAAATTCAGATCCTGAGTCCTAAAAACATTCATCCTGTCCTTATTTTCTTTCTTGTATTACAGTATCAAAACTCAGAACACATAATTCTGCTCAACAAATTGATTTTGACTAACAATTTCAGGGCCTGACCAGAACTGGAACAAGCTTAAAAGAATTCCGATTTGAGTAAAAATGGAAAATGAATTTAACAAAAATGCCACTTGTTATGGAGATAGGGTGGTTTCCAGGTAGTACCTCTTTTTGCCGTCAAATGCTGCTGTTTCACCTGGGCGACAGAAGGAAAGAATTGGCAAAAGGTTTATAAGCTAGAGTTTTCAAGTCTTGCCTTTAAGAATCTGAGAGTAGGGGCACCTGGGTGGCTCAGTCAGTCAAGCATCTGACTCTTGGTTTTGGCTCGGGTCGTGATCTCACAGTTTGTGGGTTCGAGCCCCGCATGGGGCTCTGTGCTGACAGCATGGAGCCTGCTTCGGATTCTGTCTCTCCCTTTCTCTCTCTGCCCCTTCCCTGCTCTCTCACTCTCTCTTTCTCTCAAAATAAATAAATAAACCTAATTAAAAAAAAAAAGAATCTGAGAGTATATTACATTGTATGTAGGAATCCAGGTATTCATGTAGAGAATAATTTGCTTTATTATCTTCTGGATTACTATTTTCTTTAAAGGATACTCCTTCCAGATCTTTCTCTCCTTGTGAGATAGTCAAACATTGATATAGAAACAAACTTACCATCCAGTACCCACCTTTCTTTTTTGTGCAGAGCTTATAAAAAGAGCACCCCCTCCAAATTCTGAGGGTTTGTTTTTGGTTTTACTATTGCTTTAGATGTAAATTACTTGGGGATCAATTTTTGTTTCCATTATTTTCCATATTTTACTAAATGGTTTTCCATGCTGATATGTTTTTGTTCCCTAAGAACCAGCTATATCCTGTTTCCATGAATAACTAGTTTTTGGAATAGAAAAGGATGTGTGAAAATGACTCATTTTTTGACTTCTTCAAGAAGTACTTGTCTGTGAGATCTGCCTTCCTCTGGATACAGAGAGGCATTTGCATCTTAAAGGGTTCAGGGCAGGCAGGGCAAGAATACACTTTTAGAACATAGAGATTTTTCCTACATACTCTGTGACAGGAAAAGTAAAACAAATTTTGAGTTTGGCAAAAAGGGGCAAGTAGACATCATTAAGATGAGTTTCCAGAAAATTTTAGTGCTATTTCTCTAGATGTTACATTATTTTCTCTATGACTCTGTTTAAGAGGTGCTTGAAGAAACCTGATCATCTACATAAAATGATAAACAGTACTGAGTTTTTAAGAGTTCAGGTAATATTTTCCATGTGCATTTCTTTATTATGCAGAAGTAGATTGGGCATATGGAGGCTAATGTGAAAAAACATTGGGATAAGACTATGAAATGATCATTTTTAATCAACAAGGGCAATAAATTGTCCCTTTCACTCTTCCAAATGATCCCACAAGCCAAACCCTCTCATATGAGGCCAGGTGGTCAGCCATCAGAATGAGGTTGCACTAATAAGCTAAAAGTCCAAGTTCTGGCTGTCATCAGCAATGACAGTGCCTGAACACTGCCCCAATGAGTTCAATCTGAGGAGTTAATTAAATGTCAGCCAAACAGCCTGAGTTAGTAGTTGAAATAAAATTTTGGAAGTTCAAACCTCAAGATACTTCTCTCAACTGTCACCTTTCCTGGAAGCTAATAGTTGCAAAGCCTGTTTGCAACGGTTCACTGATGTGGTTTGAAATGTTGGGGTTCGGAGCCAACAGCCCAGAAGGAATTCTTGAGATGTCTTTGTGCACAAAGGTGGTGTTATTAAAACACGGGGACAGGAACCGGTGGGCAGAAAGAGCTGCAATGGGGTTGTGACGGGTGACTGATTATAGATTTTCTATCCTATGGAGGGGAGGGTGACGTCAGGGTTCCAAGAAATTGAATCTATAGGTTTCCAGAAGTTTGGCTATTGATAAGATTGCTTTTTCCTTGTAAATCATTAAGACAGTTGCAAACTGATAGAAACTCTTATCCTGCAAGACTGTGATCTCTATCCCTTAACCACTGGTTTTTTCCTCTAGCAAAGCATTAACATTAAGACAATTGGGCATTCCTGGGGAAATGTCATACTGTGCCTGCTTCTAGTGTTTGTCAGTGGTCTGCAGGTTATAAGGAAATTTAGTTTTTTTACACTTCATTTACCTTTGTTCTCCACTTCCTTCTCCATTCCCAGATCATTCCCATCTAGCTATCCTGTGGATCCTTCTGCTTCGTGGCATGGGGCAGAGCTCCCCTAGTACTTTCTGGCTGGGGCTGGCCTGCAGTGTGGGGCCTGGGCTCTGCTGGTGAGGGGGGAACCGCGAGGCCGGGCAGCCGTGGGGCTGCCTGGTGCAGGGGGAGCACTACCGACCCCCACTCCACTGATGCCAGGATGTGGCTGCTCTTGCCACGCTGTGCCCACTCATTCTCCTCTGAACATCAGACCTTTCCCAGAATGTCTTCCTCACATTGCGCTATTCTGTGTTATTTTTAAATTAGGCTGTTGGCCCTAAGTCAGCAAATCCTGTTTTTGTTTTGTGGTGATGCTATAGACCTTCCTTTGTGCTCACTCATCTTATATCTCCAGAGATGGTATTTAGAGAGCAAGTGTGGGGCACTTGGCAGATGCTTGGTAAACACAGACTGACTGACTGACTGATTGGCTAATTGATTTTAGGTCCCTGCTCTTTGCTTGGGTCACTGCGAGGCATCCCTCTGAGGAGGGGATGGCGTGTGGCACGCGTGGGAGGAATGGGCTGTGGTGTACTCGGCTTAGTCTAGAAAACCTCTTCATCCAAGACGTCCAGGTCCGAGACTCTTCATTTGCATGATTAAATGCAGAGGGACATCCAAACACTCAAAGCCTCAGGGTTAAAAAGGCATAGGGGGCAGAATTTATGTGTGGCAGGCCCAGGCCACTCTGCAATCTTCTGTGGCTCACAACCATGTACAACCAAACAAAAACAAGGGTTTTAGGCCCTCTGGTTTCTGGTACTAGCTAGTTGGAAATATGGTCATTTTTTTTTTCTATGAGCTTCATAGCCTCCTACTACAAAGGAGCTAGCAAATATGTACATTTGAACAGCACAAAGAAAGTATAACTCCATTGGAATTCTCGAAATTGCAATGTTTATCTTTTTCTTCAGGTTTAATGATGAACATTGAGGATCTGAATTTCATTACAAGTTGAGACATTTTTAGCTGCCATCCCCATGTTTGGAGCTGAATCAGGAAATGTATGGTTTTTGATTTTTGTATTTACTGCTCTTGGCAAAAATAATTATACAGAGGAATGTTGTTTATGACAAACTTTTCTTATATAATAAAAGACAATATGGTCAGACTAATCGCTAAATTAAGCTGACCCCTAATCAAAGTCAGCTGATTAATTTTAAAGGTTATTGACAGTTGACACTTTTAGGAGTGTTCAACCAGGCTAATAAGTGCTCTTTAAATAGAAATCTTATGATAACCACACTGAAAGCCTGATGAGTAAAAATATGCAATGTAAAGTTCTACCCATTATCCACAAAAGGAAAAATTATAGCCTATGTATGTAGGCTGAAATCTTTTTAGCTGAAATCCTGTAATTTATTGTATATCATTATAGAATAAGAACAAATAAGGAAATGGTTTAGGCTCTGACAAAATTTTAGCAATAAAATATGTTGGAATGGCCTATAACATATTTAAATATTTTTTAAAGTTTATTTATTTATTTATTTATTTTGAGAGAGAGAACACGAGCTGAGGAGGGGCAGAGAGAGGAGTAGAGAGAGAGAATCCCAATCAGGCTCTGTGCTAAGGCAAAGAGCTCAACACGGAGCTCGAACCCATGAACCATGAAATCATGACCTGAGACAAAATCGAGAGTCTGACGCTTAACCCACTGAGCCACTCAGGTACCCTAAATAAAATGTAGAAGAAAACTCCCCTGTCCTAATGTGTATCGATGCAGCTGTAACACACTCTAGTTTAGTTTACTCTGTTTTCAAATGAATAAAATTCAGATGCACAGGATTTGCCTCTAATAGCCAAGGCCTTCTTTAGCTATAAACATATAGTCCCTTTGCCAGGAGATTTCAAAATCCATGTCGCATTTACTTGAAAAACACGAACACTCAATTGGCTGGTTTTCCTTATGTGATAATAAAATGATCTGTTCTCTAACCTCTCATTTTTATTGTTGGCAGGAATGTGACTGTAGTCTAACCAAAGAGACATCTGTTAGCAATTTGCAGTCACTAAGTGGCCCAGGATTTCATAGGAGCTTCATCTGAAACTCTGATTCATTTGTTACAAAGTGAGCTAATGAAGTGGGGGTAGGGGCAGCCATCTCCCCACTGGGGGGCTGGGGAGGAGCGTTTTTTGTTGTTGTTGTTGTTGTTGTTTTGTTTTGTTTTTGTGAGCCTGGTTAGAGCTGCCTGGTTTCCAGCAGCATCTGCCTAATGAGTTGTGGTCTCAGGTGGTAGGTGGTGGGACTGTCCATGTTGGGGCTGAGATTTGATGTGGAGAATTTGGTCTCTTGCCTTGTCATCTCACTTTTCTTCAATCTTCCCTCCTCTCACAGAGAGGATATTCTGACTGGACACAACACTGTTTCTCAAGCCATAAAATCAGAAAATACACACATTCACGTGCACACGAGCTAAATGCAAAAGCCCCACCCTCGGACTCCCTTCACACAGCCATGGACATGGCTCCACATCTAGGTTGCTCATAGCTCTGTGAGCTTAGGGAAGTGAATTAACTTTCTTGTTTCCTTATTTATTAAATGAACATTATAATGCCTACCCTGATGGAGATGACATGATATATGTCACGTTCCTGGAACAGAAAAGCATGATTTTATAAGGCCAGGTACCACTCCCCCGCCACACACGTGCTCATGGTGCTGCTACTTCTCAGAAGATGTATTTCAGGCCCTGATGTTTGAACAAACCCATTCAGAGAACAGATTTGGAAAGGAGAACTGAGAGTTCTGGTTAGTTCTCTTTCCTGATGCTAGAAGAAAAACAAACAATAAGCCTGTTTTGAATTTGGTGATTGGCACAGTTTCCTCTCCACCTGAATATCCGCACAGGCTCCCTGGGAAAGAGATACTGCTCAGGGTGAGGCTGGTTATTGCCTCGGTGAGTTTGAGAGAGTTGCGCGGTTCCTTGGAGCTTCAGTTTGTTCAGTAGAAACTAACATCTAACTTGCAGGATCACCTTGATATGATGAATATTATACAGAATATGAATGGCTGCTACTGTTTTTACTGTCATATTGCTTCATATTTCCACGGGCAGTCAACAATGCCTCAGAGGACGCTACCCCTGAGAAGAGAGGACAAACTATGTGAAATGCTGACAACCTCAACAAGGAAGAGAAATATATGGTAGTTTTCCAGGAACAAATATTTTCAAATCCTGGCCTGATCTACCTTTTTTAAAAAAAAAAATATTATTTTTAAAAAATCTACTCTATGGGAAACAGGAAATTTAACTTTTGAGCCAATCACCTGCTTCCTGAGGAAATACAAATATTTTATTAAGCAGACCATTACAGTAATAAAAGATACCTTCCAAGGCCAAGTATGTATCATCTTAGGACTATTTGATTTTGTTGACTGTACTTTTACCTTCTTCTCTCCAATATGATGGGTTTTATAATGTAAGGCTCTTTCTTAGGAGTCAGGGGGGCTCGAGAGAAAGCTGGGGAGAGCTGATTTCCAGAACAGGTAGTCCAGTCTGGGCATGGTGGCCTCTGACAGCCCCTGCCCACTTGGAACCAGACTGGACGCCCCACCCGTGTCTGCTGACACATGTGTGTTCCCATTCCTGACACCCATTCCTCCTCACACCCAGAGGGTGGCCAGGCTCCAACAACCAGCGACTGTGAGAGCCCGGTCTGCACCTGATGTCACCCATGACTCCCAGCCAGTTTTCTCCTCATTCAGCAGTTTGCCTGATTTTTCAACTTGCACTTGACCCTACTGGAAGGGATCCTAGGTTACGCTCCTATAGAGGGAGAGTTGCTGGTTCTTATTATCACTGTAAGGGAAACAGACTTGTAAATGCACCTGTTGTCCTTTTAGAGTAAAGCCATAATACATTCAATGTCTATAAACATTATTTTCCATTTTCATCGTCCCTTGTCTTCAGTGCCTTCCTGCCTTTCTCCCTCTCTGGCCCCGCCCATCCTATCTTCACCTCCGTTTTATTTCCTCTTCTCCTTCCACTCACTTCTACGATTCCTCGCGAACTGTCTAAATGCTGTGGGGGAGGAAGCTACCCCGCTCCTGTGGCCACAGCGCCCCACAGTCACCACCCTCCCTGACCTGGGCACAGGGGCACAGGCGCTTAGGCTGGTGGTGTCACTGCCAGCCAGCCTCCGCCCCAGAACTCAGCACTTCAGAAGTCAGTTCTAGCTCTTTCTCCTATTTACCTTCGTGTTTCTCAACAGTGTACTCACTCTGCTATGTTCTAATTCATCACGTGAGAACGTTTTCTGTTGACTCCTGATTCTAGTAGCTGAGTATTTCTAATAGAACACCCCTTGCTTGTCCTCTCTCCCACGCATTTGTATCTCAAGAGAAGCTATATTCATCGCGTTAGTATGATTAGGACCTTTCAAATACCGTTTGTTGCTGAACCATATGGTGTGCTGCTGTAACTGCGCTTTTTTTTTTCTTACACAAGTTTTCCATCTTTCCTGAAATAATCACTTTTTGACTGTTTTGTTTTGTTTTGCTTTTGACAAACTTCACCCTAATTTGATCCACAAGCTTTATCTAACATGTAATAAACATCTCAGTACTATTTTCCACATGGTCAAAGAAACCAGTTAAACCTTCAATTCCATTCCTCCTGCCCTCCCCACCCTGAGCCCAGAGGAAATCTTCCTTCCAGAGCCCTTCACTCTCCTGTTGCAATCAATACTGGCCTGGGCAAGGCTGTCATTATAGAATTACCTTTACTGCTTACTGCTTTCTTATGTTGAATCTCATTTCCTGGGTTGAAGGTTGTTCTTCATCTATGATCTTGATGTGGAGGGGAAAATCCTTCATTCTTGAGAAAGAATGTAAGGGAGGTAAATTTGAGTCCTTGCAAAACTTGTGTTGGAGGTTTTTCTCAAATAGTATCATGCTCCTTGCCTGTGCATTCATATCTGAGAGTGAGACACTCAAAAAGTTCTTTAGAAGCTCTCTGCTAAGGAAGCTTGTCAAATCAGGAGCTTTTCTGTTGGACGAACAGATGGCCTTTCATTGGAGATACCCCTAAATGTCAGCATGTTCAGTTCATTAGAAGAATCCTGTAATTTCTCTCCCTTCTTCCTTTCCAGGGGCCAGAGGGCATGGTGCTGGAATTTTGGAAGCAGATTAGGAAAGAAGGACCTCAATTGAAGAATTACGCTTACTATGCCTATGTTCAAACCCAAGGCTCACCCCCTGTTTCCTTTCTAATTATCTCCTCCAAAGAATAAATTTCTGCTCTCTTGACATTTGGGGAGGTGACAGTGGAGCATTGGTGGAGGATGGGGCAGACCTCTGATTTCTGGGGGTGGAGGCATGAACTCCACCTCTTTGTCTTCAGGTTTGGAGCCTTTCAGGGGTCTAGTGGAAAGAATGGGAGCTCTCTTCTAGTATCCCCTCTGCAAAGCAAGCTGCTAATCCCATTTGTCTTCTTTCATTCTGCTCAATTATCTACCATTCCTCCATTAGCTGTCAAAAACACGTTCAAATCTTTTCTCTTCTGATGTCTTTTACCAAAATCTTTGTCCTTGTGGTTTTATATATATAATATAATATATATAATATTTATATTATATATATAATATATGTGATATATATAATATATATTATATATTATATATATATTATAATATATATATTATTCTGAAGGGAAAAGAGATCAATGTATGTGGCCAATTCATCTCATTGAACCCAAAGTCCATTAGCAGATTTGCTAACACTGGTAACAGGAGGGAAGAGGAAGAGCCTCCCCACTTTGGGATACTGAGTGTGTGCTCAGCAGCCAGTGAGCTGCTTAGGCTATGCTCCCAGTTGAAGTAGGGCAAAATTTTGTTTGGGGAGCTTCCTTTGATTCTTAGGTTTTTCCCCAGCTGGGCAAAGATGATACAGCAGAGAGGTAGAGAAAAGTCTTTAGATTCACATTCTCATTTTTTTAATATTTTATTTATTTATTTTAAGAGAGAGAGAGTGAGCACAAGTGGGGGAGGGGTGGAGAGAGAGAGGGAGAGAGAGAATCCCAAGAGAGAGGGGAGAGAGCCCCTGATATGGGGCTCGATCTCATGAACCATGAGATATGACCTGAGCCAAGATCAAGAGCTGGACGCTCAACTGACTAAGCCACCCAGGTGCCCCTAGACTCACATTTTCTTAAACTGGGGACTATGGACTAGTTGGAGGGTTCTGTGGACAGAATTAAAAAATTGCATGAAATTGGATGGGAGAAATATCATATCTGTATTTTCAATAGCTTCTAACTGAAATTTGACATTTCCTTCAATTATGAGTGTTGCAACAAACCACAGAAGTAATGACAAGATCTATGACTTCGTTACTAATAGAGATCACAGATGTTTTTGTATCACAAGACAGTAGTTGCAGACATCTCTAATTATCATTTACACTCATTGGAAATTATGGTAGTCATTAGACTCATTTGCTAGATCTGATTACTTAATGGGTTAAAAAGAAGCATTATGTAACAACTAAAATATTTTGACAAATGTATTTCTATATATTTGTCTTATTTTTTAATCCTATGTATGCATTTTGGTTTTACACTTACAGACATCTTCTGAGAAGGGGGTCAATGGGCCCTACCAGACCCTCAAAGTGTTTAAGTAAAGCCCCGCTTCAGAGTTTCAAACTTAGCCTTTGGGGCTGCAAGTCCTCCGAAGGGATTCAAATCCTGGAGAATGCTTGATGATACAAGATGAAGGTGGGGCTCCAATCAGAAATTATATTTCTCTAATCAAGTAATCTATTCGAATATAGGGGGAGAAATGAAAAAGTGTTAAATTTCTTATATACCTGAATTAGCAAATGCAATTCACATCTAATACACGTGATTAGTGACTTTGTTTCAAATGACATAGATCTGAATGTGTCCAAAACGTAGTAGGGAGGTCTGTGAAAGTGTCCTTTTGATACAGACTTGCTTTTACGTTTTTGTTTTTGTTTGTTCTTTCCAGTGAACAGAGTGAAAAACAACACAGGGTTGGCAGGCAGAAGACCTGGCATGTGGGATAGGTAAACTTGCAGGATCATCCAACCTCACATGGGAAGTTGGACTGGGGGGTAGCTTTCAAGGTGCCTTCCATTTCTCTGGGCCTGTGAGATTTTAAAACAGTTTTCCTGCCTGGGTTTTATAATCTAAGAAATAGAGAGATAATGCTTAACTGAACTGCAAGGTTACTATAAGCCTCAGATTCCTTGATTCTTACAAGGAAACGGGTTGAGGCTTCTTGATGTTTTTCAGAGAGAATAATTCTTGATCTCCTTTGATATTTCCCCGCAGGCTATGTGCAGACTATTTGGCCAATGAACAACTACTGATTCATTTAGAAGCAAAATCTTCTGGGAATATAAAAATTTCATTTATATTAATTTACACTGGTTCCTATAGGAGATGTACTTCTATCAGTTACATTTCTATACACCAATAATTAAGCAGCAGAAAGAGAAATCAAGGAATTGATCCAATTTAAAAATTGCACCAAAACCCATAAAATACCCAGGAGTAAAAACAACCAAAGAGGTGAAAGATCTATACACTAAAAGCTATAGAAAGCTCATGAAAGAAATTGAAGAAGACACAAAGAAATGGAAAAACATGCTATGCTTATGAATTGGAAGAACAAATATTGTTAAAATGTCAATACTACCCAAAGCAAGATACACAGTCAATGCAATCCTTATCAAAATAACACCAGCATAGAACAAACAATCCTAAAATTTGTATGGAACCAGAAAAGACCCTGAATAGCCAAAGCAATCTTGAAAAAGAAAACCAAAGCTGGAGGCGTCATAATTCCAGGCCTCAGGGCTGTATTACAAAGCTGTAATCATCAAGACTGTATGGTACTGGCACAAAAACAGACACTCATATCAATGGAACAGAATAGAGAACCCAGAAATGGATCCACAAATGTATGGCCAAATAATCTTTAATAAAGCAGGAAAGCATATCCAATGGAAAAAAGGCAGTCTCTTCAGCAAATGGTGCTGGGAAAACTGGACAGAGAGATGCTGAAGAATGAACCTGGACTGCTTTCTTACACCTTACACAAAAATAAATTCAAAATGGATGAAAAACCTAAACATAAGACGGGAAGCCATCAAAACCCTAGAGGCGAAAACAGGCAACAACCTCTTTGACCTCAGCCTCAGCAATTTCTTGCTCACCATGTCTCTGAAGGAAAGGGAAATAAAAGCAAAAGTGAACTATTGGGACCTCATCCAAATAAAAAGCTTCTGTACAGCAAAGGAAACAATCTGCAAAACTAAAAGGCAACTGATGGAATGGGAGAAGATAGTTGCAAATGACATATCAGATAAAGGGTTAGTATCCAAAATCTATAAAGAATTTATCAAACTCAACACCCAAAAAACAAATAATCCAGTGAAGAAATGGGCAAAAGACATGAATAGACACTTTCCCAAAGAAGACGTCCAGATGGCTAACAGACACATGAAACGATGTTCAACATCATTCATCATCAGTAGGAAATACAAATCAAAACCACAATGAGATACCACCTCACACCTGTCAGAATGGCTAAAATTAACAACTCAGGCAATGACAGATGTTGGCGAGGATGGAGAAAGAGGAACACTTTTGTACTGCTGTTGGGAATGCAAACTGGTGCAGTCACTCTGGAAAAGTAGGGAGATTCCTCAAAAAATTAAAAATAGAACTATCCTATGACCCAGCAATTGCACTACTAGGTGTTTATCCAAAGGATACAGAATGTTGATTCAAAGGGACACATGCACCCCAATGATTACAGCAGCACTATTGACAATAGCCAAAGTATGGAAAGACCTCAAATGTCCATTGACTGATGAATGATAAAGAAGATGTGGTGTATAAATACAACGGAACATTATGGTAATCAAAAAGAATGAAACTTTGCCATTTGCAACAATGTAGATTGAATTAGAGTGTATTATATTAAGCGAAATAAGTCAGAGAAAGATAAAGATCGTATGATTTCACTCATATGTGGAATTTAAGAAACAAAACATATGAACATAGGGGAAGGGAAGGAAAAATAACATAAAAACATAGAAGGAGACAAAAAGAGATCCTTAAATACATAGAACAAACTGAGGGTTGCTGGAGGAGTGTTGGGTGGGGGGATGGGCTAAATGGGCGATGGGCATTAAGGAGGGCACTTGTTGGGATGAATAAAGGATATTATATGTAAGTGATGAATCACTAAATTCTATTCCTGAAATCATCATTACACTAAATGTTAACTAACTTGGATTTAAATTTTAAAAATTAATTAATTAAAAAGAAAAAAAATAAAAACAGGGAGAAGTACTTCTGAGTTAGGTGTGCAAGTTTAGTGAGGTTGGTACCGGGTTTCTACTTCCTATATTACTGGACTGAAATATTTGCCTTAAATAGTCTGGACCATTACCTAAGATGCAACAAGCATTTCTGCTTAGGAACCCAGCCTTCTGTTCTTCCTTCCTTGATTTTTCCCTTCTTTTCTTCCTTTCTTTTTTCTTCCTTTCTTTCTTATCAGTTTAGAATGTTTTTGGATACAAGTAACAGAAAACCCTAACTTCACTGTCTAAAATAATTAGGGAATATATTACTCATCATAACAAGAGGTTTAGAGGAGGGTGGCTGTGAGAGTGGCTCAACACTGTCCTCGGGGGACCCCATTCTTTCCATCTTTCTACTCTTCCAAATTTCAGTGTGAATTCTGGCTAGTTCACCTCATGTCCACAAGATAATGGCTGTAAGTCCCAGCCTCACATCCAGATATGGCAACATGGGTAGAAGAAAATGATTGCTCCTTCAGTCATCACCCTTTTTAGAAACAAAGCATTTCCTTAGAATTCCTTCCTCTTCCCCTAGAAGACCTCCCCTTAATGCACATGTGGCCAGAAATGGGCACAGGGACACTCCTGGATAAATCACTGCCACAGGGAAGAGAACCATTAGGGTTGGCTTAAAACAATGAACTTTATCCACAAGTCACAGAGCAGATATGTGGACACCATGACAAAATTAGGACTCTCTTGGCAAAGAAGAAACGGTGAGTAGTGGGGGCTGGCCAAGCAGTGGTGTGTGCTACACTGGTTGACATTTCTCCACATTGCTTTGGAAGGATTTCTGTCCTTGTTAAGATGGGTTCAGTGAACTCTAACTGTTCCACTTCCACAGAAAGTGTGGGTGTCTCTATCCCTGTTATTTCACACATCTTACAAGGAACATGCTGAGATGCCTGGTTCAGCCCCAGGGACATGAGGTCTGCCTTTGAGGGCTCCCCCTGGGCCACTAGCTATACTGTGTTGTTTGTCTGATATGAACCCCCTCCTCATCAACATGCCTCATGCACTTGACCAAGTTGTGGTGTGGAGCTTTTGCCATCACTCCAGTGTCACCGGGGAGGCTCCAAAGCCCATCAGAGTGTGGAGCCCTAACACCAGCTAAGGATGCCAAGACTCTCCATGAATGTGTCTCCTGGGGACAAAGTTTATCTTAAACCAGGTGTCCCCTATGTTTGTGAATTGAACTTGGGACATTCCAGTGGAATGAAGTCAATTTTATTCATCTTTGCTCTTATGGCTTAAACTTGGGTGAACATTTCTTTATCTCAAGTTTGTTGATGAGGTGAAAATGGTAGGGCTTAAGATACATATCCACCAATCCTAAAGTGTCTTTGGATTTTGTTGTTAAGATGGTGGAGCCATCAAAGTACTCAGAAATAAAGGCACTGTCCTGCTGTTTTAAAAGTGGAATTTGTTTCCTGCCACAACCTTACGTGTTCTGATCAGACTATATCTCCAATGTATGTCTAGCCCAGATTTTGATATTGATATTCTAGAATGATCTCTTGTTTTTCTAATTTGCATGTCTTCTTTCTTCTACTCAAAGTGGCAGAGCCTACTATAACCTGCCAGTAAAAGGGAAAGCCAGGGAAAGCCTGTGCAGGTCTGAGCTTGCCCTCTGCAAGCTGGCTTTCATTCTGTGTCCTGGCCGGAGTGATTGAAGTGTACCTTCTCTCCTCTAATCCTGGTATATCTGGGATCTAGGAGAGGTTGCTGTCAATTCTTCATAATGTTATTTATAATGAAAAGCTCCCAATTCTTTGCTTTCTAACTTGCTTCTGTATACAAACCTGATTTTTTCCCCTGGAAATTTTCCCTGAAACCGCATTCTTGCTCCCACCTCCAACCTTCCCGACTTAAAAAAAAAAAAAATATTTATTTTTGAGAGAGAGAGAGAAACAGAGACAGAGACAGAGCATGAATGGGGGAGGGGCAGAAATGGGGGAGACACAGAATCTGAAGCAGGTTCCAGGCTCTGAGCTGTCAGCACAGAGCCTTATGCAGGCTTGAATTCACGAACCACAAGATCATGACCTAAGCCAAAGTGGGACACTCAACTGATTGAGTCACACGGGTCTCCCATCCTTCCTTACTTTTAACAGAAGTAACTCTTTGCCTGTGTGCTGCCTGAGAGCCCACAGCCCTGGTGAGAGGAAAGGTGAACAGAATAACTTAAGTACAAACCAGCCGACATATCTAAACATCCTTTGGCGGTGAGTATTTGGACATTCATACTTGTCCACATGCAAGCCTGGCAGGAGGTGAAAGTCTGGGAAGACGGCACTCCCTTACAGCTGAATTCAAACCATAGAGGAGCAAGTCCTCCTGAGACAGGAACCCTGCCTGAGGAGGTTTCTTCCAAAGGGTAGTGACTGCTCGTTCTGTCCGCTGGGTTACCTGTCAGGCCCATGGGACACACTCCATTCAGGTGCAGGTAGGGAGAGGGCTGTGGGTTAACCAATAACTCTTGGCACCAAGACCTGTGCTCAAAGCATGTACTCAAGCAGGTTCATCACAAAGGGGGAGAAATCCCTGAAATACTGGATAGTCAAGTATGAACTGAGAACTAGGCAGTCATGATTTAGACAAGGTACTCCTAGGAATATGCTGATTTTACAACTACCTCAACAAGCTGTAGTAGAAATACCAGGAACTACAGGATCCCTGGCCCCATTCCCCAGCCCCAGTGCTAACACAGTAAGCTGCCTGCTAAAGGTGTAGAAAATCATTCATGCTGTGTAATACAAAGGACAGCAGATGCCTCCTAGCCCACCAAATGTCCTTCTTAACAGGTCACAGTACCCTGAAAGCCTGAATCATTTCCTTTTAGAAATATGCCTAGAGCATATTTCTAGAGCATAGTGTATGACCCTTCTTAATATAGTAGTGCTTGCAGGTGCAGGACTCATAACAAGCTATTAAAACAGAAAACTATATAAGGGACAGAAAACTAGCCAATATGACAAAATGGAAGAATTCTCCTCAAAAGAAATTCCAGGAAGAATTGACAGCTAGAGAACTGCTCAACACAGACATAAACAATATAACTGAACAAGAATTTAGAATAATAGTCATAAGATTAATCACTGGGCTTGAAAAAAGCATAGAAGACAGCAGAGAATCACTTGCCACAGAAATCAAGGAATTAAGAAATAGCCACAACGAATTAAGAAATGTTGTAATTGAGATGCAAAATAAACGAGATGTAGTGATAGTGAACGGAGAAAATAGAGGGGAGAATAAGTGAAATAGAAGATAAAATTATGGAAAATGATGAAGTCAAGAAAAAGAGAGATAAGAAAACACTAGACCATGAGGGGAGAATTAGAGAACTAAGTGATTCAGTGAAACATAAAAATATCCTTATCATAGAGGTTCTGGATGAAGAAGAGAGAGAGAAAGGGGCAGAAGGTTTACTTGAACAAATCATAGCTGAGAACTTCCCTAATCTGGGGAAGGAAATGGACATCCAAATCCAGGAGTCACAGAGAACTCCCTTCAGATCTAACAAGAATAGATCTTCTACATAGCATATCATAGTGAAACTGGCAAAATACAAAGATAAAGAGAGAATTCTGAAAGCAGCTAGGGGCAAATGGGCCTTAACCTACAAGGGTGGACACATAAGGGTAGTAGCAGACCTATCCACTGGAACTTGGAGGCCAGAAGGGAGTGGCAGGAAATATTCAATGTGCTGAATAGAAAAAATATGCAGCCAAGAATCCTTTATCCAGCAAGGCTGTAATTCAGAATAAAAGGAGAAATAAAGGCTTTCCCAGACAAACAAAAACTGGTTTTTGACCAGTGGTTCATGACCACTAAACCAGCCTGACAAAAGATCCTAAGGGGGACTCTGTGAGTAGAATGCTGCAAAGACTACAAAACAGAGACCCCACCACAAGCATGAAACCTGAAGAAAACACAATGACACTAAATCCATACCTTCCAATAATAACTCTGAATATAAATGGACTAAATGCTCCTATCAAAAGACATAGCATATCAGAATGGATTAAAGAAAGAAAGAAAGAAAGAAAGAAAGAAAGAAAGAAAGAAACAAGATATGCTGCCTACAAGAGACCCATTTTAGACCTGAGGACACCTTCAGATGGAAAGTGAGAGGATGGAGAACCATCTATCATGCTACTAGAAGTCAAAAGAAAGCTAGAGTAGCCATACTTATATCAGACAAACTAGACTTTAAAAGCCGTAACAAGAGATGAAGAAGGGCATTATATAATAATTACAGGGTCTATCCATGAAGAAGAGCTAACAATCATAAATGTTTATGCTCCCCACTTGAACAAACCAAAATAGATAAATCAATTAATCACAAACATAAGCAGTCTTATTGATAAGAATACTGTAACTGCAGGGGATTTAATACTCCACTTACAACAATGGACAGATCATCTAGGCAAAAAATCAGTAAAGAAACAATGGCCTTGAATGATACACTGGACCAGAAGAACTTGACAGATATATACAAAACTTTTCATCCAAAAGCAGCAGAATACACAGTCTTCTTGAGTGCACATGGAACATTCTCCAAGATAGATCACATAATGGGTCACAAAGCAGCCCTCAATATATATAAAAAAAAATGAGATCATACCATGCATATTTTCTGATCACAATGCTATGAAACTTGAAATCAACCATAAGAAAAAAATTGGAAAGCCTACAAATGCATGGAGGTTAAAGAATATCCTACTAAAGAATGAATGAATCAACCAGGCAATTAAGAAATTAAAAAATATATGGAAACAAATGAAAATTAAAACATGCAGTCCAAACCCTTTGGGATGTAGCAAAGGCAGTCCTAAGAGGAAAATACATTGCAATCCAGATCTATCTCAAGAAACAAGAAAAACCCCACATACAAAATCTAACAGCACACCTAAAGGAACTAGAAACAGACAACAAACAAATCCCCAAAGCCAGCAGAAGGAGAGAAATAGTGAAGATTAGAGCAGAAATAAACATAATAGAATCCAAAAAAGCAGTAGAACATATCAACGAATCTGAGTTGGTTTTTTGAAAAAATAAGCAAAATTGATAACCCCGTACCCAGAATTCTCAAAAAGAAAAGAGAGAGCACCCAAATAGATAAAATCATGAATGAAAATGGAGTTATTACAACTAATCCCTCAGAAATACAAACAATTATCAGAATACTATGAAAAATTATATGCCAACAAACTGGACAACCTGGAAGAAATGGACAAATTCCCAGACACCCACACACTAACAAAACTCAAATGGGAAGAAATAGAAAATTTGAACAGACCAATAACCAGCAAACAAATTGAATGAGTAATCAAAATTCTCCCAACAAATAAGAGTACTGGGCCAGATGGCTTCCCAGGGAAATTTTACCAGACATTTAAAGCAGAGATAATACCTATCCTTCTCAAGCTGTTCCAAAAAATACAAATGAAAGGAAAGCTTCTGAACTCATTCTATGAAGCCAGAATTACCTTAATTCCCAAACCAGACAGAGACCCCATGAAATGAGAATTACAGGCCAATATCCCTGATAAACATGAATTCAAAAAGTTTCAACAAGATACTAGCAAATCGAATTCAACAGTATATCAAAAGAATTATTCACCATGATCAAGTGGGATTCATTCCCACTAGAAGGCAACCGACAGGATGGGAGAAATTATTTGCAAATGAGATATCACATAAAGGGTTAGTATCCAAAATCTATAAAGAACTGTCCAAACTCAACACCTGAAAACAAATAATCCAGTAAAGAAATGGGCAGAAGAAATGAATAGACACTTTTCCAAAGAAGACATCCAGATGGCCAACAGACACATGAAAAAATGTTCGTTACTCCTCATCAGGGAAGAACAAATCAAAACTACACTGAGATACCACCTCACACTGGTCAGAGTGGCTAAAATTAACAACTCAGGAAACAACAGATGCTGGCAAGGATGTGGAGAAGTGGGAAACCTCATGAATTGTTGGTGGGAATGCAAACTGGTGCAGCCACTCTGGGAAACAGTGTAGAGATTCCTCAAAAAAATTAAAAATAGAATGACCCTATGACCCAGCAATAGAGCTACTATGAATTTATCCAAAGGATACATGAGTGCTGATTCATAGGGGCACATGTACCCCAATGTTTATAGCAGTGCCTTCCACAATAGCCAAATTATGGAAAGAGCCCAAATGTCCATCAAGTGATGAATGGATAAAGAATATGTGGTTTATATATACAATGGAATACTACTTGGCAATGAGAAAGAATGAAATCCTGCCATTTGCAACAACGTGGATGGAACTGGGCAGTATTATGCTAAGTGAAATAAGTCAGTCAGAGAAAGACAGATATCATATGTTTTCACTTATGTGTGGAAGTTGAGAAACTTAACAGAAGACCATAGGGGGAAGGGAAAGGGAAAAAATAGTTTCAAACAGAGAGGGAGGCAAAGCATAAGAGACTCTTAAATACAGAGAAAAAACTGAGTATTGATGGGGGGAGGCCTGGAAAGGGGAGAAATGGGTGAAGAGCATGGTGGGGGGCACTTGTTGGGATGAGCACTGGGTGTTGTATGTAAGCGATGAACCAAGGGAATCTACCCCCAAAGCCAAGAGCACACTGTACACACTGTATGTTAGCCAATTTGACAATAAATTATATATTGAAATAATAATAATACATAAAATAAAATACTTTTAATCTTTAAAACAACAACAACAAAAAAAACAAAACAAAAAAACAAAAAACAAGACCCTCCTTCAATGGAAATTATTTTTACCAGAGCCTAATCAACCTGGAGGAAGGAAGATACCCAATTCCAGCCTTCCATGTGGAGAGTTTACACCCCTCACAAAAATTAAATAAAAAATGGATTATAGACCAAATTTAAAACACAAAACTCTAAAATTCCTAAATGATAACTTAGGAGAAAATCTTAGATGACCTTGGATTTGGTCATGACTGTTTAAGATTTAACACCAAAAGCACAACACCTGGAAGAACAAATCATTAACTTGGACCTCATTAAAATTAAAAACATCTGTTTTGTAAAATACACTATTAAGAGAATGAAAAAACAAGCCACACTCTGGGAGAAAATATTTGCAAAACACAGATCACAGGGGAATAGTATCCAAAACACACAAACACTTAGATAAGAAAGCACATAACCTAATTTAAATGATTCAAAAAGTCTGAACAGACACCTCACCAAAGAAGATGTAAGGATGGCAAACAAGCATATGAAAAGATGCTCGACATGATATGTATCTAGGGAATTGTAAATTATAACAACAATGATATATCACCACACACCCACTAGAATGGCCAAAATCCAAAACACTGACAACACCAAATGCTGGCAAGGATGTGAAATAACAGGAACTCTCATTTATTGCTGATAGGAATGCAAAATGGTACCGTGCCTGGAAGACAGTTTGGCAGTTTCTAAAACAACATACTTTTACTCTAGAAGGCAGCAATCACGCACCTTTGTATTTACCCAAAAGGGATGAAAACTTAGGTTCACACAAAAACCTACACATAGATATTTATAGCAGCTTTATTCACAATTGCAAAAATATGGAAGCAATCAAGATGTCCTTCAGTGGGTGAATGTATATACTGCAGTCCATCTGGAAAAAATGGAGTATTATTTAGTGCTAAAAATAAATGGGCTATGGAACCATGAAAAGACATGGAGGAAAGTTACTAAAAGATAGAAGCCAATCTGAAAAGGCTACATACTGTGTGATTCTAACTAGATGATATTCTGGAAAGGGCAAAACTATGGAGACAGGAAAAAGACTGGTAGGTTCCAAGGGGAAGGGAGAGAGGCACAAATAGGTCAGCACCAGGGATTTGGGGGGCAGTGAAGCTTTTCTGTATTACTATGAAATGTATATGTACAATATATTTGCTAAAACCCATAAAATATAGAACATAAAGATGAACCCTAATGTAAACTATGGACTTCAGTTAATGATAATGTATCAATACTAGTTTATCAATAGTAACAAATGTATCACACTAGTCCAAGATGTAAATAAGAGGGGAAACTATGTGTTGGGGGGAGGAGTTTGTGGAAATTCTCTGTACTTTGCAATAAATCTTTTGTAAACCCAAAAGTGGTCTAAAAAATGAAGCCTATTAAAACAAAAAATAGGAGTGCCTGGATGGCTCAGTTGGTTAAGAGTCCAACTTTGACTCAGGTCATGATCTTGCAGTTCACGGGTTTGAGCCCCGTGCTAACAGCTTAGAGCCTGGAGTCTGCTTCAGATTCTGTCTCCCTCTCTCTCTCTGCTCTTCCCCCACTCGTGCTCTGTATCTCTCTCTCTCTCTCAAAAATAAATAAACATTTAAAACAAAAAATAAATAAAGAAATTGACTATAGAGATGTGGGTTCATTTATCTAAATGACTATCCTTACTGCAATACTACACTATCTTGATTACTTAGCTCTATACTAAGTCTTGAAAGCAGATAGTGTTAAGCCAGAAACTGTAAGTCTGAGATGCTACCTTACGTTCAAAGCTTTATATTTATAAATATAGTTTAGGTAGATAGATACACAGATATATAGATAATGACTGCACCTTTATTTACTATTTAATAGTGGCCATAGTATCACTGTCTTTCACAGATGATGTGAGGACAGCCAGATGTGTCCAACACAGACAGTAAGGTTGCACCACAGGAAAGGCCCCCCAAAATTGAGAATTTCTGCATCTATGTAGAAGCACGAATATCCATTCCTCTTTTTCCCCTTAGAGGGAGAGAGAGAAAGAGAGAACTTATCTTCTCCCTGTTTGGGGGAGGAAGGAAGGGTTCCTTACTTCAGAATGTGGATATCCAGCTTCAGAAGCAATAAAGAGTTTCATTACTCTTTGAATAGGAGCAGATGGCTCTATTGTGAAGGAGACAAATCTGTCAGGTTCAACACCCACAACTGTGGGGATAAGAGTCGATATTCTCTATCTTTATAGCACATCTATTTCTGTTGTTCAGGAGGTTTGGACTATACAAGAACACTGAGAAATCTAAAAAGTATTGCCTCAGTACAAGTTCTCTAACCTTGTTTTTCTTTATTCTTTTCTTTCTTTCTTTTTTTTTTTTTTTTTGAGAATCAGAGCCACTTTTATTTTAGCAAATATTGCAAACCAGGATAAAAGTCAAATAGATGTACATTTCATTTTTTATTTTATTTTTTTAAATATGAAATTTATTGCCAAATTGGTTTCCATACAACACCCAGTGCTCATCCCGCGTTTTTCTTTTTCAAAATTGTTTTGGCTGTTCTTATCCTTTGCATTTCCATATGAATTTTAAAATCACCTTGTCAATTTCTTCAAAAAAGTATATTAGGATTCCAAATGGGATGGCACTTAATTTACAAATCAATTTAGGGAGGATTAACATTGTAATAATATTGAGTTTTCCAATATATGAACATGTCATACCTCTCCATTTATGTAGCTCTGCAGTAATTTCCCTTTGCTATGTTTTGAAGTTTTCAATATACATGTCTTTTATACATTTCTTTAATTTTATTCTTGTTTCTGATGTTATTTTATAGCTATAAAGATTTAGTGTTTGGGGCGCCTGGGTGGTGCAGTCAGTTAAGCATCTGCTTAGTCAGTTAAGCAGTCAGTTAAGCATTCAGCTTAGGTAATGATCTCACAGTTATTGAGTTCAAGCCCAACATCAGGCTACGATCTGACAGCTCAGAGCCTGGAGGCTGCTTCAGATTGTGTCTCCCTCTCTCTCTGACCCTCCCCTGCTCACACACACACTCTCTCTGTCAAGAATAAATAAACATTAAAAAAATAAAAAAAAATTGTTCTACTATTAGAACAAAACAAAAAAATTCAAACAATTTAACAAAAAAATTCAAAAACACTAATTCAAAGGGATATATGCACCCCTATGTTACTGCAGCATTATTTACAATAGCCAAATTATAGAAGCAGCCCAAGTGTCCCTCAATTGATGAATGGATAAGGCAGATGGGGTATATATATATATATATATATATATATATATATATAATGGAATATTATTTGGCCATAAAAAGGAATGAAATCTTGCCATTTGCAACAACAGGGATAGAGTTAGAGAGCACAATGCTAAGTGAAATAAGTCAGTCAGAGAAAGACAAATACCATATGATTTCACTTGTAGGTGGAATTTAAGAAACAAGACAAATGAACAAAGAAAAAATAAAGAGACAAACCAAAAAAACCAGACTCTTAACTACAGAGAACAAACTGATGATTACCAGAGGGGAGGTGGGTGGGAGATGGGTGAAATAGGTGATGGGAATTAAAGAATACACTTATCATGATGAGCCCTGAGTAATGTATAGAAGTGTTGAATCACTATATTGTACACCCAAAACTAATATAACACTATGTTAATTACACTAGCATTAAAATAAAAAACTTAATTAAAAAGGTTTGGTGTTCTAATTATTCATTGTCAATCAATAGTAATACAATTGATTTTTGAAAAGTGACCTTATATCGTACAACCTTGATAAATTCACTTATTAATATAGTTGATTTTTTTATAGATTTCTTAGAGTTTTCTTTCTTTTTAATCTCTATACCTTTCCTTTCTTTTTTGTAACTTATTGCACTAGTTAGGATCTTCAATATAATGCAGAAGTGGTAAGAATGAACATCCTTGCCTTGTTCCCAATCTTAGGTAGAAATCATTAAGCTTTCCATAAACTTTTCACCGTTGAGTGTGATATTAGCTATAGGTTTGCCACAGAGGACCTTAGTCAGGTTGAAGTAAGTTTCTTTCTATTACTAATTTTCTGAATAGGAAATTAGATTTGGTGAATCAAATGCTTTATCTGCATCTTCTGAAATGGTAATGTGGTTTTATCCTCTATTCTATTAAAATGATCACTTATATTGACTAATTTTTGGGGTGTTAATCAAATGTGAACTCCAAGCAGGGTATAACGTTTAACTCAAGTCGGTTAAATGTCCTACTCTTGATTTTGGCTCAGGTCATTATCTCATGATAAGTGAGTTTGAGCCCTGCATCAGGCTCGTTGCTGGTCACTTTGGATCCTCTGTCCCCACCCCCACTTTGCCCCTCCCCCACTCATGCCTCTTCCTCTCTGTTTCTCTCTCTCAAAAATAAATAGATGTTAAAAAAAGAGAAGATTTCTGTCATTATTCATGAAGGATATTAGTCTGTAGTTCTCTTTTCTTATAATGTTTTTGTCTGATTTTGGAATCCCAGCTTTTGTGTATAGCCCAGTATTAACCAGTAATTAACATTTCCACTGCTCTTCATTCTGTTTTGAAGATTGCAGCTTCATTTCATTTCTCTTCAGTCTAAAAACTTCTTTTAGCATTTCTCATAGCCCAGGTCCTATGGTGATGGGTCATCTTTATTTTACTTTATCTGGAAATTGTTCATCTCATCTGTGTTCTTAAAAGATATTTTCACTGAGTATAAAATTCTTGGTTGACAAAATTTGTCTTCAGCACTGTAAAAATGTTCTTCCATTTTCTCCTGGCCTCCATGGTTTCTGATAAGAAGTCAGTAGAAATGGGATTGCTATTCTCTGGTATGTAATATGTTGTTTTTCTCTTGCTGCTTGCAAAATACTCTATTTTTGGCTTTCGACATATTGACTTGGATGCACCTCAGGTACTTCTTTGTGTTTATTCTGTGTGGTGGTTGTTTATAATTTTCTATCTGGAAAGTTATATGTTTAATCAAATTTAGGAAAATTTGGGCCTTTGTTTCTTCAAATCTTTTTTTTTCTGCCCATTTTCTCTCTTTCTTTCTTCTTTCTTTCTTTCTTTCTTTCTTTCTTTCTTTCTTTCTTTCTTTCTTTCTTTCTTTCTTTCTTTCTTTCTTTCTTTTTAAGTAGCCTCCACACCCAACATGGGGTTTGAACTCATGACCCTGAGATCAAGAGTCACATGCTCTAATGACTGAGGCAGCCAGGTGCCCCCTCTCTTTTCTCCTTTTGGTATTCCAATTATACAAACACTGGGCCATTGTATATCACTTAACTGGTCCTTGAATTAAATGTTTAAATGTTTTAAAATTTTGTTTTCTCGGTTCTTCATTTTGGATAATTTGTATTGACCTATCTTGCATGTCATTTAGTCTTTGCTATGTCTACCTATGAAATTTTTATTTCAGAAATTACATTTTTTTTGTTCTAGAATTTCCATTTAGTTGTGTGTGTGTTTGTGTGTGTGTGTTTTAATGTATCTATATCTCTGGTGAGATTTTCTGTTTGCTGAGATTATCATTTGTTGAAAGCATGTTTCTTTTACTTCATTGACAATAATTATGATCTCAGCTCAGGTCGTAATCTCAGGGTTCATGAATTCGAGTCCCACCTTGGGCTCTGCACTGATAGTGCAGAGCCTGCTTAGAATTCTCTCTCCCTCTATCTCACTCATGCTCTTAAAATAAATAAACGAAGTTAAAAATAATTTAAAATAAATAAATAAACTTCTAGAAGAAAATCCATGCTTAGCTGGGGTACATAAAGATTCCTTAGATAGGAATAGTATTTTGTACAAATAATACAAAAGAAAATAATTGATAAATTGTATTTCATTAATATTAAAAAAATATCTTTCCTTAAAAATTTATTTAAAAATGAATGGCAGTGTATAGAGAGGAGAAAATATTTACAATCCATATAGCTGACAAAGAATGAGTTTCCAGGGCATGTAAAAGATTCATACATGTTAATAATGAGAAGAGGGGAAAGCCTTATTTTAAAATGGGCAAATATTTGGGGCGCCTGGGTGGCGCAGTCGGTTAAGCGTCTGACTTCAGCCAGGTCACGATCTCGCGGTCCGTGAGTTCGAGCCCCGCGTCGGGCTCTGGGCTGATGGCTCAGAGCCTGGAGCCTGTTTCCGATTCTGTGTCTCCCTCTCTCTCTGCCCCTCCCCCATTCATGCTCTGTCTCTCTCTGTCCCAAAAATAAAAATAAAAC
The DNA here is from genome assembly GCF_007474595.2 of Lynx canadensis. Taxonomy (NCBI): domain Eukaryota; kingdom Metazoa; phylum Chordata; class Mammalia; order Carnivora; family Felidae; genus Lynx; species Lynx canadensis. Next base: position 31,528,042 of record NC_044309.1, on the reverse strand, counting down.
GTTGAAAAAAAAATTAAAATGGGCAAATATTTGAACTGACACTTTACCAAAAAAAAAAAAAATAAAAGCATAGGAATGGTCAATAAGTACACGAAAAGATTCTCAATATCATTAGTCATCAGAGAAGTAAATTAAACCACAATTAAATAGACCTACACACCCACCAGAAGGGCTAAAATGAAAAGGACTGACCAAATCTAATGTTGATGGGCATGCAGACACAGGAACTCTCACACACTGCTGGAGGCAATGTAAATATGGTATGGTCACTTTGGGAAAAAGCTCACAAATTCGTATGAAGTTAAGAATATACTCATTATATAACCCAGAAATTCTAGTCCTAGGCACTTACCCAAGAAAAATAAAAACTTATGCTCACAGAGACGTTTACACAAATAGCCTCAGCAGCTTCATTCATAATAGCCCAAACCTGGAAGCAATTCCCAAATAGCCCAAACCTGAGCTGATGAATGGATACACAAATTGTGGTATATCCATACAATGTAATACTCCTCAGCAATAGATACAAAAAACTACTTAGGTTACTCTCAAAAATATGCTGAGCAAAAGCAGCAAGATCCTGGGGTGCCTGGGTAGCTCAGTCCGTTAAGCGTGACTTTGGCTCAGGTCATCATCTAGTGGTAAGTTTGAGCCCCACATCAGGATCTCTGCTGTCAGGGTGGAGCCCGCTTCAGATCCTCTGTCTCCCTCTCTCTTCCCTTCCCCTGCTCACATATGCGCGCGTGCTCTCTCTCTCTCAAAAATAAATAAACATTAAAAAAAATTTTAAAAAGCAGCAAGATGCAGAGTACATATGATATGGTTACATTTATAAGAAAAATTTATTTCTTATAAATAAATTATAAGAAATTATAGGTCTTATACATTTATAAGAAATAATTTATAAGAAATTATAAATTACATTTATAAGAAATTATATGTCTGGGTGTATTTTGGGGGTTCTGCGAAGTGCTTTCAGGAAACTTTTTTGAGTAATGGAAGTATTCTATATCTTGATTGTGGTGGTGATGGATACACAGATGTAGAAATTTGTCAAAACTCATCTATCTGTGGGGCGCCTGGCTGACTCAGTAGAATGTGCGACTCTTGATCTCAGTGTTGTAAGTTTGAGCCTCACATGGAGTGTAGAGGTTACTAAAAAATAAAATCTTAAAAAAAAAACAACAAAACCCTCTTCTTCATCTTTCCGCATACTTTAAATGGGTGCATTTCATTACAGTTGATTTAAGAAAGATGACCAGCTTTGGTCTTCTATCTTCTATATGGAAAGCTATAGGGGAAGCCAAAGCCCTGAAATGATGGGGTAGGGAGAGGCTGTGGTCTCTCAGTATTCTCATTAGATGTGTAAATCTGTCTCATTAGGGGGAAGCAGGAGGACGGTGTTCTGACTGCTGATCAAAGGCACCTTTTCTCAATATGAGTAATAAGAGAGATACCTTCTCAAGCACAACATAACTTACCAATTTAAGCATTTATTTATTTCTGCTCCCATGTCTCATTACCCTTACCCATGCTAGAATACAAGCTTTCCTCTGCTTGTGTTCATTGTCACTATCAGTAAGAGATACATATGGTAGGTACACAGTAGGTATCAGTAAGATACAATAGATACCCCTCTGTTACCTTCTGTGTCTTATTTCTCAATTGGTTCCAAACTCAGAAGGGAAAGATAGGGTTGCTTTTTGTCTCCTAAGACTCCAATAGCCTTCTCCTCCTACTGAAAACAGTAATAACAATAGCACAATAAAAAAACATAAATCGGCCACCATTTATGGGGTGTTTACTATGTGCCAGGATTACTATGTGTGAAAATGCTTATAAAATGTTATGTCTTTCGATCCTCATAATAACCCAATAAAATGGGTACCGTTTTTATTTGCATTTTGGAGTTGATAAAACCAAGGTGTAGAGAAGTTAAGTGGTTCAGCCCTCATCATACAGTTAGTAGGTGGCAGAACTGGGTTTTGAATCCAAGTAATCTGATCTTTGAATGATGGTCTTATTCACACAACAGCCTGAGCAATTTTTTTAAAGGTAGGTTTTATTAGGTCAGTTCTCTGCTATAATTCCTTCAATGGATGGATGATCATGATCCTTTGGGGGGGGGGGGCAGGGAGACCAAAAACAAAAAACACAAACCTTGCTATTGTTCATAGGGTTCTTTGTGGCCTGGCCCCAGCCATTCTTTTGAGCCTCATTGGAGCCATTTTCGCCTCACTTACTATTACAGGGTCATACTCACTTTATTTTGGATTCCCAGGTAGAGTAAATGGCCTTTTGCACACACCTTTTCATTGTAAAGGTTCTCCTCTACCAGCTCCCCCTCCAACACACACTACTGGTTCCTTCAGGCTTTGTTGAAATACCACATTTTAGAGAGGCTTCTGACCCCCTCTTTTCCAAGTCCAACCATAACTTCCCATTATTCTCTCTCATCTTAACCTGCGTTTTATAGCCATAGCACTTATCATAATGAGAAATTATTTCCCTATTTCGGTGTGTAACTGGTACGACCTGCTTCACCAGCTTGGGTGAAAATGAAGTCACGGTGCCTCATCCTTCATGTCAGCACTGGTTCTAGTTTCTACTTGCCAGACTTCCAGGAAGCTTATTCCCTGCCTGGGGTTGTGGTGAGGCTCTTCCCCCATCAAATTGTCCAATAACCTCAGGGATCTTCAGGTTGAGGAGGCTAGTCCTGATCCCAAATACCTTGACAAGAATAATCTGGAGCTTCTGATTACTTTTGTAGTTCACTCTGTTGTTGTTTAGCTGTTGCTGCTTCCCGTTGTTAGAAACTGACCCTGTAGGGGCACCTGGGTGGCTCAGTTGGTTGAGCTTCCGACTTTGACTTCGGCTCAGGTCGTGAGCTCATGGTTTGTGAGTTCAAGCCCCCCATCGGACTCTCTGCTGCCAGCACAGCCTGCTTCAGATCCTCTGTCCTCCTCTCTTTCTGCTCTTCCCCAACAAGCACTCTCTCTCTCTCATAAACAAACATTTTTAAAAAAAGAAAGAAGGGGGAAAGGAAGAAATAAACTGACCTGCACACTGTGGTAGATCAATGTCCACTGCCTTCAGTTCACATTGTGGGTCCAGACTACACTCTCGGGTTCAGTGTGTCAGAATGGGCATGTCCAGCCTGGCTCCTTGGCCTAGCCTCAGGCTGGGACGAGATTAGCTCCTAGACCCCAACTGCCTACCCATCCTGTGACCACACAAGCCCTAGCACCACACCCTGCTCACTGGCCAGCATTACTCTTTTGTGGCATTTAATGACAGGGTTCTGCTGAGATCCATTAGGATCCCTCCCTCCCACTTCAGAGGGTAGGCAGGTTACACTACAGAGTTGCCTGTGGGATCCCCATGAAGTTACCCTCTGGGAACACTGCCTGGAAGCATATCCCTCCCCCCTCCCCACCCGTCAGTCCTTGCTCCCCCTCTCCCCTGGCGCTGCCTGCTCAGGAAACCACTTACTGATGAATCCTCCGTGTCTGTTTCTGGAGGGAGACCTAAGACACCCCTCATACCCTGATACTGATGTTCTTTCTACCGGCGGCTCTCTTGAAGGCACCTCAGTCTGAAAGTTTCCAGGGGCGCCTGGGTGGCTCAGCCGGTTAAGAGTCCGACTGTTGATTTAGGCTCAGGTCACGATCTCACACAGTTCATGAGTTCGAGCCCTGTGTAGGGCTCTGTGCTGACAGTGTGGAGCCTGCTTAGGATTCTCTTTCCCTCTCACTCTGCCCCTCCCTGACCCTCTCTCTTCCTCTCAAAATGAATGAACTTAAAAAAAAAATCTGAAACTTTCTAAAACACAGTACCCACAGCCAATTCGTCCCTCCCTTTCCTCCCAGGAAGTTCTATGTGCCCCACTCAAATTTGCCCACCTCCCCAGTATGCCTAGCAGAATTAGGAAAAGCAGCTCTGTCTGGCATACCCACACAAGTGCTTTTTGATTTCCTTGCCTTTCCATTACCAAGAAGGACCACTCAAGTGATTCTTGCTAATGCAAAGACAATTGTCTCCTGAATAACTGGAATTTTCCTATATAGTAACTGTGGGAAACTTACAAATAGAAGTTCATTTCAGATTTAAAAACAATAGAATTGCATTCCAAGCATTGCCTAGCTGTATCTGTCTCCCTGTTTCAGAATCAGGCCCTCTTTTTTTTTTCTGTAAACCCAGGCATTCCCACCACCCCTGGCTTATGGTTGGCATTCAATCTACATTTGTTGAATGAATGAATGAATGAATCACCAGCTCCTGAATAAAGCCGTGTCTATCAGTTAACAAGGCAAGAATTTGAGAACCAAAGGATTAACAGAAAATTACCTAATAATCTTATTAAGAGCTGACCATTGGTAGATAATGTATGCGTTTATATCCGTGCAGTTTTATGCATTTCTTCTTTTTTATTTAAAGAAGAGCCCCTTCTTTTTATTTTGAAACTTTGAGGAAAGTTTTCAGACATTCAAAACGGTATTAAAACATTACATACCTGGGGTGCCTGGGTGGCTCAGTCAGCTGAGCGGCTGACTCTTGATTTTGGCTCAGGTCGTGATCTCGAGGTTCATGGGCTTGAGCCCTGCATCGGGTTCTGTTCTGGCAGCAAGGAGCCTGCTTGGGATTCGTTCTCTCCTCTCTCTCTCCCCACCCCCATGCTGGCTTGCTTGCTCTCTCTCCCTCTCAAAATATATAAACATTAAAAATAGGGGCGCCTGGGTGGCGCAGTCGGTTAAGCGTCTGACTTCAGCCAAGGTCACGATCTCGCGGTCCGTGAGTTCGAGCCCCGCGTCGGGCTCTGGGCTGATGGCTCAGAGCCTGGAGCCTGTTTCCGACTCTGTGACTCCCTCTCTCTCTGCCCCTCCCCCGTTCATGCTCTGTCTCTCTCTGTCCCAAAAATAAACGTTGAAAAAAAAAATTTAAAAAAATAAAAAAAAAATAATAATAATATAACAAACACCAGGAAACCCAGCATGGAGTTTAAGAAATACACACAAACTGGAGTAGTTGAAGCCACCTGTGTACCCCACCCTCCTTCCCTTCCCACCAGAGGTAACCATTGTTCTAAACTTAGAGAAACTTCCACAGTCCTTGAAGGGATAGCACAACACACAGCAGGATCTTGCCTCTGATACACCTGGGCCAATCAGCTACTGCTTCTCAGGAATGTGGAACGGAGGGCCTGAGCTAATTTGCTGTGATGGTCAAAACAGACAGGTTATGCTAATTTGGGGCTTAGACTCTTTTGGGTGAGGCCATGGTGAGCCCAGTGTAAGTGAAGGGGTTAAAAAGGCAGAGTAGCAGAGAAAAGAGGGGGAGGGAGAAGTGGAAGGGAAGGACGAGGGAGGTGGAGAGGGAGTGACTTTGACCTTATTTCCAAATAGTTTTCCACTTCCCTGTCCCACCCCTCTAAGGCCTGCCTGATTTTCTGACTTTTAATTTGTGCGAGTCCTTTATAACCTTCCCATGAGCTCCATTTTACTTGGATGGGTTCTATTACTTTAAACTAAATAATTCTTTTTGTTTTAAAGTTTTATTTATTTATATTTTGAGAGATAGCAAGAGCGGAGGAGGTGCAGAGAGAGAGGGGGACAGAAGATTAGAACTGGGCTCTGCACTGACAGCAGTGAGCCCCATGGGCCTCGAATTCACGAACCCGAAGATCATGACCTGAGCTGAAGTCAGACACTCAATCAACTGAGCAACCCATACTCCCCTTTAAACTAAATAATTCTTAATATAAGCTTTCCCCACAAATAAAAACCCAACAAATTTATTCACTAATTACAAATGGAAAAAATTCCTAGAATCATAACATTTGATTCACTTGACAGATATTTATTGAGCACCTAGTTAAGTACAAATCTTTGGTTCAACTTTCCAGCCCAGGTGACAAACCAGCTTGGGACTTCCCCAGTTCCCTGCATTCTGGCACCCACTTCAGTTTAGGCAAATGGAGAGCCCTGGGTCCCCCTATTTCCAACCAAAGTAGGAACCTTCCTACAATATCCCTAGCTGTTATCTAGCAACTGGTAGTGTACAAACATTTGGCTAGACTTTAATAGAAAATTCTTTGTGCCGACTTTAATTCTGTCTTCATATAATTTCTACTGCCATATTCTGCTCCTGGTTCTGCTCATAATATATATTTTCTTCCCTTGTTAAAATGCATTCCTTTCTGACCAAGCATGTGCTGTAATTTGAACCTGGATTGGTTATCCATTGCCTACCCCAGAGCAGGTACAAATTAGAGTCCTTCAGCACTCCCACAATTCCCCTGAGTTTGTGCCTACACCTGTCTCCTCCTTAGGAGGAACGTTTGAGAACCCCTTTCTCAGGCCAACTGATCCCAAGGGGCTACCAATACACATGACCCGGAGTCCTTCATCCATTCGCCGAATGCATCCATGGGACCTCTGGCACCTATAGACAAGTAGGGGGGATGGGTCCTGAATTCCAGTAAATATAATACAATGTCATGAGTGCGACTCTATGAGAGATGGATCAAATGAGGATCAAATGACTTGCAGCTTTAAGAATCAGTAGTTACTTTAGACGAAAGCACTGTCTGAAAAAGCTGAGTTCCAGCTTTCCCAAGCACACTGACATGTTAACAAGTTAATGGTCATTACCATACTAATAATAGGTGTATTCATCAGCTTTGCAACCAGGACCAGGGTCCCTGAGAAAATGGAGAGAAGCCAGCTTCTCCTTTCCAGGCTTCCCCATCTCAGTTTATGGCATCTCCATCTTTAGTGGTTATCATCCATGGTTGCACATTGGAATCACCCAGAGAGCTTTAAAAATTTGGCACCTTCTCTCACCTCAGAGTTCCTAGTCAGTTTTGGTACTTGGTGCGGTCTAGACATCAGATTTCTAAATCTCTCCCAGGTGACCTAATGTGCAGCTAAGGTTGAGCTGAATGCTCAGGCCAAGACCTCCTTGACCTCTCCTCTTTGCACACCCACACCCAATCCAGTAGAAATGCTGTTGTCTCTAGTTTGCAAGGAAACAACCCTTCCTCCAGTTATCACTCCCCCACTGCCCACCGGCTCCCCGCCCTGAGGTTTTCAGTGGCCTCCTATCTGTAATGGCAGTTGTCCACCTGCAATTTATTTTCAGCCTGGCCACCAGAGAGGTTTTGAAGCACAGGCTAGGTGACAACCCCCTCTGTTCAAAACTCCCCTGCACCTCTTGGGGTGGAGGGAATCTTTATCTAGCTGATAGGGCCATACATGACCAGATTCCTGGTTATCTCTTTGACCTCCTCCTGCCATTCTCTTCCATCCTCCTCCTCAGGCTTCAACCTCATGGCCGCCCCTGATGTTTCCAGAACATCCTCAAGGTTTTTGCATCTAGAGACCTCTGCCTGAACTGCCTTCCTTGGGTGGTTGCATGACCTCCTCCCTCATTTAACCAAATGTCTGTTGGAATATCATCCTCACTGAGGCCTTCTCAGACCACCCTTCTCATAGCACCCCTGGCCATGACTCTCTGTGCCCTTATCATGCTTTGGTTTTCTTCTCAGCATCTATCACCTATTATGTATTTCATTTGTTTCATCTCTTCCCCACTCCCCCATCAGAATGTGAGCTCCATGACAGCAAGGATAGTATTTTATGCTGTGCTGTATCTATAGTGCCTAGAACAATAGAAGTTGCTCAATAAATACTAACAGAAAGAATGAAGGAAGGCAGGTAATGGGAGAGAAGAGGTCTGGTGTTGCCAAAGTAAAGCAAGCCCATGCAGTGTCCCTTACTTCTGCCGCTTACTGGCTAAGTGACTCTAAACACGTTACTTCATCTCTCTGAACCTCAGTGTCCTCATCTGTCGGTGGTGATACTAATAGTACCTGTGGGCCTCAGCAAAGTCCCTGGAAGTGGAAGAATGTGCCCAGCAAATGACTGTGTATAGTATTAGCAAGGCAGGGGAGGGGAGCAAAAGCCCAGAGCCCTGGATGCTCTGGGGAAAGGCAATCTTTCTGTGGGAAGGGAGGGAAGGAATCTTGGGCAAAGCACAGAGTTGGGAGCCAGGGGGTGCAGGCTGATGGCACAGGTTGGTGGTTGATGATGGCTGGTGACCCAAGTCAAGTCTTTGCTCCGAAGGCCAGTTTTTTATACTTGTAGACCTCACAGGATCTCTTTGAGGATCAAAAGAAATGCTGTATACGATTCTTCATTTGAAAGGTATACATTTGCAAAGAACCATATAGAGAAGCACTATATACGGTTCTTTTCAAACCATAAATTGCTAGCTATGTAAAGGCTCTTACTGTGATTTGCCAATGTTGTCCAAGGCTGTCTATATAAACACATACCTGTTTTGTCCTTCTTGGCTGGGGCTGCCCTATCCTCCAGGGATGGGCATTCTGAGGGACTGGCCAAATAGGAACGTTGCTGGTTGGCTTTACCCATCTCTGCTCAAAGGCTTAGTTTCTTCCCAAAGCTATTTTGCATTTTAGCCTATTTTAATATGGGCTGTTAGCAGAACACATGTGTTTTTTTATTATTCTATTTTACCATATTATAATTTCTTTAGGAAATATTTGCTTTTAAAAAATACTTAGTCTTCCTAATATAAACATTATCCTCATCTTTGTTGATGTAATCCTTTGTTCAGTTTGTTGTGTTTAAAAATACACACATAAATTACATATATATAATATATAATATTGCATATTACATATGCTTTGTGAAGTATATTATATATATTTAAACTCACTTTTACTACTATAATCCTCTCTTTATTTTAATCTCTACAGCTTGATCATGATATAAGGAATACATTTCCATTATGTGCCGTTATTCGTGTATTGATTCAATCATTTATTCATTCAACAACTATGTATGGAATGCTCACTATGTGCCACTGTTGTTTTGGCACATTGGCTCTCCTTCTTGAGTTCATAGACCCTACTCCTCTGCAATGCTCCTGCTTTCTAGGATATGCTGGAATATGGATATGCTTCCCAGTGTCCCACCTCTGGGACACCCAGTGTCCCAGCCTCTGGCTCTCTCACTTTTTGGATTTCATTAGCATTACATATGCATTTGCTTTGATGTGAAAAGGAAACAAAAATATTCTCTCTGAAAGTTGTACTTGTTAAAAGTTGTTCAAATTTGAAACAGGCATTTAAAAAAGTCATTGACCTAAATAGGCAACCTAAATTATGGCATCTGCTACATTAGTGGAGTTTATGTAACACTGTGGTAGAGGGTAGAGCTGGAAAGTGTTTAATGTTATCCGTCAACACTGCTGCCTTCCCAGGACCACGTCCCTCAGGACACCACCTGCCATGTTGTTCTCAGTAGTTTTAAATATCCTTAGCTATTGGTCTAGCACTGCTCCTGCCCAAATAGTTTTGCTGTTTTCTCTTACAGTTCTTGGTAATAGGAATGCTTTTTCCCCCCTAACAATGAATACACAACCTCATCTTGGGTCTGTTTCCTGTACTGCATTCATTATATATTGTTGTGCTTCGTGTCCTTATTTTTTTAAATATCTAAAAACAGAATAAAGAAATCTACAGACTGTAATGCATGGCCATAAAACCATCCACAACCCTGAGTGTGGGTAACCATAATTCTACAAATTATTAAACTGGTCACATATCACTAAATTTTATCAAATTTCTGAAACTCCTTATATTTCACCTCAGCATGTTCCTTGAATAGAATCAGGACATTTTGAAAATCCAGATAAAACAAAACTCATTTCCTGATGCAAACCAAATTGAGTCCATTTTCCCTTTCCCCCAAAGAATAGAAAATGATAGGGTCAAGCTACCATAAAACTTACATGGCTTTAAAAGGTTTGGGACAGGAAAAAAACAACAATCTTTTTTCCTTTTCAGTTTTGTTTTCCCCTCTTCATATTCTTTCATTATTGTTTTTGCTTATGTGGCACACAAGCAACCTCTGAGAAAAGACAGTCACCCACAAACCCCACCATGTGAGGTGGGGTTTTGGAGGGGGCTGGGCACTGAGTGCCCCTCTCCAATCCCACTTCATTGCTTGATAATTTTTGACCTTGACCAAATCACATAAAGTCTCCAAAACCCAATTTCTTTTTTCATGTTGTAACATTGTTCCTTCCTCTTGTGGGGCTACTGGACACCCCAGGAGACCCGTGCCCCCAACAGAGAGAGAGGAGTGTCTTTCAAGGGTCTGTCCCAATGATTGTGCGTCTGCTTACGCTACACTGGCCACTAGAGTATTGCTATCTTGCTTTCAGTCTCCAAACACCTTGTCATACTTCAAGAAATAGTGTCAGCTCTTCTGAAGGCTCTTCGAAAACTACAAAGACAGATAGTGGTATCAGGGATAATAAATGCTATATTGGGTTTTTTGACTCTTTCAAATTTTCAGTATTACTTGGTAAAGAAGTACCACTTGCTAATTACAGTTGAAATTTTTTCCCCTATCAAACACCAAACTAACATCTGCCTGTTGCTACCATGATCACATTGCAAATCAAATTTAAAAACTTGTAGAATAGGGGCTCCTGGCTGGCTCAGTTGGTTAAAGTGCTTGACTCTGGGTCTCATCTCAGGTCTCCATCTCAGGGTCATGATTTCAGGCTCAGTATGGAGCCTAGTTAAAACACACACACACACACACACACACACACACACACACACAAATAGTGGCGCCTGGATGGCTCAGTCTACTGAACAGCTGCCTTGGGCTCAGGTCATGATCTCACAGATTGTGGGTTCAAGCTTTGGGCTCTGTGCTGACAGCTCAGAACCTGGAACCTGTTTAGGATTTTGTGTCTCCCTCTCTCTCTGCCCCTCCCCCACTCACACTTTGTCTGTCTCTCTCTCTCTCTCTCTCTCTCTCTTTCAAAAATGAATAAATATTAAAAAGATTTAAAAATTCAAAAACAAAAACAAAGAACAAAAAAAACCTTGTAAGATAAAATAATAATAAAAATAAGAATAAAAAATAAAAACTTGTAGAATAATCAAAGGTAAAAATAAAATAACATCTGTACGTTGTCAGATGTCTTAGCAGGTTAAGAAATGGATCAAATCCCAGTGATGGCAATATATAGTTTGGGAATTTGCTCTAACTTAATTGCACATTAGTTGCTAAAATGCTAGGGAATTTTCTAGACAAAAATCTCCTAGTTATCAAATTCGTTAAGTTTTCCCTTATCATTACCTGTATTTATAAACTTCATTGTCAATAAATAAAGAATATGGTGACAGAAAGCATTTGGGACAAGATCTATGCTGATATAGGAAAATAACCAACTTTAGACATTTAACTTGAAATGAGGGCTGAACACACTTAGATAACTGTCTTAAACGGTAAAAAGTTTTTTGTTTGTTTTGGTTTTGGTTTTGTTATTTGAAATGTCATTCTGTCTTACTGCAAACTCAAAAATCCTCCTTTATGAGGAAAAATCCACTTTATGAAGTAGAAAAACAAGAGCAGATCTGAATTAATATTTCCTCTCAGCACTCTGCCCTTTCTCTATTCCTCTCTCTACAAAATTCAAGGTGCTTCTGAAGCAGATAACATTTAACTTTTTTTGAAGTTTATTTATTTTGAGAGAGAGAGAGAAAGAAGGGGAGGGGCAGAGAGAGAGAGAGAGAGAGAGAGAGAGAGAGAGAGAGAATCCAAGCAGGCTCCACATTGTCAGTGCAGAGCCTGATGCTGGGATTGAACTCACGAATTGTGAGATCATGACCTGAGCAGAAACCAAGAGCCAGATGCTCAACCCACTGAGCCATCCAGGTGCCCCAACATTCAGCTTTTTTTAAGGTCCACAGAATCAGTGAATTCTTTGCTGTTCCTAATTTAGTCTTTTGAAAGCAAGTGGTTCTACTAGGTTTGGCATAACTGTTTTACTTAACTGCATGGGCCCTTTCCTGTTGTATTTTTGCTGACACGTTTTGAATTGGTTTTTATATATGAGCTGATCCCTGTTCTCAGTTTTACCAACTGCCAGTTTTGTATGGTGAGATTTTCACAGTGAAAGACTTCATATGGCACAATGGTCCTGTGAGATAGTCTATACAATATGTAGCTTCTGGACAGGGAGCTGGGCTGTTTTATGAATAGTTTCTGACAGAGATTAGACTTACTTCTGGATGTAGAGAATGGAGAGGCACAGATATGTCACTCATTACATTTACAAGTACATTTTCTCAAAGAAATTATTCATTTAGATAACAATACATGAGTCACCTTCTTATTAATGTCCAAACTACCCAGTTATAGCAAAGGTTAAGAGAAAAGAAAATGCTAATGAACTATTTACTATAGTATCTTGTCACTCCCCTGTATGAAAGCTCTTTCTTCCACCTACAGACTATCTCAGGCTATTTTTATGGTTCCTGAAACCATCTGTTCTAACCTGCACTCGCTGCTACTTAGAATACAGATGTTAATTACGTTTTTAACATTTCCCTGCTCCTTACTACAAGCCTCAAATGCCCCCAAGCATCTATTAGTTTCTCAACACCAAGGCCTTTTCTCTGGCTTTTCACAAGCAGAAAAACTCCGGCCTCTTCTCTCCAGATCATCTTTAGTTAGAGGGATACCAATTTGCCCTCTATGGAGAAGTACAGAAATGATGTTGCACTTAATTCTCAGCTAACGCAGACCTTCTCCCTCTGAGTTGAATAATCTGAATTCTGAACATCTTACACCTCTCTTTAACAGGATAAGCCCAAACATGCCCAAAATGTTCCTTCCCAACCTGAAGTCTGCCCAGTTCTTCATTCAGAATCTACAGTTTACTTCCCTGGTGTATATCCATGGCTGGGTTCATTCCCATGACTAGGTGATCCATCAGTGAAGTGTGGCACTTTATTGTGGTTTGTTTTCCATCTGTGGGTCCTACTATCATTTTTCTCTGGTAATAAATTCCCCAAGGGGCCCTAAAATGGATTCTGCAATAGTTATTGGTTTGTCAACCGATTTTTTTTTCCTTGTTGTTCATTGAAGGTTCAGGAAGTTGCTATTATAATGAATGAAATGCAGTTCCACGGGGCCTCTGAGAGCAAATAGAAACTCCATTTAGAATGCAAACATCACTTTAAATAATCGTTGAGGATGACTCTGTCCTGCCACTAAAAAGTAACTCATTTTAATAGAAATTAAGAATTTGTAGTTTGATAAGTCTTGTAGGACTTTTTGCTCATTATAACTCCTGATTTTAGTACCCAAAGAGGCAGAGGGAAGAGTGTCTTAGAGTTGCAAAGAATGGACTTTTGCTCTGTTGAGGGAGTTCTTGAATTTTATTACTTTACTCACCCTTGGCAATTTTGATAAGTGAACTAAAAAGAAAGTAAGTGAGAAAGAGGTGGGAAAAGAAAAGAGCACAGCATCTGGCAAGAATACATTTCCAACAAATATTTGCTGAATAAATGAGTGAAAAGGAGAAAAGGAACCCTGAAATTTGTAAGAGTTACTGTGGGCAGGATCTCAGAGCTTCCGGAATCAAAATCAATTAGAAACATTCAGTCCATCCCATTCTGAAGCATGATTTTGTCAGGAGGAAAACATGTGTTTCTTCTTTGAACAAAATTGTGGAGATTGAAAAGGAGTGGAAAAGATGAATGTTAAGAGAAACTGAGTGAGATGAGTAGGAGATAAAAGCAAAGAGGGAAAAAAAGACGAGAGCCCGTTACAAAACAAGCTAACAAATTATGCAAATTCGCTCCCTTTTCTGTCCTCTCTTCTAACTCCCTTTCCTTCTTTCTAGTATTTATACTCAGAATTCCAAAGGGAGATTTAAGAGCAATTTGGAAATATGTTAAGTAAGACAACACCAGGTGGCAAATAGCGATTTAATTCTCCTTGCCAGCAGAGCTGAAGACTTACAATGCTTTTTATTAGCAAAGCTGGGTGGGAGGATCACAGGAGGGAGAGGGAGGCAGGAAAAAGCCATTAAGTGTTTCGATGAAGGCAGCACAGCGATGGATAGGCTCTTATAAGAAATCTTTTAATATGTGCATTAATTCTCCTTTTCATCTTACCGCCTGCTAGAAAATTGGTTGTAGAGGCATTTCAGACATTTTCTCCGGAGCAAATATTGACACAGGAGTAGTGTGTTGACATTGTGTGGCTTTGGGTTTCAGGGAGCAGGCTGGTGCCTCTCAGGACATGTAAGCACAGAAGGCAAGCCCTGCCACACCCGTGAGAAGCTGGCTGCTTTCAGAGGCAGCTCGGAGTCATGTCTGCCCTCCACAAGTCAAGTGTGGTGCTTTTTATTTTGAAAATTGGATAAGAGGTCTGCTTCTGAAGTCTTTCACGTCCTTGTGTCCTATTTGGTTTTTAATCCAACAGGCAAATTGGATTTTCTGAGACCCTAAACACATGGTATTTAGATAGTGATAAATACATGGCATTTAAGATAAACTAGAATATCCTGCCATTAGCATTGTTCCAGCTTCTGTACCCAATAGCACCTATGGCCCCTCATCTACTTTGGTGGCCACTGGAGTTTTGTGTCTTTCTTCTCCCCAGTGAGACTCCCAGCGAGGTGATGGGGAAGCCCACCCCTGAGTCTACTGAACTGAATCAAAGGAATGGTTCCCTTTTTTCTTTTTATAAGTTATGGACTCTTCTTTTTTGTGAAGATCAGTAGGTATGAATCAAAGAAGCAGGTAAAAATTTTTTTCTCCCTGAAGGAACTGAATATAGAGAAATGCACAGAGGCAATGAGGTGAACTTCATAGGGTTTGGGCAGCAGGCACTCTGGGGTCTGGTCTGTCCAGACCCTCCATCATGAACCAGGAAGTGCCCAGAGTGGTCCTTGGACAGATGAATTCGGAAATGCTGGCTACGGTTTTCCTCTCCCACTCCATCCTGCTGACCGATGGGCTTGTGTTGCTATGGTTCCTGGGAGGACATCCCTCAGGTTTTAGGATACCTTGTGCCTGCACTCATGCTGTCTCCCAGTGTGTGTGGCAGGTGGAGTCCGTTTCAGGAGGCTTTAAGGTCCACAGACTCTAGGGCCAAAGATCTAAACTATTTGGAAAAAAGTGATCAACAAATATAGCACTGTGTGTTAATTCTACTGGAATTAAAATAAAGTAAATAAAAACAAAGCAAAGAGTGATGCTGTGGTAGACAATATTAAGACTGATTTTAAATGTCTTCAAATGTTCTCTCATAAAGAATGGTTCCCTCTCTTTGTTGTTGTGTTTATTTGTTTGTTTGTTTGTATAAGGTTAAGGGCCAGGCCCCTAAGAATCAGACTGGAATCAAATGCTGCACCAAACACCTCAGTTTGCTCACCTGTAGGTGGGGTTAATAATAGAATTTAAGTCATATATCATGACCGTCCTGAGTTCATGAGTTAATTCATATAATAAAGCACTTTCAGTGCTTGTCTTCTAGTAAGCATTTAAAAAACTAACATTAATCTATTATATCATTTATTTGACAAGTTTAAAACCTCTTTCTCTGAGGGGTGTCTGGGTGGTTCAGTCGGTTGAGTGACGGACTTCAGCTCAAGTCATGATCTCATGGTCTGCGGGTTCTAGCCCTGCATTGGGCTGTGTGCTGACAGCCGGGAGCCTGCTTCAGATTCTGTGTCTTCCTCTCTCTTCTCTTCCCCCTGCCCCTTGTGTTCTGTCTATCAAAAATAAACATTAAAAAATTTTTTTAAATCTCTTTCTCTGCAGTGTGTTATGTACTTTGTTGAGGAAGGGCCACAGCTAGAAATTATTCTCCATTTCCCCAGAGATTTGTGTTTTTTTTTTTAATGTTTATTTATTTTTGAGAGACAGAGAGAGAGAGAAAGAGAGACAGAGCAAGCAAGTGGGGGAGAGGCAGACAGAGAGAGGGGAACAGAGGATCCGAAGCAGACTCTGTGCTGTCAGCAGCAAGCCCAGTGTGGGGCTCCAACTCACGATGGGTGAGATCATGACCTGAGCCAAAGTCGGAGGCTTAATTCACTGAATTGTCTAGACGCTCCCACCCACCTGAGATTTGTTCTCAAGGCCTCAGTTTGTTTCACTAAAATTCTAAAATAGCAGGAACCTCTGCATTTTATTGAGTTGGCCCAGAGGTGTAGATTCGCATTATACAGTGACCTTCCAAGCTGTAATAGCTGGTCCTTCTTGTCAGATGCCCAAGGACCTGCTCCCCATGCACAAAACCAAATAGAAAAGTAAGAAAACTTTCCCAAGTTCAGGCTATCAGTATGAGATTTATCTGAAAAATTTTTTCACATCCTTGGGAATTTACCTTTGGAAAAGAACTATTTTCTACTTACCCTGAATACTAGGTCTTGAAACTATGACTTATCCAAAAGGGGAACATAGAACTCCAGCTTTCATTCATTTATCCATCCATCATATAACTATATGTAGGAACTATTGTAGGAACATCCAAATATGGTGCTGTGGGGGCGCCTGGGTGGTTCAGTTGGTTAAGCATCCAACTTCAGCTCAGGTCATGATCTTGTGGTGATCTTGGGATGACCAGGGCATGGTGTCCTCTCTTTTCAGCTGGGTAGGCCCACCTGTCCAGGCATACTCTTCAGGGCTGAGTAGAAGGTGAGAGTAGTGATTACCTCCACCCCTGGTGCTCAGACCCAGAGGGAGGCTACTAACTCATTTCCAAAGGAACCACCAAGGATCAGGTCTCAGAAGCTTATGAAACAACTCACCTGAGTGAGAGGTCATGGCATAAACTCTGTGCAGCCAGAAGGGATGGTGAAACAGAGGGGAGATGCTTGCAGGAGCCAGCAAGATTCTTTACATTTATTTATTTTTGAGAGACAGAGCACAAGTAGGGGAGGGACAGAGAGAGAAGGAGGTACAGAATCCGAAGCAGGCTCCAGGCTCTGAGCTGTCAGCACAGAGTCCAACGTGGGGCTCGAACTCACAAACCATGAAATCATGACCTGAGCCGAAGTCAGAGGCTTAACTGACTGAGCCACCCAGGCACCCCACCAGCAAGATTCTTTTAAAGGGCATTGGACAGGGGCACTTGGGTGGCTCAGTTGGTTAAGCCTCTGACTTTGGCTCAGGTCATGATCTCATGTTCAGTGGGCTCAAGCTCTACATCGGGTTGTGTGCTGACAGTGCAGAGCCTGCTTGGGGTTCCCTCTCTCTTCCTCTCTCTCTGGCCCTCCCCTCCTCTCTCTCTCTCTTTCTCTCTTTCAATAAAAATAAATGAACTTAAAAAAAATAAAAATAAAGGGCTTAGGACAATGCAGATACATGTAAACAAGGAGCTTTGGGGGCAGAGACATGCAGATTTGGGGATCGTGAAATGCGTTTTATGTCTTTCCAAGGTGTTGAGTTTTGCCATTTCCTGCAAGTGAGGGTGAACTGGTAGACTGTCTTTGCACCTTTGTGGTGTGGAGTACGTTTAGGAAGGAAAGGGGCCAGGTCAGGAATTCAGGTTGAGTTAGGATGCTGTTGCAGTGCTTCTGGGGCTCCCTGTTAAGGTCTGAAGGAAGACTAGTAGCGGAGATGGAGAGGAAGGATAGATGGAATCTGGAGGTGTTTCTGGACTGGGAATGGCAGGGTCCTGCGATGTTGGTTGAGGGTGATGAACGAGAAACAGTTTTGCCGAGGATAGTGCTCTAGGAAAATCTGGTTGGAGTTGGACAATCTGTTGGAAGCAGGGATCCAAGCGAGGAGCCCGGAACTGCTGCAAACAGCAATTGGCATGGAGCTAACCCTTTCACATGGGATAGTGCGTTCAATCTTTCCCACAGACCTACAATGGGGATATGACCACCCCCAATTCAGAGAGGGGGAACCAGGGTGGTGAAGGAGCTGCCCATGTTTATATGACTGTACATGGCCAAGCTAAGTCTGGGACCCATGTCCACCTTGCTCTTCACTTCTGTTGCTGCCTTCCCTGAATATCGAGAAGTAATCTCAGTTTGAAAATTTCAATTATTCCCAGATTTCAGAGGAGCAGTTGAGCAGATCCATGAGGGTCCATTTGTTTGAGTGATGGAGGAGTCCTAGGCAAATAACTCTCTGGAGGGAAAAGGGCCCCCAGCAGGAGAGGATGTGCTCTCGACAGCCGGACCACATCCCCCAGGCACTTGTGCTGGCTCACTGAGTAGAGCAGGTGGAAACATGAAAGGCCTGTTTCGCACATGTCTCCCTAGGACACTCCCTAGAACAAGGTGGTCTCAGGACAGGGTGAATGGGTTGGGTTGTGTGGGCCTTGTCAGAGCGTTTTCAGACTTATCAGTCATCCAAGATGGCTTCAGGGGCCAGAGGGAGGAACATAACGTCTCCTCTCTAGCAGCCAAGAGGGTTCACTTCTCAAACAGATCCGTGACACTCCTGGGGGACTCTGAACCCTGGAGAATAATCTACAAAATGTGGAGGTTCTTACAACTCTGCCAGAGGTCAGAGTCATGGACACAGTGCTTTGTTATTGTAACCCTATCATCCCCTCAGGCAAGAGCAAAGAGCACAGGGTATGTGATAAACAACAATAATAGCCAACTCCGTTGTACATTTACTCAGCTCCAGGTGTGGCAATAAGTGTTCGTTTACCCCCCCAAAATTGAACCAAGAGGTAAATACTGTTATTGGTCCATCTTACACATGGGAGAATGGGACAAGAAGAGATGTCCCCAGGTTCTGTCCTGAATTAAAAGTTTATGAACCAAGGATCCTATAAGCCTATTGTGATCATCACTTTTTTCATATTGAATCAAAACAGTCCAATTTGAATATGTCATACACAAATTCTAGGGCTACTTTGAAGATGGCCAACAACTTCTTTAATCTGAAGTTTGTTTTCTCAGCTGACGGGAGTTGTCTCCAACACCCTGGAGGTGTGAAGTGACATCACCATCTGATCAGCATCTAAAAACATTTTGGCTAATTTAAAAAATAGAGATCTTGAATGTGCTGTCTTAATTATATCTGACCATTTGAGCGTGCTGCGTGAAAGCCCTGCGGAGGCAGCCTGCTCTGCAATTTGTTTTTGAAACAAGCTTTTTAGTCTCGCGGGCTGAGAGGATTCTGTTAAAGGGTGTACACTGTGAATCACAGTTTCAAAGGAAGACGACAAATACAGATCTCAGCCAAGCGATTTGTAAAACTGGATTGCTGACAGAAATCCAGGAAGCAGCAGAAAAACAACCAAACACAAAAACATAGTCAAGTGCCTGGATGTAATCTGAAGTAACGAAGCGGAAAGAGCCCCGGGATGACACAATGACACAAGGGAGCAGAGATTGAACAGGCAGTCTTGTTTTGAAAAACAGGGAGCACGGCTGATCTGAGCCCTGAGAACATTCCACAAACCCAGGGTGGCGGGCTTTCCTGCATTTCAGATACAAGCCACCTTCACCTGCTCCTGATGTGTGTTCAGTTCACCGCGGGGACAGGGAACAGAATGTTTCTTCAGTTAAATTCAGATGCTTTATCATGTTCCATAAGCCCAGTCAGTACAAAACTCTGTGATGATTACTTTTATTATCATCATAGCTAACCCTTACTGAACTCTCTATCTTCAAAGTGTATCAGGGTTTGTCTGGGCCTTACTTGAATGTAAGCTTCATGAGGGCAGGGATTTTCATCTATTCTGTTCACTGAAGTCTTTACAGTACCTAGAGTAGTGCCCAACATGTAGTACATGCTCATTAAATGTTTGGTGAATGAATGAATGAGTGGATGAACAGCCATATGCTTTCATTTGGGCAGGCAATATTCTAAGGGCCTTACTGATTCGTTTCATCTTATTCCCAATCCTGTGATGTAAGCATTTATTACTATTCCTTATATATTATTTTACAGATGAGCCAACAGAGTCCCAAAGAAGTTAATTAGCTTGTGCAAGATCATGGCACAGGCAGAATCAAACCCAGGGAGTCTGACTCCAAATCCACCTCTCCACACTGTCACTCTTCCGTGATAATACAATTGGTCTTCGAGCTTCATATTTTCACTGTTACTTTTTCCTCAGTCTCTCTGCACTTACTTTCCTATAATGCTCTTCTAACAGGTCAGCCTATTTTATATCAAAGACATCTTCACACGCAAAAGACAACTCTTATTTTGTTTTTTTTTTTAAAGCATATATGCATTATTAAATGTTCTGAGTTTTTTTTTAACGTTTATTTATTTTGGGAGAGAGTGTGAGCCAGAGAGAGGGAGAGAGAGAATCCCAAGCAGGCTTGTGCACTACACGAATTATGAGATCATGACCTGAGCCGAAATCAGGAGTCGGACCCTTAATGGACTGAGGCACCTAGACACCCCTTTTATTCAATATTTTTATTGTTTTATGCCAAAAGGCTTTGAATATGTTTAGATGTAGAAAAAATTAAGACTGGAGAATGAAATATTATCTTAAAGAAAATCCTAAATTTCTATTTTCTTTTAAGAGACAACATTAAGCTTTTATGATTTTTATTTGTTTTCATTTTTTAAAATAATTATTGTCAAATTGGCTAACATTCAGTGTGTACAGTATGCTCTTGGTGTTGGGGGTAGATTTGCATGGTTCATTGCTTACATACAACATCTAGTGCTCATTCCAAGTGCCCTCCTCAATGCTCATCACCCATTTTGCCCTCTCCCCCAGCCTCCCATCAACCCTCAGTTTGTTCTGTGTATTTAAGAGTCTCTTATGGTTTGCCTCCCTCCCTCTCTGTTTGTAACTATTTCCCCCTCTCCCCTTCCCCCATGGTCTTCTGTTAAGTTTATCAAGTTCCACATATGAGTGAAAACATATGATATCTGACTGACTTATTTCACTTAGCATAATACCTCCCAGTTCCATCCACATTGCTGCAAATGGCAGGATTTCATTCTTTCTCATTGCCAAGTACTATTCCATTGTATACATAAACCACATCTTCTTTATCCATTCATCAGTTGATGGACATTTAGGCTCTTCCCATAATTTGGTTATTGTTGAAAGTCCTTCTATAAACATTAGGGTACATGTGCCCCTATGAATCAGCATTCCTGTATCCTCTGGATAAATTCATAGTAGAGCTATAGCTGGGTCATAGGGTAGTTCTATTTTTAATTCTTTGAGGAACCCCCACACTGTTTTCCGAGCGGCTGCACCAGTTTGCATTCCCACCAACAATGCATGAGGGTTCCCACTTCTTCACATCCTCGCCAGCATCTGTTGTTTCCTGAGTTGTTAATTTTAGCCACTCTGACCAGTGTGAGGTGGTATCTCAGTGTGGTTTTGATTTGTTTTTCCCTGATGAGGAGTGATGTTGAGCATCTTTTTATGTGTCTGTTGGCCATCTGGATGGCTTCTTTGGAAAAGTATCTATTCATGTCTTCTGCCCATTTCTTCATTGGATTATTTGTTTCTCAGGTGTTGAGTTTGGTAAGTTCTTCATAGATTTTGGATACCAACCCTTTATCCGATATGTCATTTGCAAATATCTTTTCCCATTCCATCAATTGCCTTTTAGTTTTGTTGATTGTTTCCTTTGCAGTGCAGAAGCTTTTTATCTTGATGAGGTCCCAATAGTTCATTTTTGCTTTTAATTCTTTACCTTTGGAGATGTGTCAAGCAAGAAATTGCTGTGGCTGAGGTCAAAGAGGTTGTTGTTTGCTTTCTCCTCTAGAGTTTTGATTGTTTCCTGTCTCACATTTAAGTCTTTCATCCATTTTGAGTTTATTTTTGTGTAGGGCGTAAGAAAGTTTCATTCTTCTGCATGTTGCTGTCCAATTCTCCCAGCACCATTTGCTAAAGAGACTGGTTTTTTCCCCCCATAGGATACTCTTTCCTGCTTTGTCAGAGATTAGTTGGCCGTACATTTGTGGGTCCAATTCCGGGTCTCTATACTATATCATTGGTCTATGTGTCTGTTTTTGTGCTAATACCATACTGTCTTGATTAATACAGCTTTGTAGTAGAGGCTAAAGTCTGGGATTGTGTGCCTCCTGCGTTGGTTTTCTTTTTCAATATTACTTTGGCTATTCAAGGTCTTTTGTGGTTCCATTCACATTTTAGGATTGTTTGTTATAGCTTTGAGAAGAATGCTGGTGCAATTTTGATTGGGATTGCATTTAATGTGTAGATTGCTTTGGATAGTATTGACATTTTAACAATATTTGTTCTTCCAATCCATGAGCATGGAATTTTTTTTCCATTTCTTTGTATCTTCTTCAATTTCCTTTATAAGTTTTCTATAGTTTTCTTCATACAGATCTTTGGTTAGGTCTGTTCCTAGGTATTTTATGGTTCTTGGTGCAATTGTAAATGGGATCAGTCTCTTGATTTCTCTCTGTTGCTTCATTATTTGTGAATAGAAATGCAACAGGTTTCTGTACATTGATTTTGTATCCTGCAACGTTGCTGAATTCATGTATCAGTTCTAGCAGCCTTTTGGTGGAGTCTTTTGGGTTTTCCATGTAGAGTATCATGTCGTCTGCAAAAAGTGAAAGTTTGACTTCTTCTTTGCCAATTTGGATGCCTTTTATTTCATTCTGTTGTCTGCTGAGGCTAGGACTTCCAACACTATGTTAAACAACAGTTATGAGAGTGGACATCCCTGTCATGTTCCTGATCTCAGGGCGAAAGCTCTCAGTTTCTCCCCATTGAGGATGATATTAGCTGTGGGCTTTTCGTATATGGCTTTTATGATGTTTAGGTATGTTCCTTCTATCCCGACTTTCTTGAAGGTTTTTATAAAGAAAGGATGCTGTATTTTGTTAAATGCTTTTTTCACATCTATTGACAGGATCATATGGTTCTTATCCTTTCTTTTTTTTTTTTTTTAAATTTTTTTTTTCAACGTTTATTTATTTTTGGGACAGAGAGAGACAGAGCATGAACGGGGGAGGGGCAGAGAGAGAGGGAGACACAGAATCGGAAACAGGCTCCAGGCTCTGAGCCATCAGCCCAGAGCCCGACATGGGGCTCGAACTCACGGACTGCGAGATCGTGACCTGGCTGAAGTCGGACGCTTAACCGACTGCGCCACCCAGGCGCCCCTCTTATCCTTTCTTTTATTAATGTTATGTATCACATTGATTGATTTGTGCATATTGAACCAGCCCTGCAGCCCAGGAATGAATCTCACTTGATCATGGTGAATAATTCTTTTGATATACTGTTGAATTTGATTTGCTAATATCTTGTTGAGAATTTTTGCCTCTATGTTCATCAGGGATATTGGCCTGTAATTGTCCTTTTTCATGGGGTCTCTGTCTTGTTTGGGAATTAAGGTAATGCTGACTTCTTAGAATGAGTTCGATGGTTTCTTTCCATTTCTACTTTTTGGAACAGCTTGAGAATAGGTATTAACTCTGCTTGAAATACCTGCTAGAATTCTTCTGGAAAGCCAGCAAGCCCAGGACTCTTATTTGTTGGGAGATTTTTGAGAAGTGATTCAATTTCTATACTAGTTATAGGTCTGTTCAAATTTTCTATTTCTTCTCTTTTGAGTTTTGTTAGTATGTGGGTGTCTGGGAATTTGTCCATTTCTTCCAGGTTGTCCAGTTTGTTGGCATATAATTTTTCATAGTATTCTGATAATTCTTTGTATTTCTGAAGGATTGGTTGTGATAAGTCCAGCTTCACTTGTGATTTTATCTATTTGGGTGCTCTCTCTTTTCTTTTTGAGAGGTCTGTTTAGGGGTTTATCAATTTTGTTTATTTTTTCAAAAAACCAACTCTTAGTTTCATTGATCAACTGTTTTTTTTTTTTTTTTAATTCTGTATTGTTTATTCCTGCTCTGGTCTTTATTGTTTCTCTTCTTCTGCTGGCTTTGGGGTTTCTTTGTTGTTCTGCTTCTAGTTCCTTTAGATGTGCTGTTAGATTTTGTATTTGGGATTTTTCTTGTTCCTTGAGATGAGCCTGGATTGCAATGTATTTTCCTTTTTAGGACTGCCTTTGCTGCATCCCAAAGGGTTTGGACTGTGGTTTTTTCATTTTCATTTGTTTCCACATATTTTTTAATTTCTTCTTTAATTGCCTGGTTGACTCATTCATTCTTTAGTATGACGCTCTTTAACCTCCATGCATTTGGAGGATTTCCAAACTTTTCCCTGTGGTTGATTTCAAGTTTCATAGCATTTGATCTGAAAATGTGCATGGTATGATCTCAATTATTTTATATTTCTTAAGGGCTACTTTGTGACCCAGTATGTGATCTATCTTGAAGAAGGTTCCTTGTGTACTTGAGAAGAACATGTATTCTGCTGCCTTTGGATGAAAAGTTCTGTATATATTTGTCAGGTCCATCTGGTCCAGTGTATCATTCAGGGCCATTGTTTCTCTGTTGATTTGCTGCCTAGATTATATGTCCATTGGTGTAAGTGGAGTATTAAAGTCCCCTGCTTACCACATTCTTACCAATAAGATTGCTTATGTTTGTGATTACTTGTTTTATATATTTGGGTGCTATCAAATTGGGTTCATAAACCTTTATAATTGTTAGCTCTTCTTAATGGATACACCCCATAATTATGATATAATGCCCTTCCTCATCTCTTGTTACAAGCTTTAGTTTAAAATCTAGTTTGTCTGATATAAGTGTGGCTACTCTAGCTTTCTTTTGAGTTCCAGTAGCATGATAGATGGTTCTCCATCCCCTCACTTTCAACCTAAAGGTGTCCTCAGGTCTAAAATGGGTCTCTTCGGAGAACAAACTGAGGGTTGATGGGGCGTGGGAGGGAGGGGAGGGTGGGTGAGGGATACTGAGGAGGGCATCTGTTGGGATGAGCACTTTGTATGGAAACCAATTTGACAATAAATTTCATATTTAAAAAAATGGGTCTCTTGCAGACAAAAAATAGATGGGTCTTGTTTTTTTAACCATTCTGATATGCTATATCTTTTGATAGGAGCATTTAGTCCATGCACATTCAGTGTTATTATTGAAAGATATGGATTTAGAGTCATTGTGTTATCTGTAGGTTTCATGCTTGTAGTGATGCCTCTGGTCCTTTGTGGTCTTTGCAACACTCAGTGTTCCCCTTAGGATCTCTTGTAGGGCTGGTTTAGTGGTGATGAATTCCTTCGGTTTTTGTTTGTCTGGGAAAGCCTTTATTTCTCCTTCTTTTCTGAATGACAGCCTTGCTGGATAAAGGATTCTTGGCTGCATATTTTTTCCCGTTCAGCACATTGAATATTTCCTGCCACTCCCTTCTGGCCTGCCAAGTTTCAGTAGATAGGTCTGCTACTACCCTTATGTGTCTTCCCTTTTAGGTTAAGACTCATTTGTCCCTAGCTGCTTTCATATTTCTCTTTATCTTTGTGTTTTGCCAGTTTTACGATGATATGTCGTGCAGAAGATAGATTCAAGTTATGTCTGAAGGGAGTTCTCTGTGCCTCCTGGATTTGGATGTCCATTCCTTCCCCAGATTGGGGAAGTTCTCAGTTTGATTTGTTCAAGTACACCTTCTGCCCCTTTCTCTCTCTCTTCTTCTGGAACTCCTATGATACAGATATTATTATGTTTCACTGAATCACTTACTTCTCCAATTCTTCCCTTGTGGTCTAGAATTTTTTTTATCTCTCTTTTTCTTGGTTTCATCTCTTTCCATAATTTTATCTTCTATTTTACTTATTTCCCATCTGCCTCTTCAGTCCTCACTGTCACTGTCTCTAGTTTATTTAACACCTCATTTACAGCAGTCTTTAATTCATCATGACTATTTTTTAGTTCCTTGATCTCTGCAGCAATAAATTCTCTGCTTTCTTCTATGCTTTTTCAAGCCCAGTGATGAATCTTGTAACTATTATTCTAAATTCTTGCTCAGTTATATTGTTTATATCTGTTTTCAGCAATTCTCTAGCTGTCATTTCTTCCTGGAATTTCTTTTGAGGAGAATTCTTCCATTTCATCATTTTGGCTAGTTTTCTGTCCCTTATGTGTTTTAAAAGCTTGTTATGTGCCCTGGACCTGTGAGGACTCCTATATTAAGAGGGGTCATACACTGTCGAGGACCTGACCCTTCAGGAGGTGTTTTTTGCAGCATGTTACTTGCTTTCTGTTGTTGCAACTTTGGTTGCTTTATCTCCCTACTTGTAGTGATGTTTTGGACCCTCCACCAGGTGTGCTTTGATTTGTTCATTGAAGTAGCCCTGGAAAAGAAAAAAACAAACAAGAAACAAACAAACCAAAATCAAAAACCGAAAAAAACCCAAAACCAAAACAAAACAAAAAACAAAAAAAAAACCCAAAACACCAGCTACAACAAAACAACAGCATGGGGGAAAAGAAAAGAAAACAAAAGAAAACAAAAGAAAACAAAAGAAAAGAAAAGAAAAGAAAATTGAGTAGGCCGAGAAACTCTATGGCTTGATCCAGAGAGAGAAGAAAATAAAAAAGGAGATATAGAACAGGTATAAAGATAATAGATTATATATGTCTGTTTAAACAAAACCAACAACCAGAATAAACAGACTAGGGGAAGGAAGAAATAAGGAGAAAATGAAGAAAAAATATACATATATAGTAAGAATTGCCAAGAATTAAATCAGGAAATGCAAAACCCCTGTGTGCCTTGGAACCGGTGGCAGCACTGGTCTGGGGGAGGGGCTGTCTGGTTGGTCAGTGTCACTCCTGCTCCAGTTACCAGGCGCAGAGGGGCGTGGTTTGGTGTAGGTAGGTCCCGCCTGCTCTCCATTCCCTGAAGCCCCACCTTGGTGGTGATGGGGAGAAAAATGGTGACACTACAGTCTCTCCTCCACGGACCAGGTGTCCCAAACCACTCTGTTCAGGCTGTCCTCACAGTGTCGTGGGTGTGAACAAGGTATTTTGTCCCTCTCCTCCAACACCCGCACCTCCCTGGCGCTCGGCTATGATTTAAACCCCAATGTCTTAAAGGGTCCCCCTCTGAGCACCCTGGTTGAGATTCTTTGTCCTTTGAATGGTTATATACCTTCTTCCTACAGCACTCCAGGGAGGGGATTGCTTTCTCCCGCTGCGGACTGTGTCTCTGAAGTAGTTTCAGAGCCTGGGCCTGGCTCCCCTCCTCCCCAGGTGCGTGAACTGGGCAGCCAAACCCAGTCCAGGGGAAGCCCTGCAGTTAGAGATTGGATCTTTGTCCGTCCCCGTCCGTGGTTTTTCTTTTGTCCATATACAGTCCTATGCTTTCCCCAGCCTCTCTTTCTTTTCCTTTTGTCTCTCTGAAGAAGGGGGTCCCTCCCATCTGTGCCTACGCTGCCGGTTTTATCTCTCCCAGTTTGCAATCAGCACCTATGGCGTGCCAGATTGTCCCCGTGGGTCCCTGGAGATATCTCTGTCACTCTGCAGCCCGGGCTTTTGGAATTCAAAGCCCTTTGGCCTCAATACTGCTGTGTTTGAGGGACAAGGGAATTTCAGGTCCCCATACTTCTCCACCATATTGGATCTCCTCTTTCCTTTTCATCAGGTCTCATTTGGTTACTAGCAGAGATCTTTCATTGGTTTCAAATGGCAGAGTCTGAAGACTATGGGTTGATGGATATGTCATTTATCATAGGCACCTGGGTGCTCAGAATAGACAGGGGACAGTGTCCCACACGTGTCCCCAGCATGGTCGCGGTGTCACCTCTCGCTTCTACACCCTTGCTTGAGTGCCATCTCTGCCGGACCGCCGCTGACCCCATGCAGGCAACCCCCTCCATGCCCCCACCTTGCTCCCCATTCTCAACGCCCCCCTGACCCCAGTGCACAGTGCTATTATGATTTTTAAAGTAAAATGTATTTATACCCCATTTTTTCCTGTGGCACAGTATAAAAATAATTTTTTTAGGAGTAAGTAATATGATGCAGAATTACCCAGGCCATGAAATAATAAATGTAAGTTTTTAATCTTTAATTTTTATGTAGCCTTCCTAATTCTCCAGGGCAATTTTATCTCTTTAAAGTAATCAGATATATGTAAATGATACTGTGTTTAGAGAGGCACAGACTTACCACTAAAGAGATAAAAACATGTTAGGTAGCTACAAATTGCAGCCTGTGGTGAGCTATCCTTTTTTTCTTAAGACTCCTTTTAAATTGGATATGTTTAAGTTTTCTTGCTCAGGCAAAGGAAAATCAAGGGTAAGTTCTGTTACACCACTGTATTCTGTTGGGTTTGCTTCAGTGATTTTTTTGGTTCAGTTTTGAACACATTGATTTACAGCATTAAAGCTCCCTATGTGATGAAGCTTTACCATCCACCTTTTCCATCTGATTTCCTGTCATCTCCTAACCCTTGGACCCTTCCAGGTAATGAAAATCACGCTCCACCTATCACCATTTGCACAGATTGGTCAGTCCTTTTTTATTTAGGAACAGGATGGGAAGAGGAGGTGGTGAAATTTTGCTAAGTGCGTGACCATCTTCTTTTTGTCTGGGTGGGGGTCTTCAGACTATAATTCAGTAGCACAAGTGAAGAAGGACATAGCACTAAACAGAGTCCTTTATTAGTAGTGATTTTTATAAGTTACACCAATTCCTTACGAAAAGTTCATAGTTTTAGAGCCATACGCTCTTAAAGAGACCTTAATAACCATCCCATACAACCTAACAGGTAATTCAGAAATTGTGTATTTGCTAACTTATTACTGAATTATATTAGCAGAAAACCAAAGTTACAATTACATTCTTTTAAAAATGTTATTTTTCCTATTGGAAAATGTTTTATGATTAACATGGGAAACTATGGCTGTATAATTTGTGTCTATCTCAAATTTAGCTGCGTTAGTGGAAACGATCCTTATGGAATGAGATGAAGCCTCTTTTCTTTTGGACAACTGCTCCATTTGACTAGGGTTCTCAGACAAGGCATATGTGAAATCTGACTCTTATTTTAATGTACGGAAAGCTATACCATGAGATTGTCATATCCCAAGACCCATCACTGTCCTGCAAACCTGTTTAGAAAGACCTCTCCCAAGAGAAAGCAGATCAATTACTTTAGTTTTTCGAACAGTGATCTTGGTTGAATATTTGTCTAACTTTCATAAGAGCTTCTTCAGCAATTTTCTTTTTGCAATTGTGATAGATTCTTTGTAAATGTACATATTTTGAAAAAAACCAAGAACCTATTTTCTTACCAGATAATTTTTAAAAGTTTTAGTTCTGTCAAGGTTTTTTGTTGCTCTTAAAAACAGAAAGTATTGATTTTTGGTTTATTTACATTCCTTTGATTGGCCTAAGGATATCAAAGGCAGGCAGAGCTCAGATTTTCTTTTTCTTTTTTTTTTTTTTCTTTTGTATTATGTTTAAGTAATCTCCACACTCACTGTGGGTGACCCTGGGATCAAGAGTCACATAATCCACTGACTGAGCCAGTCAGGTGGCCCAAACCTCAAATTTTCTACTTCAGATCTCCACACCTTTAATTTTTTTAGATGTTCCACTTCTTCATTTCCCCAATTAACTAGAGAAATCATGCTCTGTTCTAAGGAAATTTCCAAATAACTGCTGAGAACTCTTGCCCTCCACATCCCTAGAATCCTCCCAAGGACAGTCCCCCCTCCCTCCCAAAAACATATATTCACTAATCTAAGATTGGCTCCCTTTCCCTGACCCCCATTAATCTTTCACCTTTTCTTGGAGGGTAATTTTTAAAAAATGTTTTTAATTTTTTTTTTTTTTTTTTTTTTTTTTTAGAGACAGAGAGAGAGAGAGAGCATGAGAGGAGCAGAGAGAGATGGAGACAGAATCCAAAGCAGGCTCCAGGCTCCAAGCTGTCAGCACAGAGCCTAACATGGGGCTTGAACTCACAAACTGTGAGATCATGACCTGAGCCGAAGTCAGACACTCAACCAACTAAGCCACCCTGGCGCCCCCTAGGAGGGTAATTTTTGACCGTTGAAAATTAAATACC
Source organism: Lynx canadensis (assembly GCF_007474595.2). Classification (NCBI taxonomy): domain Eukaryota; kingdom Metazoa; phylum Chordata; class Mammalia; order Carnivora; family Felidae; genus Lynx; species Lynx canadensis. The sequence goes on along the minus strand of NC_044309.1, from coordinate 31,498,286 downwards.
TTCATGGGGCACCTGGGTGGCTCAGCTGGTTAAGCATCTGACTCCAGCTCAGGTCATGATCTCATAGTCTGTGAGTTTGAGCCCCACTTTGGGCTCTGTGCTGATAGCTCAGAGCCTGGAGCCTGCTTTGGATTCTGTGTCTCCTTTTCTCTCTGCCCCTCCCCCCTCATGCTCTGTCTCTCTCTGTCTCTGAAAAATGAATAAACCTTAAAAAAATTAAATTAAATTAAATTAAATACCTCCAAATATGTATAATATCAACAGTGAATAAATTACAAGCTTTTTTTTTTAACATTTATTTATTTTTGAAAGACAGAGAGAGACGGAACATGAGCAGGGGAGGGGCAGAGAGAGAGGGAGACACAGAATCCGAAGAAGGCCCCAGGTTCCAAGCCGTCAGCACAGAGCCCAAAATGGGGCTCGAACTCACAAACTGCGAGATCATGACCTGAGCTGAGGTCAGACGCTTAACTGACTGAGCCACCCAGGTGCTCCTACAAACATTTTTACTATATCATGAGTGATTCAGTAAAGTTTTAAAGGGAGACCTGTGGGTAGTATGGTGATGATATATTTATTTTCCAAAGATTCTGGAATAACTGACATGGTTACGTTTTATAGATGTTGTACTGTGCAATCACATAATATAGAGCGTTGACACCATCAATATTGTTCACAAAAACTGGTGATGGTAAAAACTAAGAACATTGACTCCGTTTCATACAAGTTCATAATTCTATACTGGTTAAAACAAAATCTGACTGGTCTGTGTATATAATTTGTTTTTATTTCATTTAAAGTGTTTTTCTTTATGTAGTCTTCAAGATAGGGACACCATCTACCATTATATATAGAATCTGGGAAAGGAAATATCCTTGATTCTTCCCTTTCTCTCATCCTTTAAACCCAACAAATCTCAAGGTTTTCTGATTATAACTCCAAGTATTTTTTGTCTATGTCCCCCACATGAAGATTAGAAAGAAAAAAAATACACCTCTTATTATTTATTGATGATACAGTTGTCAACATAGAAAACCCAAAATAATCTATAGAAAAATTATGAAAATCAATAGGAGAATTTGGCTAGGTTGCTGAATACAAAATCAATGCACAAATGCCAATTGCATTTTTATACATCAGAAGTAGTTAGAAAATATAATTTTGAAAAAGATGCCATTTATAGTAGTAGCAAAAGTATAAAGGAACAAGAGAGAAATCTTCCAGAATAAGTAAGCTTTTTATGAAAACATTTTAAGACTTTGTGTATTGACATTAAAGAAGTTCTAAATAAGTGGAAAGATGTATTGTGTTTATAGATGGCAAGATTCAGTATCAGTTGTTCCTATACAGACCATTAATTTTTTTTTGTTTTAATGTTTATTTAAAAAATTTTAATCACAGTATAGTTAACATACAGTGTTATATTAGTTTCAGGTGTACAACATAGTGATTCAACAATTGTATACATTACTCAGTGCTCATCATGATAAGTGTACTCGTAATCCCCTTCACCTATTTCACCTATTTCTCTACCCTTCTCCCCTTCAGTAACCACCAGTTTGTTCTCTAAACTTAAAGACTTTATTTTTTGGTTTGTATCTTTTTTCTTTGTTCATTTGTTTTGTTTCTTAAATTCCACAAAAGAGTGAAATCATATGGTATTTCTCTTTCTCTAATTTTGCTTAGCATTATACTCTCTAGATACATCCGTGCTGTTGCAATTGGCAAGGTTTCATTCTTTTTATGGCAGAGTAATATTCCATTGTGTATACATATCACTTTTTCTTTATCCATTCATCAGTTGATGGACACTTGGACTGCTTCTATAATTTGACTATTGTAAATAATGCTGCAATAAACAAGGGGGTACATATATCTTTTTGAATTAGTGTTTTTGTATTCTTTTTCCACAGTGGTTGTACCTGTGTTCCACCGACAATGTAAGAATGTTCTTTTTTTCCACATTTTTGTCAACACTTGTTTCTTGTGTTGTTGATTTTAGCCATTCCAACAGGTGTAAGATGATATCTCATTATAGTTTTTATTTGAATTTCCCTGATGATGAGTGATGTTGAGCATCTTTTCATATGTCTATTGGCCATTTGTATATTCTCTTTGGAGAAATGTCTGTTCATGTCTTCTGTCCATTTTTAATTATATTATTTGCCTTTTTGGTGTTGAGTTATATAAGTTCTTTATATACTTTGGATCCTGATGCTTTATTAGATATATCATTTGCAAATATCTTCTCTCATTCCATAGGTTGTCTTTTGGTTTTGCTAATTGTTTCCTTATCTGTGAAGAAGCTTTTTATTTTGATATAGATCCAATAGTTTATTTTTGCTTTTGTTTCCCTTGCCTCAGGAGACACATCTAGAAAAATGTTGCTATGGCCAATGTCAGACAAATTATTGCCTATGCTCTCTTTTAGGATTTTTAAGGTTTCAGGTGTCACATTTAGGTCTTTAATCCATTGTGAGTTTATTTTTGTGTATGGTATAAGAAAGTGGTCCAATTTCATTCTTTTTCATGTTGCTGCCCAGTTTTCCCAACACCATTTGTTGAAGAGACTGTCTTTTTCCCATTGAATATTCTTTCCTCCTTTATCAAAGATTAATTGACAATATAGTCCTGGGCTTCAGACCAACTCATTTTATTTTTTTTTTTATTTTTTTTTTTTTTAAATTTTATTTTTTTCAACGTTTTTATTTATTTTTGGGACAGAGAGAGACAGCATGAACGGGGGAGGGGCAGAGAGAGAGGGAGACACAGAATCGAAACAGGCTCCAGGCTCCGAGCCATCCGCCCAGAGCCTGACGCGGGGCTCGAACTCACGGACCACGAGATCGTGACCTGGCTGAAGTCGGACGCTTAACCGACTGCGCCACCCAGGCGCCCCAGACCAACTCATTTTAAATCTAGGTCCCCATCCCTCCCTGCCTAGAAATTGAGAAAATGATCCTAAAATGTATGAAGAAGTGCAAAGGGCAAAGAGTGGTCAAGAGACTGCTGAAAAAGTGTCTTGGTTTATTATATCAAGACTTATTACAAAGGCATGGTAATAAAGACCATCAGTATTGGCACAAGGTTAGACAGACCAATGGAAGAGAAAGAAAACCCAGGAAGAGATTAATGCAAATATGGAAACTCTGTTAATGACTGAGCAGATCAGTGAAAAAAGATTGGAAAATTCAAAAGTGCTATTGAACCAACTTTCTATCCATACAGAAGGAAAAAAAAATCAAGCTGAATTGCTTCCTCACACATTAAAAATCTATTCTAAATGAATTAGACTTCACATTAAAAAAATATTTATTTGAGAGAGACAGACAGAGCACAAGCAGGTGAGGGGCGGAGAGAGAGGGACACACAGAATCTGAAGCAGGCTCTGGGCTCCGAGCTGTCAGCACAGAGCCCAATGTGGGGCTCGAACTCATTAGCTGTGAGATCATTATCTGAGTGGAAGTCAGACGCTTAACTGACTGAGCCACTCAGGTGCCCCTGAATTAAAGACTTCAAACCAAAAGGCAAAATTGAAAAAATTTACAAGACAAATAGAATATATTTAGGAATTTAAGGTATGTATAGACTTTAAGGGCACCTAGGTAGCTTAGTCGGTTAAGTGTCTGACTTCAGCTCAGGTCATGATCTCGAGGTTCGTGAGTTTGAGCCCCTCCTGTCTGTCTGTCTCTTTCTCTCTCTCAAAAATAAATAAGCATTAAAAAAATTAAAAAAATAGAGGTATGTATAGACTTTCAATACTAGACTCAAAAGCACAAACTATAAAGGAAAATGATAATAAATTCAAATATATTAAAAATAAAAATGTTCATCAAAAGACAACTTAGGAGGGTAAAAAAGACAAGTAACAAACTGAGAAGACATTTACAACACATATCATTGACAAAATACTATATAAATTAATTCAGTGAACCAATAGGAAAAAGGCAAACAGCCCAATACAACCCAATAGAAAATAGAAAGTGGGCAAAGGCATGAAAAAATACTACACAGAAATAGAAACACAAATGGTCCATAAATAGATGAAAAGGTGTACGATCTCATTTAGCAATCAGGGCAAGGAAAATTAAAACCACCAGTGGGTTCTATTTCACACTCACCAAAAATTTAAAAAGTCTGACAATACTAAGTCTTGGAAAGAATGTAAAAAAATAGAAACTTCCACTTTGGAAAATAATTTCAGTGACTAATGAGGTCAATGTGTGTAGAACCTACAAATAAGAAATTCTTCCCCTAGGTGGTGCCTGGGTGGCTCAGTTAAGTGTCCAACTTCGGCTTAGGCCATGATTTTGGGTTAGTGGGTTCAAGCCCTGCGATGGGCTCTTTGCTGACAGGAGCCTGGAGCCTGCTTATGATTCTGTGTCTTCCTCTCTTTCTGTCCCTCCCTTGCTTGCAATCTGTCTCTGTCTCTCTGTCTCTCTGTCTCTCTCTCCCTCTCTCTTGGGAATAAAAAAACATTAAGAAATTTTTTTTAGGAAACTCTACCCCTGATAAATATGTCCCAGAGTATTTCTAGCACATGTACTCCAGGAGACTTATACAAGAAATCCATAGCAGTCTTTTTTTTTTTTTTGATAGCAGTCAAGTTCATAACAGCATAATACTGGAAACAACCCAAATGGCCACACCTAATACAATGGTTAGTTGGTCATACATACTACACAGCATGAAAATAAACTATGGCAACATTCATAAATACCCTTGAATCTTTTTTTAAAGTTTATTTATTTATTTATTTTGAGAGAGAGACAAAGAGAATATGCGGGAGAGAGAGAATCCCAAGCAGGCTCCACACTGTCAGCGTGGAGCCCCACTTGAGACTCCAAATCACCAACAGTGAGATTATGACCCCAGCTGAAACCAAGAGTTGGACACTTAACTGACTGAGCCATCCAGGTGCCCCTAAACATGCTTGAATCTTAATAACATAGTATTCAATGAAGAAAACATGTCATATACTATACACTATACAATTTCATTTCTATGAAGTATAAAATAGGCAAAACTAAATATATTGCTCTAGGTAGGGATATGTACTTAGAGAGTAAAGTAAAGGGAAAAAAAGGGAAAAATTGTAGTTGACATGAAATCTAAGCAAGAGAAGGAGTGGAAGCCATTAGGAAGGGGCTTGCTTAAAACAGAGTGTTCTGGGGCACCTGGGTGGCTCAGTAGGTTAAGCATCTTGATTTTGGCTCAGGTCATGATCTCATAGTCATGAGATCAAGCCCTGTGTTCTCTGTACTGAGTGTGGAGCCTGCTTGGGATTCTCTCCCTCTCTGGCCCTCCCCCTCTTGTGTGTGCACACTCTCTCCCCCTCTATCTCTTAAATAAATAAACATTAAAAAAGAAAACCAGAATTTTTTAAGAAGTATCCATTTCTTAGGGCACAGGTACATATATGGTTATTATTCTTCTTAAAATGTTACATAAAGGAGAGAGAAGCAGAGATGGAAGACTGAGGGGGGATGGAGAGAGACATTCTTCATATGCTCAGCTGCGTTCTTCTTGTGTGACATCCTGGTCCCTCTATAATAAAATTTCCTTCTTTGTTTTCTAGTGTTATGGACTAAATTTTGCACCCCCTCACCATATTCATATTTTGATGTCCTAAACCCCAGTATCTCCAAATGTGACTGTACCTCTTTCAAGATGTAATTAAGTTAAAACAAGGTAATTAGGGTAGACCCTAGTTCACATTGACTGGTGTTCTATACGAAGAGGAGAATTAGATAAACCCAGTACAGAGAAAAGACCATGTGAAGACACCGGTAGAAGCCAGCCATATTTAGGCCAAGGAGAGGGAGTCTCTGGAAAACCCCACTCTGCCCACAACTTGATCTCAGATCTCTAGCTTCTAGAATTGACAGTAAATACCTTTCTGTTGTTCAAGCCACCCAGCCTGTGGTACTGTATTATGGCAACCTTATCAAACTAATACAACTAGTTTGAGTTGTTGTTTTCTGTTATTTGTGGAGTTCTATTCATGCACCTGCTATGTACTTAAAGTCTCAAGGGTCTGGCATTGCTCCTGCTGTCCCTTGACCTGGCTTCTCCTTGCTCACCCCCCTCTCCCTGTTCATGGCTCACTTGTACCAGCTCCAGAAAGCCCATCTTGAACTGTGTAGACAGGACTAGGTATCCCTGCCTGGGACTTCAAAGTTACCCTCTCCCTGTTTCTAGGGTTACAAGGAGCACTTTTGATTGGAACACTCTGTTTTTGTTCTTCCTGTTCCCTGGAGAGCTCTTTGAAGGCAGGCAGATTACCATTCATCTGCATCTTCTCCATAGGTAAGCATCTGGCACCCAGGACGGCTCAACGGGTGCTGGTTGGTCACATGCACTAGAAGAGTGCAGACCATACCTGGAGAAGGGAGTTCTGGAAACACTAACAAGGATCGTCTAAAAGAGTAAACTCCTGTGTTATTCATTTTTTTTGTGCTTATTTAATTTTGCCTTGAAATATTGTATAAACCCTGAGGAGGAGAGAGAGAGGGACATATATATTAAAATTACTTTAAGGCACCTGAGTGGCTCAGTTGGTTAAGCATCCAACTCTTGCTTTTGGCTCAGGTCATGATTTCATGGTTCATGAGTTTGGGCCCCACATCAGCCTCCAAGCCAACAGCATGGAGCCTGCTTGGTATTCTCTCTCTCTCTCTCTCTCTCTCTCTCTGCCCCTGTCCCACTCATGTATTCTCTCTCTCTCTCTCTCTCAAAATGAATAAAGTCAGAAAAATTACTTAGCGTTTTTTTGGTGGATTTTCCCTTTAAACGAAAAGAACATGTCACTACCAACATCCCTATTTCCATTCCTAAAAGAAGTATAGGATCAAAATCCTACAGCAGAGGGGTACCTGGGTGACTCAGTCAGTTAAATGTCCCACTTTGGCTCAGGTTGTGATCTCATGGTTTGTGAGTTCCAGCCCCGCATCTGCTGTCAGCGCAGAGCCTGCTTCAGATCCTCTGTCCCCCACTTCAGATCCCCTGTCCTCCCTCTCTGCCCCTCTCTCTCTCCCATTCTCTCCCTTTCTTTTATTCTCTCTCTCAAAAATAAATGAACATTTAAAAAAAATCTACAGCTGATATTGCTAATGATTGTATCTGTATACAGGTGTCCGATAGATGACATTTTCATCCACAAAAGTTATCAAATGCTGTGTCTGTGCTGGCCACTGGGGATGGTGAATAAGACATTCCCTGTGAGGCCCTCATTCTGGTGAGAGGAGACAATGAACAGGAAAATATCAAGTAGTTATATGTACATGCAATGCAAATACTCTACAGAGGTTATGGGATAGAGAGTAATGGGGTTCCCTTTGACTGGGCAGTCAGGGAAGCCCTGTCTGAGGACCCAGCATTTGAGAAAAATCAAGATTCTGGATGGAGGAAATAGAAAAGCAGAGGCCCAAGGCAGAGCAGAGGAACAGAAGAGAGGCCAGTGCTGTTGGGGTGTGGTGGGTGATAAATGTGGGGCAGTGGTAGGCCGTGTCCAGATCATAAAGGGTCTCATAGGATCCAATGAGGCTTTTATTCTAAGTGTGGTGGAAAGTCATTTAGGTGTTTAAAAAAGGATTGGCACAATGTGATTCGTATTTTTAAAAAGATCATCTGGCTTCTGTGTGGGGGATGGAGGGGGGCAGGGTGGGGAGGGTGAGTGAAAACAGGCAGACTGATAGTAGGTCGTGGGCATGATAATAATCTGGGCATGGTGGCACTCACAGTGAACAGGGTAGAGCCAGGGTAATTGCCAGGAGTGGATTCCACAGACTCTAAGTGTGATGGGAAGCGAGGGATCAGGGTGATTTCAGGGTTTATGGCTTGAGCAACAGGGCAGATAGTGATGCCACTGTTGTGCTGAAATCCAGAAGCCTGGTTAAGGAACAGATTTGGGATGAGGTTGGGGTGGGGCATCCAAGGTTTAGATTTCAGGTGCCTTTTCTGCATCTAGGAGGCAATGTCTTGTAAACAGGAATAGGAGTCTGAGAATCCGAGGAAATGTCAGGACCAGATAACTATCCCCTTCCTTCTATCTACCTTTATATCTATCTACCAGAGTCAAAGTCCTGGAGCTGATGGGATTATCTGGGTAGTCAGGGGAGATCGAGAAGATGTTGGGATAGATCTTTATGGTCCTCCAAAACTTAGTGACTCTTCAGTTTTGAGATGTCCAACCGAGGTGGCAGAAAAGGAGCCCCCAGAAAGTTAGGAGAAAGATCAAAGTGTGTGCTATCATGGAAGCCAAGATAAATGCTTCAAGAGGAAGAAACGGTATGAAGGAACCTACTGAAGGATCAAGTGGGAAAAAGAAAAAAAAAGAAACCACTGGGTTTGGAAACAAGGAAGTTACATGTATCTTGACAAGAAGAATTCGGGTGAAATTGTGGAGACAGGCATATGATTTGAGAAGGTTTATGGGAAAATGAGAAGGGAGAGCGAAGATGTCAGGACGAAACCAGTCCTTTGCAAAGTCATGCTATAAGGAGAAGCAAAGGAACAGAAGCATTTTCCGGAGGGATCACTTTCTGTAGGCACATGGGGAAAGTGTTTGGGTCTTGTTTTTGCTTTATGTTCAAGATATGAAATTCTGGAACTTGTTTGTATGTTAATGGGAAGGATTTAATAGAAAGGAAAATATGATATGCAGTTTGGGGATCAAAGTTCTTAAGACAAGAGGAGAAAAGAGACATAGAATTTGAGTTATTATCAAGACAATACGAAGATTCAATTTAGTAAATTCAGTTTACTAAAAGTTCGATTTGAAAAAATATCTAAGTTATTCCATAACTCTGGACTATAAAATAAATACTCCTAATAATGATAATGACAATGGTAAGAGAACTAATTTTATTGAGCACTTTCTGTAAATCAGGTACTCGACTGCTATATTTAGTTTATCACTCGGACAACCCCCAGATGAAAAATGTATTGTTTTTTGGGGCGCCTGGGTGGCTCAGTTGGTTGAGCATCTGACTTCAGCTCAGGTCATGATCTCGTGGTTTGTTAGTTTGAGTCCCACGTCGGGCTCTGTGCTGACAGCTCAGACCCTGGAGCCTGCTTCAGATTCTGTATCCCGCCCCTCTCTCCTCCCCTCCCATGCTCATGCTCTGTCTCTCTCTGTCTTTCAATAATAAATAAACAAATAAAATGTTAAAAAAATTAAAAAAAGAAAAATGTATTGTTTTTTATACATTTTTAAAAATGAGGAAGTTGAGGCTCAAAGAGTTTCATTCATTCATGATGAAAGGTGAGAGATCTAAGATCCAGATCCAGACCACTTGATAGCAAAGTGCGTGGTGATGTCCAGACTCAGGTTTGGGAAGCCCCACCTCCCAGTGCCCCTCTGTCCTGTGTGTCCCTGAAACCCCACAGGCCCTAAGTGCCTACCATAGAATGCCCTGGCTTAGCTGTTTATGATGGTTGCCAAGATACTGGGAACCTGTCACACTGTTTTGTTTAGAGGCGACCTGGTTTTTTCCCTTTTGAAGTTGCTACATTTTGTCTCCCACAACTAAAATGGTTACCCGTGCTAATGCAAGTGTTGTTTTCACATACCAGCCATTGCCTGAAAACAAAATGTCCTGTAGGAATAAGTTTCTGCTCAGGACAAGTTCTAGCAAGCTATGTTTAGGTTGTTTATATTTTCTGAAGGCTCTTTATTTGGAGTTCACAAGTAAATGTTCAAGTTTGTATCACAATCTGCTTGAGAACAAGAATTGTATTTTTTTTTTCTTACTACTTTACATTTCCTTTATAATTCTCTTGGAGCTTGGTGTGCAGAAAAGATGTTCAGGAGTGGAACTGCTTCTGGGTTGAAGGAAAGTGTTTGTGGAAAGCTAAGACTCTTACTGAGCTTCCTCGTATCTAGGTCATCAAAAGCTCGAGGGAATGAGAATTTTATTAGATTGGACCCCTGATTGAAAAAGCCTTCCTTCCATTTTTAACACCAACCTGGGGGATGATCAATTCCTGAAGGTTGAAAATATGCTATTCTTTGTGCACATATGCCATATAAGAGGCCCTCATTCTCTGAGCATAAAGAGCTACTTAAATGAAATCCATTTCCAATGCGGAACAAAATTTCACATTAAGTAAATTTTTAAATGTTTGGAATTTGTATGGAAAAGTGAAACTAGATGATGTGAACCCCCCTTCCAGTTCTTAATTTGCATTAAGAAGGTTTCGATTTAGGGGTGACTGGGTGGCTCAGTCGGTTAAGTGTCCAACTTCGCCTCAGGTTATGATCTAGCAATTTGTGGGTTTGAGCCCCGTGTCAGGCCCTGTGCTGACAGCTTGGAGCCTGCTTTGGATCCTCTGTTCCCCTCTCTCCCTGCCCCTCCCCTGCTTATGCACTCTCTCTGTGTCTCTTTCAAAGATAAATAAATAAACTTAAAAAAAAAAAAGAAGGTTTAGCTTATATCATGTGATAATATGGACCAAGTCTTAGAATAAGCCAAGAATGTATGAATTGTTTACGTGGGGTGGGGGTGAACTTTGTTGACACAATTGTATAATACAGAATGCTTTGCTTCGTGGCTGATTTTACAGTCTGATTAGACAAAGAACTGTTTTACAAAAACACACCTCTAGGGTTATCAGCTTTCCTGAGTGCCTTTCTTAATCCTTTGACGTTGAAATCTTTCTTTTCTGAAGCACCTGTCTTGCATCACCTTGCAGATTCCCTCTTCAATCTCAAAAGTCTGACACTGACTGATCCTCCCTGGTGAACAGCTCTGCCTGAGATGAGAGCTGTTCTCCAGCATCATTTCCATGAAAACCCACCCATTCAAGAGATTGCACCTTCATTCTGCACATGCGCATTGGATGTTTGCAACCTCTGACGATCAGTTAATGACTAACACCCTCGATGAGCTGCATGGTGACAGAGACATGAACATGATGCAGGAGATGTAATCATGGTCGTGCGTGGTGCTTCGTGAGTGGTAAAGTTTTTGTTTGCTTGCTTCTCTAAGCTCTGTAATTTTGGAGCTAAGATAAAAACTTTCACCTATCCCTGTTGGAGGTAGTGGTGCAGAGGAAGAAAAGGAAAGAGAGGCAAGAATTAGAATGATTTAAAGTATTTGCTCTTGCTTCCTTTCCCACTTCACCCCATTCAGATTTCTTGATATTCCCCATTTCTCCTGAGTAACATCCTTCCTCCTGCTTCAACATCAACCCCAATTATGAGCATTCCCTATCTACCTTGTCTTTCCCCCAACCCAAGCATTGTGGGGGGAAAGAAAGGGAGACTGGCAGGGCCTAGAGGATAAAAATGTTTTTTTAAGGGGTGCCTGGGTGGCTCAGTCGGTTAAGCGGCCGACCTCGGCTCAGGTCATGATCTCGCGATCCGTGAGTTCGAGCCCCGTGTCGGGCTCTGTGCTGACAGCTCAGAGCCTGGAGCCTGTTTCAGGTTCTGTGTCTCCCTCTCTCTGACCCTCCCCCGTTCATGCTCTGTCTCTCTGTGTCTCAAAAAAAATAAAATAAAACGTTAAAAAATTAAAAAAAAAATGTTTTTTTAAGATGCATTTGCACAATCGAACAATGATGATATGGATCTAGGACCTGGGAAAAGGTAGGAGGATTGCACCTTCAGTCGCCATTCCATAAGTTAAATTCTCAGTGCACTCCCCGGACCGGGTGTAGTTGTGTGGAGCAGCTCCTCTAATGACAGCCCTTCAGGGAATGTTGTCTTGCTACCTGTGACCTCCATCACCACCACTTACCACCCGCCACTCTACCCACCCACTGCAGCCCAGCCCAGCCCAGGCCCCTAATCACCACCCATTGCCCCGCCCAAGCCTAAACCTAGCTTAGATGACCATTCTCTATCAGAAGCATTGTCTTAAACCACCAAGGAATTTATTTACATTTATAGGCCATAGGCTATCTAGACGATAATAATCTATGAGAATGAGGTGGAGGTATTTGTACTGACATGAAAAAGTTGCAAAACTATATCCACTATATGATAACATTTTGGTTAAAAGTTGTCTTTCCATATATATTCATACATGAATGGGGGCATTACAACTGAAGTCTCACCTGAATCATCCAGGTATGGTAGACATCAGGTACCAAATGGAGTGTGACACGGGCTGCCTTGAATGAATTTTCAGGGTCAGTGCTGAAAACAGGTGCTGGGATCCTCTTTGTCATTTTGGGAATATAAGCAAGTGGAGATAAAGAAGGCTTTGTGAGGAAATTTATTTGAAGGATTCTGCTACTGAAGGCCAGGAGTGGGGGAAGTGCTACATCCTTCATCTGAAGCCCCAAGGGGACGGACATCCAAAGACACTCAGGTTTGTGTTCTCTGAGTTAGGGGACCCTAAGGATTGGTGCCCAGTTTGTACCTGAGAAAGCTAGTGAGGCTGCGGCAGGGCAGAGAAAGTGGAGGCTGTGCTCCCATTGATTCAGGTTCATGGACAGGGAATGTGTGTGATTTTTCTCACAGACCCTCGGGCTAAGAGGGAGAGGGAGCCAGCCTGCAGCCACTTAAGCCATTTAGAGTCCAAAAGGAGTGCCAGGGAGGGCCAGGGCTTCCTGAGTGAAGAGTGGATCTTCAAAGACCTGCGGGGTGAAGTGGGCTCCAGCCAGTTGAAGAAGGAAACATCACCTAGGCCTGAGGGCCCAGCAGGGACCTTCCAAGATGTTTCAGAAACACCCTGGAGAGAAGGTGTTGGCTCTAAGCCTTTGCTCAGAGAGCCCTAGTCAGCAGCCAAGGAAGGAGGTACATCTCTTTTGCCTCTCTTCCCAAACCTTTGACTTTGCCAAGCGAGCAAGTAAGGAAGAGGAAACTAGAAAAAGAAAACCAGACCCACCGTCTTCAGGAAGGGAAAAGTCTTTCCGTGGAACAAAGGCTGGATGGATGAATAAAATCTTGCCTGGATGCCTAATTTCCCACGGATCCTATACTTTGTGATTGCATGACAGGCCGGGCCCTAAAAACTGAGTAAGAAAATGAGCCTGCCAACCTCTCAGCCAGTGGCAGAGGAAAATTTACCCCTGAATAAACTTTAAAGGGACAGAGGGAAACAAAAATATGGTGGCTTGTCTTACATTTCTTTGTTGTGCTTTGTGGAAAGAGTAGTTTCATAAACAAGGTGAGCCATCCCAAAAGAGGAGGCGCCCACTCTGGTTATCTCTGGGGGTGGGACCAGGGAACTGCTCACTTTTTCCCTTATCTATTTCCATTGTGTTCAAATTATGTAAGCAAAGCATGGTTACTTTTGTAATCAGAAAAGCCACTGTGATAAATGTGCCCATCTAAAATATCAGGGGGAAAATCATCTCCATGACTAAAATATTATTGGTGAGAAAGAGAGCAAGCTGAAAAATGAAATGGCAATCATCATAGCTAACATTTGTAGAATGCATTACATTTCACAAAGCATTTTCATTTTAATGATCTCATTTGATTGTTACTGCAACCCTGGAGTTATGCATTTGAATTATTTACATTGTGCAGATGTAGAAACAGAGTGTCATAATTGTTGGTTACTTAGCTTGGCCAACAACAGTGCTGGTAAAGGAAAGGCTCAAATTCAAATTTTTTAGTGTTAAGTCCCATATTCTTCCCGTTTCACAACACCGAGTGCTGTACTTCAAGTATATTTCGTTGTCAAAAATATTCTCCTGGTCCCCTCCCACTGGACTGTACCTGGTGCCCTAGTGGACACGACATGATACAGCCTGCAGTGACAACAGTCTGTTGAACTATATTCCATTTTCCTCTCTGAACATTGGAATCTCTATGTATTTGACACCTCATCTTTTCCCCCGCCTTCAGGCTCATATTCTTGCTGAATTCCACACCCACTAATGACCCTATCTTTCTCCAACATCGCTGTCCCAAACTTCAGCTGGCTTTGATTTTTCCTTCTCATTTTATTCCACACTGGGTCTTTTTACTTCTCTCCTAGAGGAACTCACAGATCCATCCACAAGCCATTTCAATGGATTCGACCCTCCCCACTTGGCAACATGTCATTTTTTAAGTGGCTTCCTGCCAATCGTCCATTTTTAAAATTATCCTTTTCTGGAAGCTTTGTCTGACCACATCTGACCACAGAGGTCTCTAGCCTTTGTGTTCTCATGGTAAGCTGCACATTGTGTTGTAAGGCCTATTCACATCATTCTCCAGTCCCCTCTCTCCCAAGGAAAGGACATCCTTGAGGGCAGAGATTATATCTTACCTTTTTATAATCATTATTTAGCATCATGCTTGGCAAAATACTAATCTCCCAATAAAAGATGAGTGAGTAAATAAACATTTTTTCCTGCAAAAGCCTCAAGATCTACAAGTTCACTTTTGGAGCATGTGACGTCTGGTTGTGCAGAAGTGAGCAAAGGGATGCTAACTGTCAGGAGAGGGAAGCGGATGGCTCAGGCAGCAGGACCCAGGGCTGTGATCCACTTATGCTGAGAGAGTGCAGAAGAAAAGAGGGAGCGTGAGTGTCATTCCAGGGCTGGTGAGGTACAGACATTGAGAGAAATGAGCTAGCTTAAGTGCTACAGCCTACATAGCCCCACCCATTTTCTGTTCTGGCCAGCTTTAGGCCCAGGGCAAGTTTTCCGAGGGGCCTAGGAAAAAACATGGCCATCCCAGCCGCTAGCTGTGGCAAGTGAGGGGTATGAGCAAGCTATGGGCTCCTGCCAGGGCTTGGGAGGCATCAGGATGTCCCAGCGAGGCACAGGCAGAGTGAGCTGAAGTGGTACAGTGGGCACATTGTGGACACACCCAGGAGGCAGTCACCACAATGGTCACACATAGGAGGGCAGCAGAAGGAGCCAGAGGCCCATGCAGCTGATGGTGGTGCAGTCCTGGGAGGGAGATACTTTCCATTTGGGCTGGGTGTGCTATCCTAAGTTCTAGCTGTGGGGGAGGGAGGAGCCCCCCAAATCACCTCTTGTTACCATTTTGGCCTGATAGTGAGGCTGGGAGGCGATCTCAGAGGATCCCAGTCCTTGCCCCACCAGACACTTTCACTAGCCCACCCTTGTACAGCCCTTCCGAGATTCCTCACTGGCTACTGAACAAATGTGAAATTTTTGCACGAAAGGCATACCTTTAGTGGATCCCCCCAAATACCTCTGTTCTTTACCACCAGCCACTCACCTCCAAAAATCCTCCACTTCCACAAGGCCCGTCTGGTTATCACTGCTTCACAAAAAGGGCTCGGGCCATCCTGCCTCCTGCTCTTGCTCAGTGAGACCACCCTGCCTGAATTGCCTCAAAGGGAACCAGCCTTGGGATGCGGGGAAGAAGGCTCCACACTTCGCTGGGCTGAGTGAGACCCAGGGCAGCAAAGGGAGGTTGTGTACATATGCATGTCCACACACATGCACACACACATGCATGTGCACACACATGCACATACATGCACAGGTACATGCACACACAGATCATAACAGCCTCTTGTGTGTCCATGGCAAGGAGGTCCACACTCCACTTCCCACAGCCACCTCTTAGGTTGCATTCGGTATTCATTTTGAAGCTTTTGAGATACTTTGCATCAAATGATTTGTGACATTAGTTTTAACTTGATTTCTATAACATAAAACTGAGGGGGGGCATATAATTTATTTTGAGTTCGTTCTCCAGTATGCTGGGTCCCATATCCTCTAAGGATGACTGTAAATTTAGTCATCAGTTGTATCATTTATTCAACACATGAATTAAATACATTTTCTCCGTGAGTTTCTAGAGGCTAATGGTGAGTAGGATACTCGAATACCTTGGAAGGCCTGGGTGTAACTGGGAGACAGACCTATTAACTAATAGTTTTCAAATGTTAGCATGCATCAGAATCATTAGGAGGGCTTTAAAAAATACAGATGGCTGGGTGCTATGCCCAGAGTTTCTGATTCAGTGGGTCTGAGGTGGCACCTAGAAGTCTGCATTTCAAGCAAGTTCCTGGGCAGTGCTGATGCTGCTGTCCAGGGAACCACACTTTGAGAACCACTGCTGTAAACTAACACTCATTCTAAGAGTATAGTTTGAGGTACTGAAATATAAGCTGAGTAAGGGGAGGGATTTGTATTCTGTTTGCTCATGGCGATATTCCCACAGCTTAGAGTAGCACCTGGCACCTTGTAGACACTCAATAGACACTAGCTGAATGAATGATAGAATTATATGCAAATCTAATGGGAGCCCAGAAGTGGGAGAAGTGTCCTTCCAAGGGATTTTGATGACAGCTTCAAGAAGAAGGCAATGTTGGAGAATTAACTGGAATTTTCAGTCAGACATGAGTATTCTAAGTAGAGGAAACAGCAAGCGGCCAGCATGGAGGTGCAAGAACAGCATGGAATGTCTGCCATGCAAATGTCTCCACTCCTCCTCCGTTGTTGAAGGCCGTAGTCAGTTCAGTTCCGACTGCTGCAGTGCATGCTGACTCTTCTTTCATTTTTCATGACAACGAAGTCAGTACTTTCTAAACTTAATTGATGGTAAGAATTGACCAGGATGCTGATTCAAAATACAGATTTCAGGGCCCCACCCTATACCAACTGAATCAGAATCTCAGGGGGAAAGCCATGGGAATCTGCATATTAATTAATGGCCTACATGATTCTCAGCATCAGGCTACACAGTGTTAAGAGCAACCTTATAATTTCCAGGTATTTTAAAATACAATTCAAAGACTTTGTTGAACAGATGTGTTAGTTTTCCATTGTTATGTGACAAATTGCCACACACGTAGTGGGCTTAACACAAACACACTTACTATTTCACAGTTTCTGTGTGGGTAGGAGTCCAGGCACAGCTTGACTAGGCCCTTTGCTCAGGTCCTCATAGGCTGTTATCACGGTGTAAGCAGGGCCGCGTTCTCATCAGGAGGTTCAAGTAGGGAAGAAATTGTTTCTAAACTCATGGAATTGTTGGCAGAATTTATTTCCTGGTGTTTATATGACGGAGGGCCTCAGCTTCTCACTTGCTGTGCTCTGGAGGCACCCACAGTTTCCTGCCACATGGCCCTCTCCATAGGCAGCTCACCATGGCAGTTTGGTTTTTCAAGGCCATCAGGAATCTCTCTAGTCTGCTAGGGGAGTGGCATCCCATCCCGTTTGCAAGTCACAGATCGTGCCCATACACAAGGGGGATTATGTAAGGGTATACTTCCCTGGGACTTGCTTTAGCGTATATCTGCCACAAAAGATAAGGAAATGGAAGCTCTAAGACATTTGCTTGTTAAGGACTCAGAAGAATGAGAGGCAAATGTGGAAAGAGAAGTCTCATTTCTTGCTTCCAGCCAAAGTCTGTTTCTACTATACTGCCTCTTCTCTTCTAATCACTGTACATTGCTTTAAACCACAGTCAGCAAACTTTTCCTGTAAATAGACAGATAGTAAGTATTTTACACTTTGTGGTCCATCTGGTCTCTGTTGCAACTGCCCACCTCTGTTATTGTAGCACAAAAGCAGCCATAGATAATATGTAATGAGTGAGCATGCCTGGGTCCCAATACATTTTTATTCATGAACACTAAAATTTAAATTTGTGATTTTCACATGTTACAGAATATTATTCTTGTTTTGATTTTTTTTTTCTCATTTAAAAATGTAAAAACCATTCTCAGGGCACAGGCCATACACAAACAGGTGATGGGTCAGATTTGGCCTGGGAGCTAGATGGACAGCTGCGCCTTCATAAGTACATGCCCTTCTCTACCATGGAGAGGGTAGGCCCACCCACCATGGATGTATCTGCCCAGCACAGTGCCAGGCACACAGTTGGCATTTACCATTTAAAAAAATAATAATAAGGAACCATGATGACATTGACCTCACAAGGTTGTGTTCTGAAGTAAAGATAGGGCCAAAGATCCACTAGGTCAAAAATATTTTTCCCCAAATGACAAATGTGTAGCTGGTCATTAGTGGTTCAGGTTTATACGAGAAATCTGTACTGAGCGCCTGTGCTGGACTAAGCACTATTGTCCACACCAGGGACATGGTGGCAAAGAAAATAGAAGAGGTTTCTACTCTCAGGGAGCTTACATTCTTTTGGAAGAGATGGGCAACTAATTAATACACAAGTATATAATATGTCAGATGTTGATAAGTGCTGTGGAAAAAAATGAAGCGAGGCGTACAGAGAGGGTCAGGGAAAAGGTACTGCTGTTGCTCTGTTAGGTGGTCAGGAAATGCAACAGTGACATTGGACAGAGGCCTGAGGGAAGTGAGGGAGGAAGCCAAGCAGATATGGGGATGAAGAGAATTGTAAGCTGAAGGAAGAGCAAGTGCAAAGGCCCTGAGGCAGGAGACTACTGGCCTGTTTAAGTATCAGCAGTGAGACCAGGGCTCCTGGGGTGGAGTGAACAGGGAAAATAGTAGAAAAGGTCTGGAGAGGGAGGGTGGGCCATGTAGACCTTTATAAACTATTGTAAGCACTTTGGTTTTGTTTCTGAAAAAGACAGAGAGCACTTTGGGACTTGGAGGAGAAAATGACATGGCTGGCTCAAAAGAGCACCCACTTGCGAGAAGGACTGGATGAGGGCAGGGAGTCTGTTGTTTCGTCTGGAAAAAGTGTTTTGCTTCCGTGACCTGTGGGTCCAAGGTGGGGGCCCGCTGCTTCATGCTCACCCAAGGAGCCTCCCCAGCTGAAACAAGCTTGTAGCCTTTGCTTAGATACTGAATAGATGAAATTCCAAAGCACCAGAGAGAGCTTTTGAAATCGAACTCCTAGCTTAACAGACTGAACTTGACAGAGGAGGGAAGGATGAGTCAGCCATTCAAAAGCAGGTACAGAGGATCAGCAAGGCTGGACACACACTGGTCCAGCATATCTGAATTATTGCACAGAATGCCAGGGGCCCTAGGCACTGGGCTTCATTGGAAAGCAGCCTCACCTCTGCTCACCTCCTTTTGACATGAGCAGGTCTGGCTCTAGGGGAAGAGGACTTTCCTCCTTCTGGAGACAGGGCATGGTGGGGAAGTGGGGCCCTGAAAGGGTCTCAGGTTGGTAACCCAGGTAACCCTGGCCCTGTACACATTCTGAGAAGGCCTTACATGGTTTGTTGGTTTGCTTCATTTTTACCACAGTGACTCCAGTTGGAGCTTTTCCTTTACTCATCCTCGTTCTTTCAGGATTTGAGAATTTCAGCCATTTGATCTTGACAGGGTCAAGAAAAAGCATGTTGTTCCAATTATCAATCTCAATGTGTTTTCTTTTTCTCTTTACTGAATGAAACTGCTTAGCCACATTTGTTAAATAGTCTTTAAAAGCTGGTGCATATCACATTAGCAGAAGTCTCTCAGGCTGAGATTTATCCAAGCACTGGTGTGAGGCTTTTTATTAATTCATTTCATCCCTTTTCCTTTAGTTGTCAAACATTAAGTGTCCTCTGAGTGAGAATTCTACTTCTTAAGAAATGTTTAAAATCATTCCCTCAATCTGCCCCTATTTGTACCTCATTTTCCCCAAGTCTTTTTGAGTAAAAACAAGCAAACAAGCAAGCAAGCAAACAAACAAACAAAGATGTTCAGTACTTTATGTTCCTGGAAGAACAATGCCCACACTGGAGAGAAGGCAGAATGGTCTCTTACCCAACAGAGAATCCTGATTCAGACTCTGAAACTCCACAAACAGCAGCACTCTCACTACATGTACCTCTGGTTTCCCTAGCAACTTAGAAGGTCAGTATTCTAGACATTGACCCTGAACTTTGCTTTCAAAGATGCAGCTGAAAGGACTGGTGATTATAAAGCATCTCATGGAAACCCCTCTCCACACCACTGGATGCTCTGAATCCTGCCTGGTGTCAAATTGGACCACCAGAAAGTAAGTGGCTTAGACTGCTTTGCTCGATCTTTCTACAGATCGGTCTTTACTGGAGTTGAGTTTTAATACCACCAGTTGCACCAGCCTCTACCCTGCTCTGTGCCCTGGTGGGTTCGTCTTCATGGACTTCGTCAACAAGCTCCCTTGTTCTTTGGTGTTGGAGCCTGGGAAGGAGAGAGACATTTGACTGGGGACCTGGCCTCTGGGTGGTGGATCATGACAAGGGTCAAAAGGATGGCAGGGAACCCAGCCACTTCTGGGTCTCTGAAGTTTGGCCTTTTCTGAATCTCTGAGGCTGGGTGACACCAGGGGCATCTAGAAGTGGTGATCTCAGCCTGGACTCTAGCTTTTTCAAGATGGGCTGTATCGACAGTGCAGTGCTGACACTGTTGTTTCTGGAAACTGGAATAGGAGAGCAAGAATGTAGTGACAGGAGCTGATGGATCGGTTGAAGGCGACCCTGCAATATTTTGAAGGTGACGACTTGGATATGTGTGGTCAGGGCATAAAAGTAAATACTACCCTGTCCTGTAATCACAAGCTGGTGAGTCAGGTGCCATTTGGAGCCATTTGGATTATACTAGCCTCTGGGGTGAGGACACAGCGTTGGATGCGGGGGGGAAAAGGAGATGGCCTGCGGAAGCCTGGCAGGGCCCGCCCTGTCCTGTACAATTTACTTCTGTTGTGAACCAAGCCACTCCCTGTACTTTTCATGTCTGATGACTGCTTTCAGCAGGTTAGAGGATCATTAAGGTTCCTCTCCTCTCTTTTTCTTTTTCCTTTCTTGTTTTTTCCCCTTTCGTTGGCCATTTCTCTCACCCATACAATTCATATGAGCTCATGTTTCACTAGAAAAACCACTGTTACTAGACGTATGTTTATGTTGCACAACAGGGAGGCTCTACTGAGCCCAAACACAGTTCTTATTTCCCCCAAACTTTGCAGTTTTTCTTAAACACAGTTATACTATTATGTGAATCATATCTATGTCAAGAAGTTGTTTTTTTCCCCCTCCCAGAGCAATTCTGGGGAAGTGCTGTGAATATACAGGATCTGCCCTCAAAGAGCTCACTCCATTTGTAAGTTCCTCGACTGTGCATGTGGCTTCCAGCCATCAGCAATCCCATCCTCCAGAGCTGTGCTGTCCAATATGGTAGCCATGAGCCACATGTAGCCATTGAGTTCTCGTGAGATTGGATGCATACGAATTAGTCAGTGTTTGATGAATGAGTCATACACGAGTGAATAAAAACGGAGGGTGGTTCAAATTGAGATGTACTAGAAACTACTCATGGGGTCATGAGGCATTCATAAGAAAAAGTGTATGAAAAATATCATTAGTATTTTTACAAAGTCGATTACATGTTAAAAGAGTAATATTTAGCGTTATTGGGTCAAATAAAAATATATCATTAAAACTAATTTCATCTGCTGCTCCTTGAAGATTTTAAAGTTACAAGTGGAGTTCACTTTATGTTTCTCTTGACTGCTTTACTCTAGGTGGCCTGCTTCTACCTCTCTCTCTTTCCTCCCGGAGGGAGTGAACACTTCCCATGGGTAACACCACAGCCCCATACGTTAGTGGCTGCCTGTTCACGTCTGAAACCCTTACCAGACTGAACACCTTTTGAGGGATGAACTTACATATCCAGCGTACAGTGCGGTGCTTGGTATCAAAACAGGTGGGCAACAGTTTTTTGGTGAATACTGATCCACTTCTCTTTGACTGAACTGTGTGAGGCTAGGCATACAAAATTGTTAGCATGATCTGAAGTATACTACCTATGAGTAGGCACTCGATATGTGTGTGAAATATCCCGGAGATAACCTCAATTTCAGTGTATGACTGAATTTTAAAAACTCTTGTAAATATCACGTTAATTCCTAATTATTCACTTTCTAAGGGTAAGATGCTGGGTAATGGGATACTGTTCCTACACAGGTGGTGTGCGTATCTATTTCACGGTGCATGTGCAGGCTGCTGGTTATGGTGAGATTATAGTCCAGGTGGTCAGCCCTGCTCATTTTCATTTGCAGATAGGCACAAAGCCCAGATGGATCCCAATTAATTCTCAGAATTCTCCGAGGTTTTTAAAACCAATTGAACCAATCAACTGTAAAGGAGTACAAATAAGATAAGGGTTATAATTTTTTTCTTTACCTGAAATATGCTGAATTTAAGAGAGTAAACACACTAGAAAATATTTGTGTAACATCCCACCCTTGACTTTGATGATTTTGCTTCTCCTTAGGACTGGGCTTGCTTTTATGCCTCCTCAGGCCAGAAGCAATATGGTCAAGCTGAACACTTTAGATGGGAAGGAAGCCTGGCCCCAAAGTATCTTCATGGTTAGATGTTAGGTAAGCACATTGGTGTGAGTAGATTCATTATTTGGTGATGCAATTTTATGAATTTGACTCAAGATACCAAAGATTCTGGTGTCCAAAAATAACACAGCATTAGTTTTTCATCAATTATTAAATAAAGGGAATCACAATATCTACAAAAAACTAGGTAGATTTAAATAAAGCTTTAAGGCTTTATCTGGTTAGTTGAATAAACATTTTAATTCTTAATCCTATGGATCATATTTTTGAAAAATTGTCTAAATCTTAACTATTGAATAACAGAAAAAATTGATGTGAATAAAGTTTTACGCGTATATTCTGATGCCTCTTTTATGAAGGTAGACCTCCCATCCCAGGACTACCATTAACACTTTGTTGGCACATAGTGTTTAACATCTTCAATTACAGTTCTTGCAATAGCTGTCTTATCTTAACCTCTATATTATCTTTTTCTTACTCACTTTTATAATTCTGTAATACTTAGCCAGTACTTTCCACACGGAAGATCTTCTCTAACTGCACGTGGAATCCAATTAAAATGAACCTGTAGGCCTGGGAGTCAGGAGTCCTGGTCCAATCACTGAGCTGCTCTATGAGCAGTCCAGTAATTTCTCTGAGTCCTGGGCTTCTTCTGCCCCTGTTCTTCCTTTCCCCAATATCATCATTTGCTATCCTGTCCTGACTTTGTTACTTTTCACCTATGTTACGGCAACTGGACTATACTACACATTCTCATGTGGTAGCATGTACTAAGTGTCAATGCTTTATTTTATTTAATCCTTATAATTGATCAGATGGAGGTCACCAACCCACTTTTCAGCTGATAAAACTGAGGCTAGAGAGAGATTGAGTGCCAAGTCTAAGGCACTAGTAAATGGTGGAGTCAGGATCTGAATCTAGAGACTTGTGTCTGATGTGCTCTGGCTATTCTTCAACTTATTTTGAAATCAGAATTATTTTGAGGAAGCCCCCCCCCCCTCTAAACTAATATATCCCTCCCTCCCCAATGCATTAAAACAGAAACAACATCTACAATTATGGGTAATTGTTGTGGATCCAACTATTAGTACAAGAAGCAAGAACACCTCTGCATGAGATGTTATGATAGTCACAAACCATCACAAACTTAATTAGTGGGTAGAAATATGGAACGTTGCAGCCAGATAGTATAATGAGCCTTTCCCATGAATGTGTATAAGGAAACCTGGACTCTATTTCTGGGCCGGCCTCAAGATTTCTCTGTGGCCTTGGGCGAGCAACTTCAACACTCAGTCAATATCCTGCTGCAAGACGGTGATGATGACACACAGCGCCTACTTATTGCACTGGTTTGCTAGGACTGATGATTGGATATGTTGGTCAAGGGCTGTAGATGAGTGGATGTACAATGTTTTTTATGACAAACTATACCTGGGGCAGTGTGGAGCAGTGGAAGCTGCTGGGATTCTGGGAAGTAGATGATTTCTTCGTTTCCTTATTTTAAAATGGGAGATGGAATGGGAGGGATGGACGATCACCTGCTCTTTCTGATCCAAATGCAGGAAGTTCTACTCGAGTTCAAGGGAGCTGTTAATTGCTTTCACATATGCTAGGTACAACGGGCAAAAATGAAGTTAGTATGGTTTGGGAAAGATGGGCAAACAACGACTCTTTGCTGACATTTGCCATTCTTTAAACACAAGGACACATAGTTGTTAAGGAATCATAGCTCATAACTAAGACAGAGACAAGCGCCAATGACTTTTATTGACTCGGTCCACTTTGTTTTAAAATGTCTCACGTCCCGCATGCATGTAACTCATTACGGAGTCGCTTTCTTTTCCTGGGATTTAAGCTCCCGCTTTAAGCACCGGCGCATCGTGGGGATCCCCTTCCACAGCTTTGCCCCAAGGCATTCGGAATATATTTATTGTTCATGAATCTGCGTGAGGATTGCGTATGTTGCAGAATTTTAAGAAATAAAATTATCTGAATTGCGGATGTTTAAGGTCTACGTGTTGAAGCGGGTGGGTCATCACGGGGTCACCGGAAACTTCAAGGTAAATAGTGTGGCCTCCGAAGAAAGGCTGGGTCGAATCAAAGCCTCACCAACCTCTCCCCAGAGCAGCCGATTAATTTTTGCTTTTAACGCATAACAACCTCCGCCCGGCCTTGAAGCCGAACAAGCGAGCCAGTGCATAAACCCTGCCAAGCTGCGGGCCGGAGGGGTACGTCCGCGCGCGAGGGCCCCCGCGGGAGGAGAAACCTGGGCTGGAACACCCCGGCCCAGCCCGGTCCCTGTCCTCCTGGGGGAACGTGGGGACGGCCCCTCCCTAAGCGTCTCCGCGCGTTGAGTCCGCGGCGCCAAGAGTAAAGTGTTTTCTCTAGAAACGATTTCTCCTGAATCCCTTAGCCGGAGGAAGGGGATTAAAAGTGACAAAGAAAGGGGGTGGGTTCCGGAGAGACCTCGGGGGAGGGGGGGGCGGTGTGGAGCGGGCGCCCTCGAGGAGGGGCTCAGCGAGGCGAGCGCAGCCCCGCAGCGCGCTGGGGCGCTTGAGGGGCGCGGGTGGGGGACGTCGTGCCCAGGCGCGGGGGGTCGGCTGGGCGGGGGGAGGGGCGCTCCGGGCTCCCACCTCCGCGGCGGCGCGGGGACAGGGCCGGACCAGGCGCAGGGCCGCCTGCAGGGGCGGGCAGTGCGGTCGGGGTCCCGCGGCCGCCCGCGCCCCGAGGAGGGAGGCGGCGGGGGCGTGGGGCTGCGGCCGTGCGCTCCGCCCCGCGCGGGGACCGGGCCGCGCCTCCCCCTGCCGCATGTGCGCGGTGTTGTGTGCCCGGCCCTGCTCCTCCTCCTCCCCTCCCCTCGCCGCCGTCCCCTCCCCCAGCGGCCCCGAGTGAGCGCGAGCGCCACACAGCCCCGGGCCGCCGCCGCCGAGCGCGCCGAGACGCCGAACAGGTGGCCGGAGGCTGCGGGCGCTGCAGCGGGGAGAGGTGAGGCGAGCCCCGGGCCAGGCGAGGGCGGCCGGGCCGGGCCGGGCATGCGAGCCGAGCGGCCCCCCGGCGCCGCCGCTTGCCCGCGCCCCTAGCCTCCCGCGCGCCCGTGCAGCGGCCCCGCCGCGCCCAGCGTCCAGCCGCCCCGGCCCGGGGCCGCTCCGGCCGCGGTCAGCGAGGGGCGCGGGCCGGCCCGCGACGGCGGCGGCGGCGGCATGAAAGTGACCGTGTGCTTCGGGAGGACCCGGGTGGTCGTGCCGTGCGGCGACGGCCACATGAAAGTTTTCAGCCTCATCCAGCAAGCGGTGACCCGCTACCGGAAGGCCATCGCCAAGGTGAGGGGCTGGGGGCGCGAGGGGCGCGGGGGGTGGGGGCGGGAGAAGGGGGGAGGGAGGAGGAGAGGGAGGAGGAAGAGGAGGAGGGGGAAGGCGCCGGGATCAATATGGCGCTTCCTGGAAAGGGGAGGAGGGAGACGGATGGGAGGCGGGGAAAGGGAAAGTGCGGCGGCCGGGCCGGGCCGGGCCTCGCGGGCGCCCCCCGCCCCGGGGCCGCGGGCGGCAAAGTTGTGGGCGCGGGCCGGGCCGGCGGGACGGGCGCAGCCCCGGGTGAGCGCGCCGGACCCCACGGCCCCTCCCGGGCCGAGCGCCTCCCTCCTCTCCCTCGGGGCTCCGGCCACCGGCTCCCCTCCGGAGCCTGCCCTGGGAGCGGAGCCCGAGCCCAGCCCTCCGGGGGGCGCGGGCGAAGCCTGGCCGGACGCCTCTCTCCCGGCCGCGGCTGCGGGCGGTTGAAATCCAGCCTCAGGCCTCTCCCCGCTCCCAGGCCCCGCGGCGGAGGCTGGGGAAAGGGAACTTTTTAGGTTGGAGCAGAGTTTAAATATTCCACACACGGCGGAGAGCGGCCGCATTTGTGCTCCAACTCTCCCTTCGCCCGGGCGGGGGAACGAGCCGGAGCGCCCTGCCCTGTCCTCGGAGCCGCCCGCGGGCACGGCCGGCTGCTGGGGGACAGTCGCCGGCTCGCGGTCGGGAAGGCTGCCCCCAGGGGTACCCCCGCTTCCGCCGGCTCGCGGACGTTAGCGGGGCACGGAATCCCGGTGCAGGAGAGGCTGGCGTGCAGCGCTCCTTGAAAACGCACAACCCTGCAGTCAGTCACTGCATTAAAAGTTTTCCTGCGAGGACCTCAGCGTTTACGTATCTGGAACTAGTTCCATATGGTGCCGGGGCTGCGGAGCCAGGGTCTGATTTAGGAGTGGAGTAGATTTCCCTTTTTCTTCGTGGAGTGATAACATTGTCTCCACTCAACTGCGTTCCTCTACAATGTGTCAGAAGTGAAAAGGCATTTTGTTAAATTGTTTTATCGGCTGTCTGTGTTTGACAACAGCCTACACCTCCGAAGTTTCTGTCAAGCACCTGAGGATATCTCCTTTGCTGTAGAGTAACGTTTTGTGGAGACAGCAAGGTCACTTAAGCATTTTCTCATTTGTTCCCGGTAGTGGAGTAGCCCTTGCTTCTGTGGGCGTTGAGGCAGTACACGGGGGCTTTGCCAGTCTGGGTGTATACAGGGTGCTGGGGGCAGCATCCTTCAGTTCTCTCTGAACTCAAGGGGAGAAAACTTTTTTTACGCTATTGTTTGATTTTTAGTATATATTGGAAAGAATAGCATGAATTTGGCCTTTTCAAGATAATCTTGGGGCCATTTAGGAACCTGACACAATGGTGGAAGGTGTTGACTTTATTTAACTGCTCTAAAACGTTCCTTACACTTGGTTGAACTGTTATTGAAAATCAAATAAAATTAGTGGAAATTGGCATCCGTTTATCTTACATTGCTGACAAGGGGAAAGAAACATGCTCTCCACATCTACATTTAGCATTTAAAAAGACTGTTTATGAATGGCAGTTTATGATATAAATGTTCTAAATCAATAATCAGATTGTATATGTACTTCGGAAACCAAAATAAGTTGTGAACGGAAAGAGAAATACAATAATACATAATCTGTGGTGTGCCTGAGTTACTGAATAGGGAGAGGTGAGGGACGTTTCCTTTCATTTTACTTGTTTTACACGCTTAAAATGAGTTCTGTTTCGTTATGCGCACAATGGACTTTGGTTAAAAAAAGGCTGTTTGGGGGGCGCCTGGGTGGCGCAGTCGGTTAAGCGTCCGACTTCAGCCAGGTCACGATCTCGCGGTCTGTGAGTTCGAGCCCCGCGTCAGGCTCTGGGCTGATGGCTCAGAGCCTGGAGCCTGTTTCCGATTCTGTGTCTCCTTCTCTCTCTGCCCCTCCCCTGTTCATGCTCTGTCTCTCTCTGTCCCAAAAATGAATAAACGTTGAAAAAAAAATTAAAAAAAAAAAAAGGCTGTTTGGGAGATACAAATGTAGTTATTTGGTTGATTGAATCATTCATTCCTTCCCACAGAAATTCTTAAACATTTACTGTGTCCAAGGTATTGTTCTGGGTGCTGGACATGTAGGGGGCCCATTGGCTGCTTTGTGGAAATTGGAATGTGAGAGTCTAGGACAAGAGGCTCCATGGTCCTTCCAGTGAAGGAGACCAGTGGTGTGTCCGGGCACATGATTGGGCCGTGAGGAGAGGAGCATCTGGGATGTTGGGTAGATGTAACTGAGGAGCCTTGGTAATATATTTGGACTAGTGTTTTTAAATATTAGTGGTAGTTGTTCCATAGTGACCTGGGCCCATGGAAAAGGGAGTGCAGTTCCCTTATGAGAGTCTGGGAAGGCATCCTTAAGAGAAGGGACATGTGAGCTAAGTTTTTAGAGGGTAAGTGTGAGATCCCCAGGTGGAGAAGGAAGGGAGGATGATTATCAGAGGGTGGTGGTAGCATTGGAGTTGGATATGAACGAGAGGCAGGAGTCAGAGATGAGTCAGGGCATTCTAAAATTATTTAAAGGCTCTTTCAGTGCAATTCACAGTTCAGTGGGTGAATTTTAAGATGGGCTTTGTAGGACACAAAGTTTAATCATTGAATCACAAGACTGTTGACTCTCAGATGTTCCAAGAGTCTGAGTGTCTTCTAGGTTCATTTGTGTTTTTTCTTCTGAAATTGCTAGGTAATGGTTAAGATTAAACTTCAGTCTTTCTTCTCATTTCTCCCATTTTATTTAAGGTGATTATGAAGCAAACATATTAAGACTTGCTGTAAATTTTATCCTCTTATCTCTTCTTTATCCCTTATTGTTTAATAGGATAAGATAAATTTTGTATGAAGAATTGGGTAGCTGGGTAGTTGTGGAGAGGTGTTTTGAGTTGCTAGGTGACATGTGGCATGACAGACCCCTGTCTGGTGGGGAAAATGTGGAAAGATCCTGTGGCTTTGAATAAAAATCAACTAAGTCTGCCCCCCCCCCAAAAAAAAAAGAATGGAAAAGGGAGAATAAAGGTCCCAAGTCACCAAAGCTTTCTCTGCTATAAGCGTTTTGTAGTGTGGTGGGGCTATTATATTTGGCATTATATTTGAGCTGTTTTCAGGTTAAACAAATCAATTTTTCTGGGCAGTGGAGTGGTGTGACTTAATACCAGAAATGTCCTCAATAAGCAGATATTTGAAGGCTTACACTTAGTCATAGCATTTTTTTTTTCCTCTAGTGAAAAAATGTTTTTCTGCTTATGATCGCTGACGAGTGAAGATGCTTTGGCTTTTCCATCTCCGTCTTCCCATCCTCATCCTGACCCTGTCTAAGGAGGGTGTTCTGCTAGACACTGAGAATTCTCTTGCAGGCACTCTTCTTGAGTGCTTGGAATCGGAGGACTGGCTGCTGTGTATGTGTCTGTTCGTTCTTCTCGTGCCTGCAGCCTGACTCATCCCTGAATCCTGATGGACACAGGGTACAGAGCACCAACTGCAGTGACTTGTTAGTGTGGTGCCCTTGGTTTCTGGAGTTTTCTTTGCTGGCCACTCCTTAATTTTGAGTGAATCAAGGTTGGCCCCGAGGCTTCCCATTTTTCCTGCTGTACATCCTAAATCTGGTTAGGAGAAAGTCTTCATGCTTGCTTAAAAAATGTTAGTATTTTAGGGGCACCTGGGTGGCGTTTAAGCATCCGACTTCAGCTCAGGTCATGATCTCATGGTTTGTGAGTTCGAGCCCCCTGTCGGGCTCTGTGCTGACAGCTCAGAGCCTGGAGCCTGCTTCAGATTCTGTGTCTCCCTCTCTCTCTGCCCCTCCCCTGCTCATGCTCTGTCTCTTCCTCTCTCTCTCTCAAATATAAATAAACATTAAAAAAAATTTAAAAAAATGTTAGTATTTGAAGGGCTGCTGTGTACAAAATGTTATGTTCTATGGAGAACTATAAGACAAAATCCTTGCACTCAAGAAGAACATAATCTAGGAGACAAGATGGGTACATAAAACAATAATAGGTGGTAGCATTAATTAACAACAGGGTGTTAGAGACAGTAATTGATTCCAGATTTTAGAGACATGCGTGGTTATTATGGCATTGGGTGGGGGGGGGGTCCCATTTGGTCACTAGGGTTGGTATTGGGCTTAGTGAGTGGGGCAGCTAACCTTACTGTAGGGCAAGTGCTTCCTAGTTGGGTACTAGAGTAATCTCAAAAAGCACCTGCCTGGCTAAGATGTTTTGGTTCTCAAGGTCTGCCGTGGGGTCCAGGCATGAGAATCTGGAGAGCATCTGCTGCGTTTCTGAGAGGTGGAAAGGAGGGGATGGTATGAAGGGAAACTGTGTGATCCCAGGTGATTCAGGCTTTCAGGGCTAGTTTGGCTCCTGTGGAGCATTCATGCAAGATGGTGGGTCAGGATCAGGAGGAAAACTCTGAATGCCAGGGCATGACCAGTGGGATGTTACCCAGTTTGATGGTACAGGAAGGACTAGGTTATTTGGGCAGGGTAGTAATAGGGACTAGTGGTCCTCTGGGAGGATGTCTGGAATAGCTCTTTGGATGGGATCTGCCTTCAGTCTAAGTGCTGCTAGCTGAGTGCTGAGTAACAGAGGAAGAAGGGTAAAGTGAGGGAGGGGAATTGCAGGAACCCCTTAACTCACTGCTTCCCCCATAGTCCTCCTCTCTTGGGGGTGGTAGGAGCTTTGGTTTGGGTTTAGAGACATAGGTTTATTTATTATTGTTATGACTATTTTTTATTACCATTTAACCTTGAGCAAATGAACCCTACAGAACTTTATTTTGCTCATGACTAAAGTGGGCTACTCCCTTGCAGGGTTGATGTGAGTGCTGGACAGATGATGAATATGAAACTCTTCAGGGCTGGATCTGAATCACTAATGTTTCACTCACCAGCTTTACTTCCTGGGAAGCTTTCCCAAGTATCCTATTATTCCTGTTTGGTTTTTTTCCTCTTAAGAAGGCAGTGGTAATTCAATTAAAGATTAGGTAAAAGTGTTAGTATTTGCCTAAACAGTACTGCAGTCAGAAGAGCAGTGTGTGTGTGTGTGTGTGTGTGTGTGTGTGTGTGTGTGTGATTGGCTTTATTCTGTGGCCTCTGGCCTTTGGGGCCACTGCTTCTGTCACTGAGGCAGGGAAACCTAGTAATTAGAATCATTTTGTTATTAAAAAAACAAACACGAGTTTACAGACACTTGAAAATGTGCTCTTCTCTATTTGGCAGGGGTGGGGCGGGGAACTGTTGACTAGTGAAACCATACAACTCATGGTTTTGATGAAAAATCTTAACAGTTGCTGTGAGATTTTCCTGCAAATACATATATAACTGTTGACACATTTACAAGCTTATTGAAACTTTTAGGAAAACAGTTATATTGTTGCAGTGTGTGAATGACAATAGAAACAAGCATAAACATAGTGAAATGAAGTAAATGTTACTGTTTTATTAAAATTTTCTACCTTCTCAAAGGTGAAAAAGAAATGCAGTGTATCTGAAAGGCTGATCTTTCTAAAATGCAAATCTCATTGTACTCTTCTGTGTAAGGGCCTCCGCACCTGCTTTCCCTAGAGGCCAGGTCCTGCCACCTCAGCACAGCCTGTCCCTTGCGGGACCCCTCCTGCCTCCAGCCTGCCCCTTTCGGGACTCCTGCCTCCAGACTCTCCCTCACCAGACTTCCCCATCCCATACCCCACCCATTTGGGCTTGCTTGCACTTTCCTGCCTTTGCTCTGGTGTTTTCTGTTTCTTCTGTCTGGGATGCTTGCTCCCTCCGCGTCTGTTCATTTATTGAGCTTCGGCTCAGATGACCCATCTTTGGGAGGCTGGCCCTGACTCCCAAGCTGTTTGAGGTTCTCCACCTCATACTTCTACTTAGTGTGCTTATCTATGGAACAGAACTGAGCTCTGCCGCCCCCTCCCCCCCAACCCCGGGTGGAATGCTTGGGGGCTGTGGCCCTGCCTCAGTCTTACTTGAATAAGCAACGTCTTCTGCATAGTAATCTTACAGTTGGAGTAAATAAAAAGTGGAGAATAAACACATCACACATTCTTACACAAAAAATATACTTTTTCTTGGAAGACTATGACCAGCACTCTAGGGTTTGGTGTGTTTGGCATATTGGTACACACATTATAATTGAAGCTAAGATTTAGTGTGATTTGGAGTACCTGGAAGTTATTCTTTTGTGTCAGCTCTTTTGAAGGAGGCCAGTCTGTTTTCAGATCAGGCAGAGGGATAGTCATAGGGTTTGCGTTGGGCCTGGTTCAAGGCAGGTGGCCAGAGCAGTGTGGGAATCTGGCCCTGAAACATACCTATGTTGGGTCTGGCGCCTCTAATTCTGTCAGTTGGATCCTTGGGTAAGTGCCAGCAGTAAATAGAAATGTTTAGGATCTGAGATTCACAGAGAGAGTCTGGCTGATGTGAAGTGCTTCTTGGCTCATGGTGAACCCGGATGCGTTGGTCACAGAGGTTATATTTCAAGTCTCACTTGTACCACTAACCTGTAGGCGGGTCCTCCATTTGCCCTGGGAGGTTTTTACCTCCCTGTAGAGTTGGATGCAGCTTAGTGATGTTGATTACCCAGGAGGTGTTTGGAGACCTCTGTATTTTTTCAAAGATGGGAAGAAATGTGTAAAACTGGTCCAGGTAGGTGATTTCCACAGTTCCTTTTCCTCATGGTAAGATGGTTGGTTAGGTCTGCACACTGTGCTTTCCTCCTCCTTGGCCACTCATACAACACTCCTAGCTTGGACCAAGGTCAGTGGCAGTAGAGGTAGGGGAATCAGTAAATTTATATGATTTTACCTGTTTTTGGTGTCTTTTCTGTTTTACATGGAAAATGGAAAAAGCTTTATGAAAAGAAATGCAGAGTTCTGTGAACATACTATAAAGCTGGTGTATATGTACATATATATGTGTATATATATATTTGTTTTCTAGTCATTTAAAATTTTGTTTGGAAGAAGTATGTATAAATCACTTTCTTTTCATAGCTCTGTGTCTTATGTCTGGCTTGCCATCTTTAGGTGATTTATGCCATTAAATATTACTATTGCTTATTATTTTCTCCTCTATCAACTGATATTGGAGCTTAGAAACAAAGTTTGAAGCTCCATAGCCAAATGACTTGGAATGTCAATTATTTAATTTTTTCTCTTAAAACTAGACTATAAAATATGTGTGCGATGGAAATAAAATCACATGTCCACACAAAAATCATGTACGTGAGTGTTCATTGCATTATTCATAACAGCCCCCAAACGGAAATAATCCCATTGTCCATCAACTGAACAAAATACAGTTTATCTATACATTAGAATATTATTCAGCCATAAAAAAGAATGAAATACTGACACATGCTGCGACATGGATGAACCTTGAAAACGTTATGCTGTGTGAAAGGAAGCCGGTCACAAGAGCCCACATGTCGTATGATTCTGTATATACAAAATGACCCGGATAGGCACGGCTATACGTAGAGACAGTGGAGTAGTGGTTGTCTAGGGCTGGGGGTTGGGGGCAATGGAGAGTGACTGCTAATGGGTCTGTTTTGGGGGTAATGAAAATTCTAAATTTAGATACTGGTGATGATCATATGATTCTGTGAATATACTAAAAACCTTTAAGTTGTACAGTTTAAATGGGTGAATTTTATGGTTTGTGATTCCATCTCAGTAAAGATGTTAAAATATAGACTACATAAGTCACTATGAACACAGCTCAGTTTTTAGGTGTTTTATAGTTCTGTGAGTCCTTGTAAAACATGGATTTCTGTGTCAGAGGTGCTCAGAAACCTCAAGTGAACACTGGCTATTTTGAGGAGTTTCCCTTATGGTGTGTGAGGCCTCTGTTCTTGGGCCTGCCCACTCTGTCCTGTTGCTGTCTGGTAAGTTCTTGACTGCTGAGCCTCTAGGTCCCCTGGGCTTTCTGTTACCCTCTCTCCCTCCTTAAAGGGGCCCCTGACTGTTCACCTGTTCTCCCTCAGCCAGAGATTCCTTCCTGCCTAGCTCACCAGCTGCCTTTGTTGAGTGAAGGCTGCTCATGAGGTTCCAAAGGTGTCCATAGTGAAAAGTCTTTCCAGTTTTTGGTTTTGGTGCTCAGACATTTTGAGCTTTAGCGAATCTCACAAGCTTTGTGAGGCTCTGTTTTCCTGTCTTCATCTTCCCGTATTGAGATATTCTGGCTGGGCTCCTGCTGCCAGTCCCCTGAGCTAGAGACCGTCGTAGCGAGTCTGTATTGTTCGATACGGTGCTCGTGGAACCGTGGGATATGAGTGATGTGCAGTGGCTCTTCAGAGGAGCAGACAGGGTGCAGAATCTCTTACTCCACCCACCCTTTCTGTGAAAATACTTTGCTTCTGTAACTTTGAAACGATGGGGCTTGACCCTAGGTCAAACACATGCTGTTGGAAGTTACGATATATTTTGCCTGGAGTGTCCTTCAGAATTCCTTACCATCTCAAGATAAGTGTCTTTTAGGATAAGTTAC
Organism: Lynx canadensis; assembly: GCF_007474595.2. Lineage (NCBI taxonomy): Eukaryota > Metazoa > Chordata > Mammalia > Carnivora > Felidae > Lynx > Lynx canadensis. Next base: position 31,464,309 of record NC_044309.1, on the reverse strand, counting down.
ATGCTCAGAAGTGACTTAATAACACTATTCCTTTTGCGAAGTATAACTATATAATATTACCTAATACTAAATGTAGGGTATGTGTATTCATATGCATACATGTTTGTGTTCATGAAGTTATTTTTATGGCAATATAAATGTAAGTGGTTTGAGACATGACAGCCAGGTCAATATTATTTTTCCCACTTTTGATGTTTTTCAAAATTCAGATTCTGTATGACTTAATATTTTGGAACTCAGATTTATTTATTTTTTTTCTGGTGTATGGTTTTTCTTGTTATTTGTGTCACATCCCTTTAGATTAGAAAACTAATCTATACTATAGGGTTTATATTTTTGAAAAGGCCTGTTTAAGATATCCTACAATAAAAATCAGTGTTTCCTTCTCTGACACTTCAGAAAATAATTTGCTGCATATCTCAAAAACCTAAAATTACTAAATACTGAAAATATGTTGTATTAACAGATTAAAAAGACGAAAATGGTGCCATTTTTGTGTAAGTGGTTGACAGGAGACTGGGTTTTTTCTGTTTCTTTTAAGAAAATATTGGAGGGGCGCCTGGGTGGTGCAGTCGGTTGGGCGTCCGACTTCAGCCAGGTCACGATCTCGCGGTCCGTGAGTTCGAGCCCCGCGTCGGGCTCTGGGCTGATGGCTCAGAGCCTGGAGCCTGTTTCCGATTCTGTGTCTCCCTCTCTCTCTGCCCCTCCCCCGTTCATGCTCTGTCTCTCTCTGTCCCAAAAATAAATAAAAACGTTGGAAAAAAAAATAAAAAAAAAATATTGGAAAATTTTTTTATGCCTGTGTTCTAATTTTCTAAGTTGAACATTACATCTAGAATTAAAAAATAAACTATTTTTCAGGGAACAAACTTTCTTCTATCACAAAGGCATTTAAGATGCATAATTTATAATTCTGAAACCCAGTGTGCAAAGTCATATGTGAATAATAGTTAGCTGGGTTTCTGCCCAGCAGGGTTATACTCCAACTGAAATTTAAATTTCTCTTATTACAGCCAGTAGCACCTGCAGAAGAGGGAGGTAAAATGTACAGGATATTGGTTCCTGATGTACCACCACACAGGATATGACTAATCACTGAATCCATTAAAGTTGAGTGCAGGATTTGGTACTTTTACCGCTTTGTCAGAGATCTGGAAAAAACCTTTCAGACAAATCAAGAGGATCTATTAGTGAAAGTGCATCTCTTGGATTGATAGCTGTTTAAACAACTACATCTGGCAGATGGTGGTATTTCAGCATTTGTAAGTGAGAACCATGAAATGAGTATATTTAAAATTTTGAAGGCACATACTCTCAGGAATGTATTTTTTTCAAGGAAACTTGGAGAGCTAATAAAACCCCGAACTTTCTGTGGTGCGGTCAGTTTTATCTTTTGTATTTTGTGACCCCTTTTTAAAACACAAATGTTTATAAAAACGCAATTGATCGAAGGTAGAAAGTTTGGTTATGGATGTTTCTTTTTGTCCTAGGAGGCAGGCACATGAGAGTGACACATTCTGGACCAGGATTCAGAAGAGCAAGTACACCATTTGTGTATCTAAGAGTAAGAAGGGTAACCTGTGTGAGCCCAGGATCTTTGGCTTGTAGTGCCACCTACTTCATGAGGTTGTTAGGGTTCAAGGAGAGAATGTAAAAAAAAACAAACCAAAAAACCAAAAACCTTGTAGGGGTAAAATGGAGTAGGTATTAGCTGAACGGTTCTTTCATTTTTGCTGGGAATGGTTGCCAGTGATTAAGGCTCACTTGAATCAGCTCTTCTAAATTGTTTTTTTCCCATCCTCATTAGAACCGCGCTGAATGTGGGAACTTGAATTTGTGGTGAAACTGTTCTCCCTAAAAAATCATGGAAACATTCTTCTGCGATTTAAGAAATGAAATCCCAGTGACACTGATTTAGATTTTTCCAAGATGTCCATTGTGGAATAGCTTTTCCAGTTTTTGGTTTTGGCTTCCAGTAGTTTTGAACTTTGGCAAGTCCCACAAGGTCTGTGAGCCTCAGTTTTCCCATCTGTAGTTTGGGAATGCTATCTTTTGGTGGCAGTAATGAACATTAAGTGACTTAATGTCAATACTACTTCTCATGTAACAGACTCTTAGCCGATATTAGATCTTTTTTTCTTCAGGTTTTAAACATAGATTAGGCACAATTTTAATGGCTGATTCACAAAGTGATTGATTTTTATTTGATTTGTGGTGCCAGGTGTCATTTTCCAGGATAATTTGTTAAAGGGCCACTTTTTTTTTCTTGTAAAAGTACTATAGCAATTCCAGTATTAGTATCTATTAGTGAATCAGTTGGAAATCGAGAAAAACAAATGTTCTGATCATCTAGTGTTAAAGCTGATTCTCTTACAGATCAAGGAGAAATGTGTTTGTCCAACTTTCTTAGCCTGGTTGGCTTTTTACTTTCTCATTTTTACTATTAGACCTTGTTACTTTCTCAATTTGTGGCTGCCATACTGCTGAATCCAAAGAAATTATGTAAAATTTGTGCTCATTTTTAAAAGACATTGGTTATACATTTTCCATTTAAAAATATCTTTCAAACCCTGGAAAGAATAAAACTATAAGTAATATTTATACTTATAAATGCAGACACGTTTTGAAGAACTCTAGCATTTATTAACTAGCAGTAGATCTGACAATACCTTGGAGCTCAAAGAGATGATCTGAGTTATAAAACAAAGTGGTAAAGTAGACTTTTTTGTGACCTCTCTAATCCTTTATTCTCTGTAATTCATGCACCCATTACTACTTCTTTACTCTTCTCTGGATCTTAAGAAGGTGATTTTAAGGAACTAAATCAGCAATAAATGAACACAGAATGTCTTCTGCTTAGGTAGGCAGTTATAAGGATTGACAGATTGATGCAACTTTTAATGCTTTAGTTCAGCTAAAGGCACCCAGTACCAATCACCTGAAGACTTCACCCAAGAGCTGACCTATTTATCATACTAAACAGGGAGTGGTGCCTTGAAGACTTGCTCAGGTTCTGGGCATGGCAGTATTATTGTGTCAGACTTGCCAGGTTACCAACAATGCTCTTTGTATTCAAGAGGACCACCTCCTCTCATTTCTGTTTTCCACATCACAATATTGAAAGTTATTTTTCTCTGTTTGAGGACCTTAAACATCTTATTAAAATAATGCTTCCTCCGTCTCTCCATATGTGTTTAGGGAAGTTGCTAGGTAGTGATTAAAATAATAAAACTTTATCTGATTGTGCAACGTTCATATTTTGGCTTTGATCCCTTCCAGTGTTTGTTTATAAACATTGTTTCACATGAGGGCCCTTGAAATTCTGAGTTTTTGTTTCATGCAGGACACGAAAAAGAGATGTAGCAGCACCGGAAATTGCAATTTATACATCTCTCTTCCCTTCACAATTTCCTTTGTTTCTGTGCTTTGCTAGTGAAAGTGATGAATAATGCTTTCAAAAACTTTCCAGAATAACTTTCCTGTTTTATAACAAAACTGTAGAGAAACTAACTCTGGAGTATTTTTTTTTCTTCCAGCTTTACTGAGGTATACTTGACAAAAAAATGTAATTACATTTAAAGTGTACCATGTAATGATTTAATATACACCGTGAAGAGCTTCCATTGACTTAATACATTGAGTTAGCGCTTCCCTCATCTCACGTATTTATCTTTCTTTTTTTTTTTTTCTTTTGTAAGAACATTTGACTTACTATCTTGGGAAGTTTGAGATAGCTCTTAGTCTGTGTTAGTAGGTGGACGGTGTACTTCAGACCTTTAGGCTGAGGCAGAAGAGCTTTGCATCCTGGGCTGCTTTTACTACCCTGCTTTCTAGATGCAGGGGAGTGGTATTTTGAGCTTAGTCTTTGCTTTTGATGCTATTAAGCTTTTTAGGTCAGCACTGATGATCGAAAGCTCTTGCACAAGACATGCTGTATTGGAGGCACTATTTACCTGCCTATCTGGTTGGGGAGTTGTTGAGAAAATACCTTTAACTGTGATACCCATCGTGTTTTCTCAGTCCCAATTCATTGAGGAGTTTCAGAGGGGTAGGAGGAAATCAGGAAACAAGTGGTATCAGGAAATAGTGGTAGTAATACCATTATTGTCAACAGTAATGGTTAGCACTTATGGGGCATTTTGTGTATCAGGCCCTAAATGCTAGGCTCAGTGCTTTGTGTGTGTATATGTTAATCCAGTAGAATGGTTTGGGGGAGGATTGATGCAATCCCAAGTTTATAGGTGCCGACACTCAGGCTAAAGAGGTAAGAAGGTTGCAGAAGGTTGCACATCTGATGCATGATGGCTTGGCCTTCTTAGGCAGACCCCTCTGACCACAAGGCCTGTACTGTGAATTACTGCACTATGACAAATTGATGTCCTTGCAGTTTAGGATGTCGCATTTCCATGAGAAAGAGTAAATAGTGCCCACAGGCACACTTTCAAAGCCAGTAGTTGATTCCTTTTACACACTTTTGTACTCTGCTTCTTGGAATATTTTCATTGACCCATTCCTACCCCCATAACCAGAATGCCAAGGTGGCCTGGCTGATGCTGGCAAATATGTGCTTCTGGTCTGAGGCCTCATCATCTTGAATGTGGGTCAGAGGCTTTGCTTGCCCATGGATCAGTTTTGTTATCTTCAACATGGCATTGTTATTTTTTGTCAACGTGGCTCCTTATATCCTGTTTTTATACATTTTGCATATTACTAGAAGTAGTGAAAAGTGAACAGGTGACCAAGCCTTTTTTAAGTTTTAATTTTAATTCCATTTACTTGACATACAGTGTTATATTAGTTTCAGATGTACAATATAGTGATTCAACACTTCCATATATCACCTGGTGCTCATCACAAGTGCACTCCTTAGTCTGCATCATCTATTTCACTCACCCTCCCCACCCCCCTCCTCTCTGGTAACCATCAATTTGTTCTTTATAATTAAGAGTCTGTTTCTTGATTTGTCTTTCTGTCTCTTATTTTTTTCCCTTTGCTTGTTTGTTTTGTCTTTTAAATTCCACATATGAATGAAATTTTATGGTATTTGTCGTTCTCTGACCAGCCTTGTTTCACTTATCATTATCCTCTTTAGCTCCATCCACATGGTTGCAAATGGCAAGATTTCATTCTTTTTTATGGTTGAATAATATTTCATGGTATGTATAGACCACATCTTCTTTATTCATTCATCAATCCATGAACTTGGGCTGCTTCCATACTGGTTATTGTAAACAATGCTGCTGTAAACATAGGGGTGCATGTATTCCTTTGAATGAGTGTTCTTGTATTCTTTGCATAAATACTCAGTAGTGAGATTGCTGGATCATAAGGTATTTCTGTTTTTAACTTTTTAAGGAAACTTTGTCTTGTTTTCCAGAGTGGCTGCGCCAGTTTGCATTCCCACCAACAGTGCGAGAGGGTTCCTATTTCTCCACATCCTTGTCAATACCTGTTGTTTCATGTGTTGTTGATTTTGGCCATTCTGACAGATATGAGGTGATAGCTCATTGTAGTTCTAATTTGCATTTCCCTGATGATGAGTGATGTGGAGCATCTTTTCAGGTGTCTGTTGGCCATCTGAATGCCTCTGGGGAAATGTCTGTTCATCCCTTCTTCCCATTTTTAATTGAATTCTTTGTTTTTTGGATGTTGAGTTGTATAAGTTCTTTATATGTTTTGGATACTAACCCTTTATCAGATATGTCATTTGCAAATATGTCATTCTCCCATTCTGTAGGTTGCCTTTGAATTTTGTTGTTTGTTTCGCTGTGCAGAACCTTTTTATTTTGATGTAGTCCCAGCAGTTTATTTTTGCTTATTTTCCTTGCTTCAGGAGCCATGTCTAGAAAGAAGTTGCTACAGCTGATGTCAGAGAAGTTATTGCCTGTGTTCTCTTCTAGGATTTCATTAAACCATAAGTTTCAGTTGTCACATTTAGGTCTTTAATCCATCGTGAGTTCATTTTTGTGTATGGTGTAAGAAAGTGGTCCAGTTTCATTCTTTTGCAAGTTGCTGTCCAGTTTTCCCAACACCATTTGTTGAAGTGACTGCCTTTTTCCCATTAGATATTCTTTCCTGCTTTGTTGAAGATTAGTTGGCTATATAACTGTGGGTTTATTTCTGGGTTTTCTATTCTATTCCATTGATCTATGTGTCTGTTTTTGTGCCAGTGCCCTACTGTCTTGATCATTACAGCTTTGTAGTATAATTTGAAGTCCAGAGTTGTGATGTCTCCCAAGCTGTCATTCTTCATGCAGAACTTGCCAGCCATCCTTTGGACTGCTTGAGCTGTCAGGTTGGGCTCACATAGCCACCCTCTGGAGGCCATTGCAGGTCTTCCCCTGTGCCCCTGAGGTGCTGTGCATTTAGCAAGCTGAGAACCTAGCACTGTGCGTACAGCGTTTGTGGCATAACTGCTGAGAAGTGACTACAACAGGAAGTAATTTCCTCAAAAGTGCTTTCAGAGTAGCAGAGTGCAGTTCTTTGTAATATTTAAAACATTGCCTTCATATATACTACAAGAACTTCCTAGCACTGAATTGTGTAGCCCTGAGAGCAATGCCCATGTAAGAATTTTTTATGTTATTTAGCAGTATCAAATAGCACCTAACCGTAAATCGATTAGTAAAAATGTTTTTTGAAAATTAATGTCTTTTTAGGTATTATTGCATAACCAACTACACAAAACTTAATGGCATAAATCAACAACTATTTAATTACGTCTCATGATTTTGTGGGTTAAAAATTTGGATTCAGTGGGGCTCAGTGGAGTGATTCTTCTCCATTTGGGGTTACGTGGGGCTATTCAGCTGGCAGATGACTTGGTCCGGAGGGTCCTAGATGGCTTCATTCACAGGTGTGGTACTCGGTGGGGTTGGCTGGAAGCCTGGGCTCAGCTGGGACTGGGCACAGCAGCAGAGGCAGGGTGTAATGAGGGATGGTCCCCCAACCCCTCCAAAGACTGTGCACACGTTCCTAGGAACATTGTATGTATTTGAGTGTTTGTTACTCTGAGGGAGGGATTTGTGTGCCCTTTGGTTTTGTAAATTGCTGTAGGCAAATTTTCTATCTCAGTCTAAAAAAGTATGAGGCCTCTCTTTCCCAAGCTTACCTCCCATGCCCTTCAGCCCTTGTTTTGATATAAAGGCCACTTTAATACTCATCGAAGCCAGCATTGCTCTATGTATATTCCATGGCGTGTTATTAAACAGTATATGGAAAAAAGAAAAAAGAAGAAAACAAGGGTGTCTGGGTGGCTCAGTCGGTTGTCTAGCTCTTGATTTCTGCTCAGGTCATGATCTCACGGGTTGTGGGGTTGACCCTCGTGTTGGGCTCTGCAGTGGCAGTAAGTGCGGAGCCTTGTTGAGATTCTCTCTCTCTGCCCTTCCCCCACTCACAGTCACCTGCTGTCTCTCAAATAAATAAACAAAAAAGGAAAACAACAAGAGCACCTGTACATAGTGTCTCTAGCATGGAGGTCTTGCGGTAGTTGGACTTCTCAGGCTGTGGTTCAGAGCTCGTAAGGAGAGTGTCCTAAGAGGAAGAGGACACTGCCATTCTCTTAAGTCCTAGGTCTGGAAGCCAGCACAGCATCATTAACGCCTCTCTTCTGCATGCCAAACCAGTCATTAAGTGGCCTGGATTCCAGGGGAGGGGATGTCCACTTCACTTATTAATGCAAGGAGGTCAGCTCTTAGTGTGGGTTGTGGCCATCTTTGTTCTGCGGTATGAGTGTCATGCGTCCGTGTGTGTGTGTGTGTGTGTGTGTGTGTGTGTTGCATGTAACAGTAAACATTTAGGTTTTTTTAAAAAATTGTTTTGTGTTATGTTTTAAAATTGTCCTATTCTTGTCCTGGGTGCTGGTCATAAACTGTATATCCTGAACTTTTGAAGCTGACAAACCTAAGAAGTAGTTTATGTTCATCATTCATGAGTTCAAAGATCTGACACCTTTCCCAGGCTCTACAGTAGAGAGAGATAATGGTAATAACACCTTACATTTATGTGGCATCATCTCTAAGAAGTTCAAAGTGTTTGTGCCACTTGTGATTCCTTTATTGGAATGTCCTCTGAGGTAAATAAGCCAGAGTACCCCTCAAGTTCATGTACAGATGAGGAAATGAAGTAGTTTCATCAGCCTGCTAGGGAGTAGTGTTCAGAGGGAATTCTTCTAATAATCCACATACTGGTTAGAACTTGATTATGAATTTATCTTCCTTAGATATGATTCTGGAAAATGGTGGAGATTGACTTTTGTCTGTCAGTAATATTTTAAATTATATACCATTTGACAAAGAAGTGCCATGTTTAATTTTTTTTTTTTTTTTAACATTTGTTTTTGAGAGAGATCACGATCAGGGAGGGGCAGAGAGGGAGACACAGAATCTGAAGCAGGCTCCAGGCTACGAGCTGTCAGCACAGAGACTGATGTGGGGCTCGAACCCATGAGCTGTCTCATGAGCTTGAACCCATGACTGTGAGATCATGGCCTGAGCTGAAGTTGTATGCTTAACTGGGCCACTCAGGCACCCCAGAAGTGCCTGGTGCTGGTTATCTTTCTAATGTGTTTTGCTTATTTGTTTTGGTAAAAGCTTATGAGTATTGCATCACAGGCATGTTTCCCTTTAATGGATCAAATCCTACACGCTCAGCAAAAACAGACAGTGGAAAAGGTGAAGGCAGTTACAGCGCTGCCCCCTTAGTGAAACCCTGTGGTATCCGTCCCTTTCCCCGCCCCCACACCAGCCGTGGGAGCACCTCCTTGTGCTTATGGGTGATTAAATGGCGTTTTTAAGGATAATTTAATTGTATGTCAAGTTTGTTCCATCCCTGCCACTTAGAGCCTAAACTCTGAGTAAGAGGCAACTCCATTGTAATGCTCTAAATGTGGTATTGTTTACATTCATTCAGTTTTGCTTAAAATGAGACACATTACGTAAAATCAGTGTGCATTAGGCACTTCAGCCAGAATTTGTTATGGCTAGCTCCTGGTTCATGAACATCTGCCCCATGTGAAATGACCTACCCTATGTATTTCCACCAGGGTAAACCTCACGGCACTCTCTAGTACAGAGAAGTCCATGGGTTCTGCATGGCTTTCTAAGTAAAATTCAAATTTGTCAGCCTGAAAACAGACCCCAGCCTGACTTCTCCTTTATCTCCCTGCACCCCTCTTCAGTCTGCCCCATAGTGATGGAGCTGACGCTCCTGTTTCCCCAAAGTTGTGCAGAGTTTCCCAATTCCTTTGACTGTGTACATGTCCGCTGGCCTGGGAGTCTCTCCCTTGTTTTCCGTCTCACCTTGGTCCTGCCATTCTTTCTTCACAGCTGCCAGAGCTATGCTCTTTTGCTCAGAATGCTTAGGAGGCTGCTTCCCAATGCTTAGGAGGCTTCCCATTACAGTACCCCCACACTCCCCAGGTGGCATTCAGGGCTGTCTGCCTGGCCCTGGGCTTCTTTCCCTCTAGGCACCACATACCATTGCTTGGGGCCACACTGGTCCACAGCCCTAGGCACGGCCCAGTGGTGCCTTCCCTGACTCCCCACCCACAGTCCAGAGAGATTCAAAGTTAGATAAATCAAGTTAAAAGGGATACAAGGAATCATTACGTTAACACATGCTTTTTGAAAGGATGTTCCCCAATAATTTCGACTGTGTTATTACATGTTTTATTACTTGTAAATAATTAAAAGTGGATGAACTTTTAAGAGAAAGTAAGCTGATACCATCAGGAGGGATTTCTTAAATGCTTCTGAGTGTGGTGCTCATTCTAGCTGCCTGTCTCCAATGAAAAATCCATAGTGTTCTCTGCCTTACGCTGCTGACAACTGTGGCTTGACATGGTGGGTTTACTGTGCTCACATGTCACCATAAAGATTATGGTGGATGTGCAAGTTCCAGGTGGTGGACGACTTGTCCATAAAGTGGATAAAAGAGGGTGAAATCTATCCTTTGTGGAAAAACTGGGTCCTTGACAACTGCAGGGCAACTATGACTAATGCGGTAGTTGATTAAGAAATCCTCCTTTGGCTGTGTGGGGCCAGAAGTTTTTTTTTTTTTTTTATCTTTCATAGTTAGGTCTGAATGAATATTAAGGTGTGTTTCTTTGCATTAGCTGTACTCTGAGCAGTGGCGTCTGTGGAACGTAGATAATGGCAGAACAGGTGCAGCTGTATTAACGAAAACGTGTTTGAGCTGAGTGAGGAAAGTGAAGTGGCAGCCTGAACTGGGTATTTGCAACGCTGTCACTACTCACCTTTTGTCTCAGAATTGGGAAGACCCTTTGGACTGTGTTCTGTCGTCATGGATCTTTTCACCCCTAGCGTCAGGCAAAGGCAGAGATCCGTGCAGAGTGTGTGGGGCGAATGCACCTTCTGCAGGGACTGACCCATCCATCCTGGAGGCGTCTGGAGAGTTCAGGTGAAGTCCCATGAAGCTGTCAAAGCAGGAAGCACAAGAGGACGCCCACTTGCAGCCCAAGGATGGTATCTTTGAGTTCCCAGGCCCTTCACGGAGGAGGCGCCCTGGGGACTCACTGAGTGGTGTGAAGTGGCACTGGCCTGTCTCCCGCTTTCCCACCTCACCAGGTCCCTCGTTCTCGTCTCCTCCCAAGCAGGTGGAAGCAGTTCTTTTGAAGAACTTGGCCTTTAAATCAAGAGTGCAGCATTGGCTTAGACCACAACTTCCTGAGGAGAAGTGCCGGCCCAGGCTGACGTGCTGATGTGCTGCCTGCAGAGGGCAGGGCTAGGGCCGCTGTGGCACTGTCACTGCTGACAGGGTGTTGCACTGGCAGTGGGCTGGCAGCTTTGCAAGCCTTGGTTTGGCGGTTGCCAGCGGCACAGTGAGCATTGAGGGATGCTCAGCTCGGGTCATGTAGACTCAGGCCAGCTGCTTCTGCTTGTGACTGTCAGGGCTGCCCAGACTTAGCTTCAGGTGGTCTGAACTGGCTGGTGGCCTTTTGCAGAGCTCTTGCTCTGTGGTGACAGGTACAGACTTCTGTGCCTCTCTGAGTGGCATAGAACATTATAACAAGGCCATGTCCAAGCAGGCTCCACACTGTCAGCGCAGAGCCCAGTGCGGGGCTGGGTCTCATGAACCGTGAGATCATGACCTGAGCTGAAATCAAGAGTGAGACGCTCAACCCACTGAGCCACCCAGGCGCCCTGAAAAGAATTGTATTTTATATTGCCCTACTGAATAGAGGAAGAAGCACTTTAAAATAGAGTTAGTCTCTCCCTTGTGTTTGTTTCTTCCAGTGGGATTATTTTATGTTTTCTGTTGCTCTGACATTATCAGCAAAGTGTGTGTGTGTCTGTGTGGTGTGTGTCCATGTGTGGGTCATCTGAGTATGTGTCCGTGTGCATCCATACACCACATCCATGCATGTGAGTGCATGTGGGAGGCTGGGATGGAAGGAATTTTTCCGAGTTGTCCAGGAGAAGCCTTGGGGTTTATTCTATAGTCATAGGATGTCTTTCAAATAATAAATTATTTTCTTATATAAATCCATGAATTACAGACATGCAGTCAGTTTTTATGTGGGTCAGTAAATCTTTAAAAAAAATCTATATTGGTTTTCATTGCTGGAATATTTAGGAAAAACTTTTCATCTTTTTTTATTTTTCAATTTTTTTTGGTATTGACTCAGCTGTAACTTGAATTTTCCTGGTTCATTTTAAAGAGGATACTCTTTATTTCCCCCCTCCCCCTTTTCTTTTCTCATTTCTTTTCTCATTGTCTAATTTTCTCCCCCTTTTTATTTTCTTCTCTCATTTCTCTTACAACCACTGTATTGCACGAATGCTGGTTCTTCAGCAGTAGTGACTAGGAGAGAAGTGAGTGCTCCAGTGGGGTAGGGGGTAGATCAGGGCAATGAAGATCTTGTGTCCCCCCCGTCCCCCCTTATTTTGGGGGAGGGCAAAGGCTCTACATTTCCTTTTTCTGTCACTTTCAGCTAATCTGTCGTGGCTTCTCTGTGCTATTGCCAGCAAAATAATTTTCCTCCCCCGCTCCCTCCCGGTTGTTTATGCATCAGCATCATTACTGTTGCAAGCCTCCTTGGGGATCTGACTGATTGGTAAATTAGTGCTGGTGGAGGAAGTGGAAGACAATATGCAAGTGTTTTATTTAAACAAATACATTCTACAATTTATTTTATTGGATTTTATCCTTTGAATGAGAACACCACAAGTAATCCTATTACAGTCTAGAAACTGCTTGCTCACACCAGATTACAGGCTTCAGAGTGTTGCTGTTGCCTTTGAAAGCACATAAGTCTTTAAGAAATGAGGCAATTTCCGATTCATCAATAATTAACCAAGAATATGACAAGTTTTATCCCAACCCAAAGCTACACAGTGTTTCAGACAATCTGCTCCTGCAGATGAACTCTCTCTGTAGTTCATGAGTCAGCACGCAGAGCACAGGAGGCACTGGTTTGGGTGAGCCTGATGAACGTTTTCTTGAAAAATGTTAAGCATTAATCGTTTACAATAAAACACATAGAAAGCTTGGGATGCATAGATGATTTTATAGAAGACAGTCTCACCCATAATGTCACCATCCAGAGTAATCTAAAATGTTAGGATTTTCATTCTTTGTTTTTTTTTTTTTTTTTTTTTTTTGTCTGTGTTTGTATAAACACAGGTACTTTTTTAAACAGTGGAAGTGAAGATTCATATACAATTGTTCCTCCTTATTTTACTTGATATATGTGCATTTTCCCATGTCCTTAAAAACTGTCACTATACACTCAAAGACTGTATAGTATTTTGTTTTACAGATATAGGGGCGCCTGGGTGGCGCAGTCGGTTAAGCGTCCGACTTCAGCCAGGTCACGATCTCGCGGTCCGTGAGTTCGAGCCCCGCGTCAGGCTCTGGGCTGATGGCTCAGGGCCTGGAGCCTGTTTCCGATTCTGTGTCTCCCTCTTTCTCTGCCCCTCCCCCGTTCATGCTCTGTCTCTCTCTGTCCCAAAAATAAATAAATAAATAAAAAAAAATGTTTTACAGATATATATATATTTAATTATTTGCCTATTGGAAATATGCCTCCATTTTTTTTTTTACCATATAAAAATATCATAGTAATCTCAGTGCTTAAGATGTGGTCCACAGTTTGGATATTTAAGTGTATAATTATTGGGTGGGAAGTCATGGACATGTTAAAGGCTCTCAGTTTATATATTTTGCCAGTTTGCTTTCCAGAAAAGTTGCACCAGCATACACCTGGCTGGCGTCGAAGTTGCTTCCTGCCTCTGCTGGGGATGCCTTGTGGGTCAGTTGATGACAGTGTCGTAGCTGTGAGTCCCTGGGGCCAGGAATGAGGGCTCCAGCCGCATTTTGATCATCTGTTAGCCAGGCTGTCATTCCTGTATCTTCTCTTTGAAGGTTAAATGAGCGGTACATATGTAAAGGGCCTGACCTAGAGTTTGGCCCAAAGTAGGCAGCTGGTGCCATGGTGGTGCTGGTGGTGGTGGGTGATCTTATGTCCAGCGTCTAGATCCTTCCATGTTAATGGAGCAGAGTGATGAAGTGGGAGATAAAAGGTAACTACATCAATGTGTTCTGTACTTTCAGGGAGACACAAAGTGCTTCTTTGGATGGGATTCTGTATAAAATAGCTCAAAACCCAGTGTATAAAATAGCTCAAAACCCCTTTCCTGAGAATGTTATGCAGAGAGGAATTCAGAGGTTTGCTAGTGTCTAGATAATTTCCCATGTATCCACATGGCCCACTTCTGTCTTTCCAGACACAGGGATGAGACTGGCCTGTTGGTGCTTTGTCAGTGTATGTCAGGTGCCTGTTTGCTGTGTGTTTTGGCTATGGGATGACATTTTTCACAACTTTGCTGCTAATTGACTGGATTATGGCTATGAAGTCTATCTTCTGTCCGCTTTAAGACATACATTTCTGGGGCACCTGGGTGGCTCAGTTGGTTGAGCCTCTGACTTCGGCTCAGGTCATGATCTCGTGGTTTGTGAGTTCCAGCCCCACACTGGGCTTGCCGCTCTCAGCACAGAGCCTGCTTCGGATCCTCTCTCTCTGCCCCTCCCCTCCCTCTCAAAAAAAAAAAAAAAAAAAAAAAAGACATACATTTCCTTTGCCTTTTTGGTCTTCAGGGATTCTTTTCATCTTTAACGAGACACAAAAATGCTAAGTAACAGCATTACGTTTATGTAGCATGCTCCCAAACCTTGTTCAGACCAGGTGTAAAATGCATCTACTCTTAGCAGTTTCCATGCCACATCTGTGTGGCCACTCACTTTCTGACTGAGGCAAATAACTTCATCTGGTTGTCTGAACAACACCTGTCTTTTGTTAAGATTCTGCCATTTTGGAATCATTATCTTGTCCTTTTGTGTCTGTGGCACTGTCCCCCAGTATATGGGAGGAATTTGTCCTTGTTATCTATTATATTTGGGTTAGTTTGTACTTGTTTAGTACTATTCATATGGACTGGGTTTCACCTTGTATTCTTGAGGTACGTAATAGATTTACTGGGATTTTTGTGACGGCTCCCAAGGGTTGAGAAAACATATAAAAGTCCTGGAGGTTTTTCAGTTACTTGACAATTTTGAGGCTAATTGTTTCAGAGAACTTCGTAAAGGCGTTGCAGCTGTGTACCAGTTTTTGGTGTCTGCTCCACCTCAACTGCTGATGCATCCTAGTTGCTTTTTCTTTGTCATCCACATGACATTTTCTGCCTTCTAAAAACAGAGCTGTACACACGTATTGGAGAAGAAATATAGTCATCAAACTCAGTTTTAAGTTTTAAAAATGTCTGAAATAAGCAGTAAGCATCAGAAATGGATCAATTTTAAGTGGATCTTTAGAGCATGCTATTTAAATAGACACATTAATTGGATCAGCGTGTGGATCTCATATGCTGTTCCTAGTCATACACTGGCAGGCCTCTCCATTCCTTTCTAATCCCCAGAAGTAATGAGATGCCTCTGACTAGTTACTTTCAATTGCCATTCATAAAATTGTTGGTCAGTCTTCTCAGGTGGCAGTGGTATTTACAATGCCTTTCAGAATGTCAGAGGACTTCTGCCATTTCCTAATAGACCACTTGCCATTTCCCTTATAAGGCCCATGCTTCTGGAAGAGATATTTTCCTATCCATTGAGGGTATTGTTTGTTCATTTGGGCTACTCCGGCATTGAATGTTATCCCATCATTTGGTCTTTTAGTCAATGATTATGGGTCAGAGCTTTGACCAGAACACAAAATAGTTGACAGTCATTTGGGTTATCCTAACCTTCTACAGGGTATGGGTTTCAAAGTGCAAAATTAAGGAAATAAGGACAAAACTTGAAATCATGAATTTAGATTTCTGGGGTTTCAAAAGCATAATTATGTGATACTTGTGCAAGTTTTTGGTGATTGAGGTCATTGGAGATTTGAAGAACCATTCATTAAAAAAATTTTTTTTTAAGTTTATTTATTTATTTTGAGAGAGAGAGAAACAGAGCACTTAAGCAGAAGAGGGGCGGGGGGGGGGCAAAAGAGAGACTTGCAAGCAGGCTCTGTGCTGTCAGTGCAGAGCCTGATGTGGGGCTCAAACTCATGAACTGTGAGAGCATGACCTGAGCTGAAGTCAAGAGCCGGACGTTTAACTGACCAAGCCACCCAGAATCCCTAAGAACCATTCATTTTTAAAAGGATAAAATAATTTCTCATTTGTGTCAGTAAAAATGAAACTTAACATCTTGTCCCATAGCTTCACTATGTGGACTGAAAGAATAACAGTATTCCTACCAGGCATTAGCAATTATTTTCCCCACAAAAGTCCTTAGAACTTTCTGTCTCAAATGAGGAAGTTTAATATTTATTCCTATAAATTAAATAAATTTCCAATATCCAGTTTAACCATTTCCAGCAGTTTGGAGGCAGTGAGGGAACTTAGTTGGTGATTAGATTTGTGCTACTAACTTTTCAAAGAGGACATTTAGAGGTGACGATTGAGACGAATACTAGTCACATTATTATTGTGATGCACGTAAGAGTGTTTTCATGCCCACAAACAGTGGTGTCCACACTTCACAGTGCAGTGTGGGAGAGTTTAAGATACTTTCCCAAAGTTCCACAAGATTATATAGAAGAGACTGGAATAGAAAAGGGAAGAAAGTGTTTTAAAAAGTATACTTGCAAATACCAGGAGAAAGCTTATCTCCACTTAGACTCACCCTTTTGTTAATATCCAGATCTTCATTAGGTAGGGTAAAACATCCTAAAACATGTGGGTCCTTTTTCTCCTACCATCTCACAAGGGGCTAGAATTTTCTTTCTTCAATTTTATGTGTTGCTGTTTAATATGACTTAGATGACTATTACTAACTTTTTAGAATACTTTAAATATTCGAATGATGGTTATAAAACTGGCAGCTTCCTACATAACTTGTAAGATGCACATTTTGTAGGGGCTCCTGGGTGGCTCAGTTGGTTAAGCATCTGACTCTTGATTTCGGCTCAGATCATGATTTCACAGTTGGTGAGTTGGAGCCCCATGTCGGGCTCCGTGCTGCTGATACAAAGCCAGCTTTGGATTCTCTTTCTCTCTCTCTCTGCCCCTCCCCTGCTTTCTCTCTCTCTCAAGATAAATAAATAAACTTAAGAATATGCACATTTTAAAGATTTTTTTTTTAACATTTATTGATTTTTGAGAGAGAGTGCATGCATGTGCACACATACGAGCGAGAGAGAGAGAGAGGGAGAGGGAGAGGGAGAGAGAGAGCGTGAGAGAATGAGCAAGTAGAGGAGGAGCAGAGCGAGGGAGGCACAGAATCCGAAGCAGGCTCCAGGCTCTGAGCTGTCAGCACAGAGCCTGATAGGGAGCTTGAACTCACTAACTGTGAGATCATGACCCGAGCTGAAGTCTGATGCTTAACCTTCTGAGCCATCCAGGTGCCCCAGGATTCACATTTTGTATATATAGTATGCTTTCAAATAGTTAAAAGAATGCATTAAGTGATTTGGAAACATACTAAGCCAATAATAATGCTTATTTTAGAGTGATAGAATATGGTGGCTCCTCCTTTTTGTTTCTAAAGTTTTTTTAATAATGTGATTGGGTGTATTTTTGTGATAAATTCAGACTGCATCATCTCTTGCTTTTATTTTAAATGTGCTAAAGGACTTGCTATAATCTTAAATAATAACACCCACATCCTGAGGCAATTATCCAAATTAAAATTAAAGTGAGAAATATTTAAAAGTTTAAATGCATTTTGAAGCGAATATTTAGAAAATAAAACTTCTACATGGTATTTCTATCATTCAACGTTAAACTCCCAAATTAATGCTTTTTACCTGCTGTCCCTTGGATTAAAATAAATTCAACTTGATTCAACCAAATCTCAAGTTTTATCACACTGACAAAGAGGGTATTCCTAAAAATGTTTTAAACTAAATGAGGTTTAAATGCTCACGTAAAGTCCTTCTTGGAATAAAGTTGGCATATAGGGGGAAAATGAATGAAACTTCATCAAGTTTTGGGTGAGTGTGGCAACAGAACACGTGTAAGGGAAGCGATTCCTGGCATTGCTTGTCTTCAGATCAGCCAGAAGTGGAGTGGTCAACTCTTCAAATGTTTCCATGTCATACTGAAAATTGTGGTTATTTAAACAGAACAGGCGTAGAGCTAATCCTAACATTTGAGATTATGAAACACGGAGGGATTCTCACTGAAGATTCTTCTGTGTGTTCCAGGGTTGATTGAGCACGCCTGGTTCCCCGTGGGGGTATTGTGGTCCTCCTTCAGGGTTCCATGGGCAGCCTTTCTAGAACTTGACTCCAGCACTCAGTGGAGGAGACTGGGTGCTGTCTCTGCTCTCCTCCAGCTTCTCCAAATCTTTAATGAGGACAAGGGCATCTCACACTGCTTGATCAAATGTGTTTGGGTTACATTCTGTTGTTAAATCAGGCCTCCATAATTTGTTGGTGCCTTCTTTTGCTTAGATGTAGTTGGATCCAGAAGCTAGCTAGGATGATATTTGAAGGAACATTATGTGGTAGCAGTGAGTTAAGGTATATTCCCTTGCTCTGATCTCTTCGCAAGTTAAAAATATCTAAAAGTTATAGCAACTGTGTCATAATTTCTCAATAGGTGCCAGATTAGGTGTCACCTTTTAGAATGCTTAAGCACTGTGAAGAGAAAATTCCATTAATTATATAGTTGTTTTTTTTTTTTTTTTTTTTTTCTAAAAAGTTCAGAACCGGGGCGCCTGGGTGGCGCAGTCGGTTAAGCATCCGACTTCAGCCAGGTCACGATCTCGCGGTCCGTGAGTTCGAGCCCCGCGTCGGGCTCTGGGCTGATGGCTCAGAGCCTGGAGCCTGTTTCCGATTCTGTGTCTCCCTCTCTCTCTGCCCCTCCCCCGTTCATGCTCTGTCTCTCTCTGTCCCAAAAATAAATAAAAAACGTTGAAAAAAAAATTAAAAAAAAAAAAGTTTAAAAAAAAAAAAAGTTCAGAACCTACAGTTAACTGTGTGATTGCTCAATCCATATAGTTCAGTTCTGGATTATCTAGTACAGCTCAGGGTTCTCTCATTAGTTCGTGTTGCTTTTTTTACTCCATAGAACTGTTTAGATTCGGTGAGTGGTGATATTTTGTATCTTTTACACTCTGTTTAGGTTATAGTGCTGAACACTGTACAGTTGAAATGTCAATTTCTGTTCTACTCCCCTCCCCCAACTTTTCCTCCCAGAAGCCCTTTTTTTACTCAAGAACAAATAATTGTAGGTAAAGTCTTATAGGAAAAGGCATGGGATATTTAGAGAATCAGATCCAACCTGGTTTTAACATTGTATTATAAAATCATACTAACCTTTTGTGAGGTCAGACTCTTGGTTTTGGAAGTTTTCTCTTGTTAACTGCCCTTTTGAATCAAGGGCAAGCTGTGAAAGAAAGCCGAAATCTGGCGGTCCTCTTGATTCTGCCCTTTTTTCCCCCTGACTGTGGAAACCGCTAGAAACCGATAAATAAGAAAGGGAAGTGACTGAAGAACAGACAGGAAATACCATTTCCCCTGGCCAAGCACCACAGCTCATCCAGGGACTGCCGTCCTGGTCAGAGGGGTGAGGAGAGTCCCACGGCTGCCTTCTGCAGAGGGTGTCTCTCCTGCCCGGCTAGCGGCATCTGCAGCTGTCGTAGGCCCTTAGAAATGCTTGGGGTCATCCAGATTCCAGATTAATGCTCCTGTGAGCCTCTCTGTGGGGGCTCAGACGGGAGCACTCCCACAGGGCTAGTGGGGAGGGATGCCCCAGAGGTGCAGACCTTTACTTGGATGATGAGCTGGAACTGAGAAGCGTGGACTGGAGGGCGCCCCAAGTTCTAGAAAAGGACAAAGTAAACAAGTGGCGGAAGGACATCTCTTCAAATATAGGAAATCTCAAGTTGCTTTTATGTTCCGCTCACAGCTGTGTGAAATATTATCTTGCAACTTAGCCTTAACATTGAGTTTCAGCTCCTTTTATGTGTGGCCTTGTGAATGTTAGTGTTCAGTATTTCCTTATTACGGTGTATTGTATCTTGCATCTGCACTGATTATTGTTCTTTGTTAGTTTAGAAGTCTTGTTTTACTCAGAGAAACAGTACAGAAAAATAATAGCAATTTTGAACCGCAGCTCTCCCCCTTTTTATTTTACAAAATACGGCTTCTGTAAAAACTGTGACAGGAGAAAAGAAGGGGCGTAGTGTTGTCCCTGGGGATAAAATAGGCATGAGACCAAAGACGACTAAATTTGTACTTAGCAATGATTTTATTAATGAATCCCAGTAGAGTTTTAACAGCAGAGCAGGATTTCCTCCTATTGTGATTCTCGATAACCTCCAAGAAATAATTCCTTAGGATAGGACTCATACGACATATTTCTGATTACAGGCTTGTAATAATTAGATGTTTATCCCCAGAAAAAATTGCCATAAAAATTTATTAATAGTGTGAGGGAAGTGCTTGTGCACCTTATTATGTACATTGTTATTTTATAGTCTACATTGTTCCCAAAATGTT
Source organism: Lynx canadensis (assembly GCF_007474595.2). NCBI lineage: Eukaryota > Metazoa > Chordata > Mammalia > Carnivora > Felidae > Lynx > Lynx canadensis. The sequence continues at coordinate 31,444,298 of NC_044309.1, read as the reverse complement.
TTAAGCAAGCTATTGAGCTAAATCCCCAAGAGTTCTATCATAAACTAATACTTGGACTTACAGAGAATACTCACAAAGCACCTAACAAATTGTACCCACACTTCTATTTTTGAAAAGGTCTTGGGCGAAGAAATAGAAAGCCAGGTGAAGATTTGGTGATCGGTTTTTGAGGTTAGGTTAGGTCAAGGGCAAAATAAATATTTTATAAATATGTATTGAAAACTTTAAAACCATTCACATAAGGGGCACCTGGGTGGTTCAGTGGGTTAAACATTCTACTTCAGCTCAGGTCATGATCTCACAGCTCGTGAGTTCGAGCCCTGCATTGGGCCCTGTGCTGACAGCTCAGAGCCTGGAGCCTGCTTTGGATTCTGTGTCTCCCTCTCTCTCTCTCTCTCTCTGCTCTCCCCCTCCCCCCCCCCCCCCCCGCATGCTCTGTCTCTCAAAATGAAGAAACATTAAAACAAATTTAAAACCATTCACATAAAAGATATAGAATTAAAATGAACTTCCCAGTGTTTCAATGGGGGTCACCAACAGGCATAAGGCATCTGTTGTGGCAAGAAGATGACGGAGAGAAGTAGGGGAATGTTAATTTCACATGTCGCTCAGTGTCATTAATGTCACTGTTAATTTCTGAGCATCTGGATCCTCAGCTAGAAGGGATCCAAAGAAGACAGGGACCCAAGAAAACCACACAAGAATTTGCCTGTGTTTGGGAATTTCTCTGAAATGGGAGTATCTTCCTGAAAGTGCCAATAGTGAGAGAGCCATGTTGTTTTTCTTTTTTAATTCATGAATCTCATTGGGAAAGTAGTTGCAGTTTTATCTTAGACATAATTGAAATTTTATAGCAAATGAGTGTCTTCTGCTTGAACTGTCTGTGCCTCACTTCATAGAAGTTGTTAATCCAGTGACTTCCTAGTAGCAAGTTGAGAAACTGTTTTCTGCAGAGTTGCTTTATGTTATTTGGATGGTAACTGTAACTTTACACATAGTAATGTTGATTGATTACATATGCTGTGTATGCTATAGGATGCTAGTTTTTTCTAAGTCAGAATCTGACAACTTTGTCACTTAGCTGTTGTTTGGCTATCCTCTGTGAACAAATATACTGGTTTACCTCATTTTGAGGAAACTTGATGAAATGGAGATAGGTTTTTAAAATGTTTTTAACTTTATTTATTTTGAGAGAGAGAGAGAGAGAGAGAGAGAGAGAGAACATGAACAAGCAGGGGAGGGGCAGAGAGTGGGGGAGAGAGGGAGAGGGAGAGAATCCCAAGCCGGCTCTGCACCATCAGCATGGAGCCCCATGTGGTGCTTGAACTCATAAAGCATGAGATTATGACCTGAGCCAAAACCAGGAATCTGACCTTAACTGACTGAGCCACCCAGGCACCCCTGGAGATGGGCTTTCAAAAAAAGATGAAGAAGAAGAAAAGAAAAAGAGGAAAATCAGATTAGGTCTTTTAAAAAAGAACAAACTCTCCATTAAAAATTTAATTTGTCATTTATATTGGTTCAGCATCCATACAACTCCCCATATAGTTCATAAAATAGAATTTAGAGTAGTAAGGAACCTAAGAGGTTGCTTCTAATTACGTAGATCTTGTGAACAGTGTAGATATATTTTCTCCACCGTGACTTTGCTGGGAGATAATGCTTGTGCTGATGCGCTGAGTACCATTTAAAGCAGCCAGTTATAGGAGTCAACAGTTCTTATTGGAAAATGCTGTGTTGGCCTGATATTTGCTTCATTTATACCCTTGCTAATTCATGTGGTTTGCCACTTGGCAATACAGATCTAGTCTCTCCCCTTTCCATCATGATTACCACCAGTTCTCGAAGCCAAGGACCCATGATGAGATTGGGGTGACACAGTGTTACTGCTGACAACTTGGCAGACAAGTGGATTTGAACCAGCTGTTGTCTTATGTCTGTCCTTGGCTCAAGGGTTTTAAAATTAAACAGAGGAGAAGCAGACCTAGAGATTACCTGGCCACCTCCCCACTCCCTTGCCCATTTACAGGTGAACACCTTGAGATCCCCAAGCTTAAATGTATTGCCCAAAGCCATACATGCTAGCTTTGAGTTTAGTGAGTTTTGTTTCAGCTCTGGATTCAGTAATGAAAAGGTACTTTGATCTCCCAGTTAAAAAGTTGCTAGTTCTTGTTTGTACATATGGTTTTGACCTGGTTGAATGCCCAAGTATACTTATGATTCATTCAATGTCACCACTTGATATGGTCATAGTAACTTGGGAAATTGTAAAAAAAAGTACTTTGTGACATTTGGCAACCATATTGTACAAAAGAGGAGGCTAGTTTCATGAACCTGGCCCTAATGATCCTAGGTTGGGGACAGTGTCCTCACTCATTGCTAATGCTCACAGAGTTCACTAGAATCTGCTTCTGGAATAAATTTTGGAGGCTTATGGACATGGGGTTTGGCACCTGTGGGACCTCAGTCAAGTTACTCAAGCACTGAGTGGCAATTTTATTCCTTCCATCCCCTCCCCTCCCCTTCCTCTTCCTCTTTTCTTTTCTCTCTTTTTTTTTTTAATGTTTGTTTATTTTTGAGACAGAGAGAGACAGAGCATGAATGGGGGAGGGTCAGAGAGAGAGGGAGACACAGAATCCGAAGCAGGCTCCAGGCTCTGAGCTGTCAGCACAGAGCCCGACGTGGGGCTCGAACTCACGGACAGTGAGATCATGACCTGAGCCAAAGTTGGACGCTCAACCGACTGAGCCACCCAGGCGCCCCTCTTTTCTTTTTTAAAGGCCTGGTACTGCTTACCTCTGAGGGATGTTGGAGAATAAAGCTCTAACTTGGAGCCACGCATGTGGTGGTAGCATGTTAGGGGTCTCGCACATCCTTGTGAGAGGCAGTTCACTGCTCCTCTTGATTTTCTGATCTCTTGTCTAGTCGCGTGATTATTCCTCAGGGAATCAGTCATTAGTTGATTAACAAATGAACATCTCCTACTGTGTTCCTGCTGCTAGTGATGTGAAGATACCTCCAGCCCCAGTCCATGGGGAAACAATCACAGTAAATGTGGAAAATGATATAGGGGACACATGTACAATATGTCATGGGGACACAGGGAAGGCCTTCTTAACTTTTTCCAGCCTGGAGTTGAGGAAGAGACCATCCAGAGAGGTTGACGTTGGAGGGGGATTTGGAGGAGACCCCAGGGGTGGAGGGAGCATCTTGGAGGAGGGTCTTATTGTCAAGCAGAGCAATTTGTCCCTGCTTTCATGAGCAGTGGGGAGTCTTTGAAGGCTCTAAAGTAGGGGAATGACACAAGATCACTAAAATGCCTTGGAAATTTTCTCCTTAATTTTTTTTTTTTTTTTTGAGGGACAGAGAGGCTACTAATTTTCTGTTCACACTGTTATTCCTTTTCTAGTTTCAAGTTCTTCTGTTATAAAAGACCAAGAGAAAATATGATTGGTTAATAATAGCCTCTATTCTCCACACTGCAGTTTATCTTTTCCTTCTTCCAAATATAGCTTAGAACCTCACTTTCCTTTACTTACTAATAAAAAAAAAAATGCTCATGTGCTTCAGCTAATTCTGAGGTTTATCTTCCTGACAAAGTTCTTTGTGGTTCATACATTTTTTGTTTCCTCCTTGGCCATGTGCCTACCTCTCCAAGTTTTAGATATATTGTTTTAAAAACTGAGCTACCCAGTTAGATTAATTGCTTTGGGTGATGCTGTCTTGTCTTTCTCAGATTGTCATATTTTAGTGTCTCCGGGGCCACAAAAGCAGCAATCTCTTTTAAGAGTGTAATAAATATTTTTCAGACTTCTCAAAATTAGTTCTCTGCAGTCTAGAGATGGTGTCTGCTGTGTTTATCATTCCCTTGTCTTGTTATTATTAGTTTCAAAATTGTGTTCTCACTTTCTTCCACAGTTCTTTATTACTTGACTGCCTACTTCTTTTTTGGACAGAATTATGGATGAATTTGATTTTATTCATACTTTTCCAAAATTTCTCCAATGAGCCTGTATTTTGTTAAAAAGTAAAGTATTATTAAGAAGAATGAAATTGAGGATGAGAGCTTTTTTTATTGCTTCTTCAGAGGCAAGTCAAGAATTCTTATGCTTTTAAAATTTTAGAATGATACCTAGAGGTTTCCCCTTACAACTTGATTCTGTACAAATCTGTGGTTAACAAAGTAATGTATGTGTCTTTGGTTTCTCTGGACAGTAAGGGGCAAACTCTAATGGCAGTGCTTTGTCCGTTTTGCTTCCCTCTTATTGGTACCCAAATTTCATGCTCCCACAAGTACATAAAGCATGTCCTCTTGTAATACATTTTTTTCCAGTGTCTATTTTTTTTTTTTAATTTTTTTTTCAACGTTTATTTATTTTTGGGACAGAGAGAGACAGAGCATGAACGGGCGAGGGGCAGAGAGAGAGGGAGACACAGAATTGGAAACAGGCTCCAGGCTCTGAGCCATCAGCCCAGAGCCTGACGCGGGGCTCGAACTCACGGACCGCGAGATCGTGACCTGGCTGAAGTCGGACGCTTAACCGACTGCGCCACCCAGGCGCCCCTCCAGTGTCTATTTTTGAGAGAGAGAGAGAGAGAGAGAGAGAGAGCGAGCGAGCGTGAGTGGGGGAAGGGCAGTTAGAGGGAGACCCAGAATTTGAAGCAGGCTTCAGGCTGTGAGCTGTCAGCACAGAGTCTGACATGGGACTCGAACTCATGAACTGTGAGATCATGACTTGAGCCAGAGTCGGAGGCTTAACCGCCTGAGCCACCCAGGCACCCCCTCTTGCAATATAGTTTTTGAACATAGAGTAACTTTAGTTGGCATCCTTGCTTTCCGCTTCCCTGTCCAGTCTTGGTCTTACAAAGACATTTGTTCTTTTTGATGGTTGGTCTTGGTCTAATGGCACAGAGTAGCTAGAGAACTGCTGTATTTGAGCAACTTCTCTGTCACATTAACCTTGAATTACTGGGTACTATGCTACTTCTTTCTGTATTGTACAACTTTCCAGAAATAAAAGATTTTGGAGTTTAAAAATTCCATCACTTTTCCCTCAAATTACATTTCCCTTTTCTGGTTGGCCTTTGTCTTCAAAGCAGTGATTTTCAAAGCATAATTACCAACAGGCCATAAATGTCAATGCAGAACCTCTCTTGGGTTCTTCCATTTCATACAACCATACTTTCATTTTTAAAAATCTAAATAAAATGTTGAGTTATTTACAATTTGTTTTCAAGAGTTACTTGAAATTTGTATCTGTAAATAAAAAGTTGTGTGAGATTTGAGTTCAGTATTCTGTTTTTTTAAAAATATGAACTTTATTGTCAAATTGGTTTCCATACAACACCCAGTGCTCATCTCAACAGGTGCCCTCCTCAATGCCCATCACCCACCCTCCCCTCCCCCCCCACCCCCCATCAACCCTCAGTTTATTCTCAGTATTTAAGAGTCTGTTATGATTTGCCTCCTTCCCTCTCTATAACTACCCCCCCCCCCTTCTCCTCCCTCCTGGTCTTCCGTTGAGTTTCTCAGGATTCACTTATGAGTGAAAACGTATAGTATCTGTCTTTCTCTGACTGGCTTATTTCACTTAGCATAACACTCTCCAGTTCCATCCATGTTGCTACAAAAGGCCAGATTTCATTCTTTCTCATTGCCAAGTACTATTCCATTGTATATATAAACCACAACTTCTTTATCCATTCATCAGTTGATGGACATTTAGGCTCTTTCCATAATTTGGCTATTGTTGAAAATGCTGCTATAAACATGGGGGTACAAGTGCCCCTATGCATCAGCACTCCTGTATCTCTTGGGTAAATTCCTAGCAGTGCTATTCCTGGGCCATAGGGTAGATCTATTTTTAATTTTTGGAGGAACCTCCACACTGTTTTCCAGAGTGGCTGCACCAGTTTGCATTCCCATGAGTTCAGTATTCTTAAGTCTGGATGTACTCTAGTACTTGGCAAGGTTGCAAAACAGTGACACTGTGCACATAGTTTTAATTTAAGTAAATTTTGAGAAGGCTGTTTTATCAGTATTATTTCAGTGTGGTCTTGAGTTGGTCATGGTTTTCAATTGCTGCTTTTGTTTTGCTTCTAAATTATAAATTCATTTGGTTTCGTAATTATCACTTTACAGTGGCATTCTATCATGTGCATTTAACTTACGCTAATTCAACTATAAGTGTTGCTTAAAAATAATTAGATTTTTTTTCTTCATTCAATATTTCCTTAAATATAAGCCAGACCCATTTTTTTTTCTGGATTTCAACTAAAGAAACAGCAATCTGTTCTAACATGACAGGAAAAACTGGCAGTATTGGGCTTCCTGAGAAAGCAGTACTCAGAAAAGCACTGTGCTGTTCTGTGTGGTCTATTTAAATGATTTTCAAGGATAATTTTGTCTTACTCTTGGCTTGATTTTAGAAGCCAGGCCTTTCATGAAAGGTGACTCCATGCAGTTTGTTGTGAATTCTTTGGGCAGATCTCCAGGGTGTAGTGATGCACTTTATGCACAGGAAGTAGCAAACTCTAATGGTAGTATTTGGGGGTTGTAATTTTCTAATAATGCGAACTTATGCCAGGTAAGCTTTGATATTCAAATATGAATCACCCATGACCGATTTTTAAGTAGCTGTATATTTTTCATTAATTTGTTTATACAGTGACAGTTCTTTTTTTTGTCACTGAGTTTGTTTTCTATTAGAAAATAATAGCAGTTGAGAGATGTGAGCTGTGTTAAATAAAGAGCCACTGGTTTAAAGCACATTTTATTTCCTAGAAGTGGGAGTCCTTGGGAGTAGAAACATGTTGTTTACTTCTGAACATTTACCCAACTGATCAGTGATGAAATTAAGTCTCTATTATTCTTCTTCTAATATGAAAGCTTCTAATTGAAAATGCAAGGCACTTATGGGGCACTTTTATTCCATCAAACTAATGAGAAGAACGTTAAGAGCCCAGTGGATGCTTGGGCAAAGGACCCAAATGGGCATTTCACAAAGGAGGGAATTAACCAGTAAAAAGCCATGGAAAAACATTGAATAAGCCTTGTATTCAAAGACCACCAAATTAAAATGTTACCCTTTTTTTTTTTTTTAAATCGGAAAAACAAAAAATGTTAATACACGTGATGCTGTGAAGGCACAGCGATCTGTTGCATTTGGACACTGCTGGTGCTGTGCAAAAGTGTACATCTCTTTCGGAAAGCAATTAGGAAGGATTATCAAGATCTACAAACGTGTTCATACACTTTCAACCAGTCCTCTGGAATACTGTCCTCTGGGATATTGTTTATCCTTTGGAAATTGAAATTATGGGTGAGGATATTTGCCAGCATTATTTAAAATCCGAAAACAGAGTAACTTCAAAGGTCCAGTAATAGGCAAATGGTATATAAGCCACACCTTATCTTTTAGAAGAAATAATATGTAGCCATTAAATGGATTTAACAACTATATAACAACGTGATAAAAGGTTATGCTAGGCGAGGTTAAGTGAGAAAAGGTACAAAGTTAAATGAACACTATAATTGCAACAGTGTTAAACATGCTATAGCTAAGGTAATGCCCAAATATTATTTGTTGAGGGGTGGAGGGTTTAGAAGTGTATTTTCTATTTTTTGTTTTGTTTATAATTAAAATCTCCATCAAGGTAAAGAGAACATTAAAGAATTATATAAGGCTATGGTAGGATGAAAATGAGATGCTGGCATGACTTTATTCTTAATCCAAGGTAATGTGTCAGCCTCTTTTGGTGTGCCGCCTAGTTCTGTGAGTAGTTCGTTTGCTGTGTAAATGGTTATGGCTTTCCTAGGTGCCTTGGTATGAATGAGAAGTAATTTTGGTCGTTAAATGAACATGTTAAGGTCACATTTTAAAGCCCAAATTCCATCTGCTGAGTGTGTCTGTATTTCCAAAGGTATTTATTGCAGCTTGCTTACTCTAATGAGAATATAAGCTATGGAACCATGTAGAAATAGACATTTTCCCCTAAGTGTTTTAGAGTAAGTCTTTGGATCATTGGATGTTTTTGACTCTTACTCCTTATTTTAAGGCTTTGGATCATTTTTATTTACTTTATCTGCAAAGGTACTGTCCTGCTTTTGATATTGTCAGTTGATATCAACATGTGAAAAAGTATTTGTAATTGACATATCAATGGCTCGTGCTTTTAGGGAATATACAGTATTTACTCCCTTTTTCTATAGTACACATTTCTCAAAGATACCCAATCCTCATTAAATATTAAGATCACACATTTTTGGATGAAGGTTGACATTGGCAGAAATGCTTATTTATGCAATACAGGTGGATTTTAGCTAATAAAGGGGCATATTTACTCCATACACTAGTGACCTCCCACTTACTTTTTTTTTTAACGTTTATTTATTTTTGAGACAGAGAGAGACAGAGCATGAACGGGGGAGGGTCAGAGAGAGGGAGACACAGAATCCGAAACAGGCTCCAGGCTCCGAGCTGTCAGCACAGAGCCTGACGTGGGGCTCAAACTCACGGACTGTGAGATCATGACCTGAGCCAAAGTCGGCGGCTCAACCGACTGAGCCACCCAGGTGCCCCTCCCACTTACATTTTTTATTTGTACATATTTTCCTTATTGTTCTAGAAGAGAGTTAAAATGACTTGGTAGAGAAAGTATGACTTTGATAAAACTATATGGAAGCTTTTGATAGCTGTGTTTGTTTTTGTTTTTCTTTAGTTAGGAACCAGTGTATGTACAAAGCATTAGTAGAGCATTTTTCTGCATTTCTGTTTGTGTTTGATGTGTGTATTTTAGTGCAAGGGTTACTTGCGACAGCAGGCATACTGGTCATTCACGGTGTAGTGACATTTAAATTGACATCTACTGAAGGATCTCATCACTTAATGAAATTTACTTTTTGGGAGAGGGGGAGAAGAAGGAATGAGGAGCTGAGTCCTGCTTAGGGTAAATTCTTTCCCCACATTTCTTCAGCTTTCCTTTTTTTATTTTGCTCATTTGGTTCTTTACTTACTGTAGTCTCTTTGCCTGATAAATGAAAACGGGAAACCCCCATCTGTTGATTCAGCAAGTATTTGTTGAGCACTTAGGTATCTGGCACTTTGAGAGGTGCTTAGAGATACATGGTGTGCTGGCTCTAGTGTATTTTAGAGAATAAGGCAAGCTCGGCTTCTAGAATGTAGTAATTGGTGTATTGTACAACCTAAGGTTTAAAAATTAGTGAGGAACACACTACTTTTATGAATATAACATTTGATATTAAAAACTCAATGAGGGATTCTCTTTTTCCTTTCTAGAAAAGAAGCAGTTTACCAATCTTTACTGACTAGGTAGGGTCCTGTTATCAATTTAGAAGAAATTAATTTTGTTGCAGGCTTAACCAGTCATTACTTATACTGCCCAGTATATTTATTGATCCCCTAGTGGGCTTATCTTTTAAAAGGATTTAAGATATAGTCATTACCCTGATGGATCTTATGGTAGCTCTTTAACAGTACCAGAGAAGAGGGTGAAGTGAATGTCCATGAAAGTAAATTCTCTCAGGACTATTTTAGGACACACACTCTCTGGAGCTCCTAGGTGGTTCAGTTGGTTAAACATCCGACTTTGGTTCAGGCCATGATCTCATGGTTCGTGGGTTCAAACCCTGCATTGGGCTTTGTGCTGACAGCTTGGAATTTTCTCTCTCTTTCTCTTTCTCTCTCTGCCCCTTCCTCCCCTCCTTAAAACAAACAAACAAACAAACAAACAAACAAACAAACAAACTTAAGAAAAAGGACACAGCTCTGTAGCTTTGGCTTCATGGAGGAAGTGGGACTTGGCCCTGAAGATAAGGCAGTATTTGAGTGAATTTCAGGTCAGGAGACAAGTCTGAGCAGTTGGAATCTGTAAGGTGGGGTGAGCCTCAGCTTGCAGACCAGAGGCAACAGGGGGCAATTGTTGGTGGTTTTGGAAGGTAGAGTAGGGAAGCATGTGGCAGATCTCACATACAGACTTGGAAATTTCTCCTGTCTTCTCTAAGAAGAGGGGATCCAGTGAAGTTTTTTGTTATTTTAATTGAGATGTAATTGCCATATAAAATTAGTTTCAGGTATACAACATCATGATTCGGTATTTGTGTATTTGTGTATATTATGAAATGATCACCATGGTAAGTCTAGTTAACATTCATCCCACATGGTTACAATTTTTTCCTTGTGATGAGAACTTTTAAGATCTATTTTCTTAGCAACTTTCAAATATACCCTATAGCATTACTAACTGTAGTCAGTCTGCTGAATGTTACATCTCCAGGACCTCATTATAACTGGAAGTTTGTACCTTGTGACCACCTTCCACCCATTTGCCTACTCCCCAATTTCTGCCATGGCAATCACCAATCCATTCTGTTTCTTAGAAGTTCGTTTTCTTTCTTTCTTTCTTTCTTTCTTTCTTTCTTTCTTTCTTTCTTTCGGTCTTTCCTTCCACATATAAGTGAGATCATACAGTATCTTTTTATGTCTGATTTATCTCGCTTAGAGTAACGTCCTCAAGGTCCACCCATGTTATCACAAAAGGCAGCATTTTTTTTCCTTTTTAAATGGCTGAGTAATGTTCTATTTTGTATATGCACCTCATTTTCTTTATCCGTTCATCCATCAGTGGACATTCAGGTTATTCCCATGTCTTGGCTGCTGTAAATAACGCTGCAGTGAACCTGGGGGAATTCCAGTGAAATGGCTGAATCATAGGGTAGTTCTATTTTTAATTTTTTGAGGAATCTCCAAATGGTTTTCTGTAGTGTCTGCACCAATTTACATTCCCACCCAAAGTGTATGAGGGTTCCCTTTTCTCTACATCCTCACTAACATTTGTTATTTCGTATCTTTTTGATAATAGCCATTCTAACAAGTGTGAGGTGGTATCTCTTTGTGGTTTTGATTTGCATTTCCCCATGATTAGTGATGTTGGGTAACTTTTCATAAACCTGTGTCCATCTGTATGTCATCTTTGGAAAAAATGTCTATTTAGATCCTCTGCCCATTTTGTAATCAGATTGTCTTTTGCTGTGAATCATATGGGTTCTTTATTTTAGTGAAGGTTTGAAGGGGTGAGATTCCTGAAGATATTTTAGGCAGACTGTGCTGGCAGGGACCTGTTGGATGGATTTCCTATGGAGAGGGAGTAGGCAGAAGACCTATGGTAAGTGTTGTTACATTAGGTAGTGAAGGAAGTAGTGAGAATATGTAGGAAGATGCCAGTGGGAATACTAGAAAGGGCTGATGCAAGACACATGGGTGCTTCTTCTGATATGATGTGGGAGGAAGGAGGCAAAGATGCCATATAGAGTTGAGGCTGAGAGAGAGAGGGAGAGAGAAAGAATTATTCAATAATTCGATTTCATGTCAGCAATCATTTCTGTAACCTTGCGTATCAATTTGCTTATCTATAAACCACAAAATTAGCCTGCAGGTTCCCTTAAACTTGATGTTATGATAATCCACTTTTGTGATAATTACGTGTGTTATTTTTTGAGGACAGCCCGGACTTGAAGTCTGAGGATAATTGTAGGCCCTGTAAATCCTTATTTTTGGTGTGCAAGTTTTGTCAACTGGATAATATAGGTAATATAGACTTAGGGGGTTTTATTCCTGCCACATGTGGAGGCCTACTTTCATGAGTTACTGCTTCTCAGTTGACATTTCATTTAAAGATTTTTAAAAACTTTTTAAAGCCATACTTTTCTAGAGCTGTTCTTCTTAAACTTTAATGTGTATACTGCAAAATCTTATCAAAATGCAGATTTTAATTCAGCAGATCTGGGGTGGGGACTGGGAGTCTCCATTTCAAACAGGTTCCCAGGTGATGCTGATGCCACTGGACCTTCAGTGATCAGGAGCAGTAAAGCTCTGCAGAAAGTTTGCTTCTACTTAAATTACACACTTTGAAAATTCACTTTTTGATGGTTGAAAGGAACATCATTGCTCCAGGTTTTTAGTGTTATTTTAATATTGCTGTGAAGGCAGATTTTGTTTGTTCTGTGCTGTCCTTATTGCTGAAACATCAAAAAGAATACCTTCCCCACTTTTTTGAGCTTGCACTATAGAAATATGAATACTTAGGAAAGTTTTACCTATGAAAATAAACTTGACATTTGCATAGTTATACTTTCCAGAATTTAAGAAACCAGCATTGCTTCATAATAGCTGCAAAAGACAGTATGTTTCCAAATGATTCTTGGCAAGCTGCAATTCAGAGTAGACCCAAGGAAAAAATTAGGGTCTATTTTATTAGTTTCAAATAGTTTCTTTTATTTCAAATAGAATAAGATATTTCACAGGAATGAAATATCCTGTAAAAATACTGGAATTAGATTAGTGAATTTTAAAATGTCAGTGTGTATCTGTCATATTTTGGTGCCAAATGATTTGAAGCAAAGTGATTGTAGCTGCTTAAGAAAGTAATCATGGGTACAGAATGAATTTTTCTTTGTTTGAGAGGTTGGCTCCTGATTACATCTCTTTAGAGAACTATCTATAAATAGGCATTTTAAATAAAGGAAGGGAAATATAGAGAAATTGATTTTAAAAAGAAGTCAAGAAAGCCTTAAAATTAGTCCAGCTTTCCACATCCGTTTTCACTGAGTTCCTTGAGCTTTTTGGAAATATTTTAAATATTTTAAATATTTTAAATATTGCTTTGTCATTTATATTTAAGGTACTTTATATACTTTTAATTTATTGGTAGTGTGCCTTAAAAAGGCTGACCTAATTAAATTGATTTCTTTTTTTAAAAATTTTTTTTTTCAACGTTTTTTATTTATTTTTGGGACAGAGAGAGACAGAGCATGAACGGGGGAGGGGCAGAGAGAGAGGGAGACACAGAATCGGAAACAGGCTCCAGGCTCTGAGCCATCAGCCCAGAGCCTGACGCGGGGCTCGAACTCACGGACCGCGAGATCGTGACCTGGCTGAAGTCGGACGCTTAACCGACTGTGCCACCCAGGCGCCCCTGATTTCTGCTTTTTATTAAGAGTTCTTAAAATGTATATGGGGGGCCTGGGTCTGTTAAGTGTCAAACTCTTGATCTTGGCTCAGGTCGTGATCTCATGGTTTGTGAGATTGAGCCCTGCTGAGACAGGCTCTGTGCTGACAGCATGGAGCCTGCTTGGGATTCTGTCTCCCGTTTCCCTCTCTCCCTGCCCCACCCCTGCTCGCTCTCTCTCTCTCTCTCTCTCTCTCTCTCTCTCTCAAAAATAAATAAATATTAAAAAAATAAGTATGCCAAATTTGAACTGTGTCTTTGACATGTGCAGTTGTGGGTCCATCTTCCGAATATTAAACGTTTTTAAGTTCTGGTAAAATAAACACTTGAATTATTTTTCATTTACATTTTTAGTATAATTGAATCAAGGAACAATTCAATTTTTGGCAACTTTACTGTAATTTCCTTCATTCAAACATGGAATTCTGGCTATTGTGAAGAGTTACACACTCAAGTTATTAGTGTCATCCATTCTTAGTGGCAACAACCAAACCATATGTATACATGTGGAGCCAACTGTTTAATGCAGTGAACATACTCCTTGCACCCTGGTTCTGTTAGCACTGACAGCTGCTGATTGGCCAGACTGCCTGCCAGCTGCTTTAGCAACTGCTTCAATAGCAAATGTGGGAAATGTTGCCCCAACACAGAGGGTTCCAGAGAGACTGGCTGCCTTGTGAGGATGGGCTGCAAACCTGATAGATCATTTGATCCTGTTTGTATCCAACCGTATTCACTTAGTCTATTAATTAAACTCAAATAGGCTTGAGTGTCTATCTTGTTGCAGGCATTATAATCCAATGTGAGTTGAACTTGGGCTTTAATGTACTTCTGCTGTAGAACTGACCCAGGCATCATGGAGTTGTTAGAAAAAGCAGAAACCCTTAAATGCACATCCTTGAACTTTGCTAGTCAGGTTGAAAGTAGGCAGTCCTGCCTTCGAGACCGAAGAACTTTCTTGGTATTTCCTCCTTGGGAAGAGATTCTTGCCTCCCTAACAAACTGCCAAGGGCTGACCTGAAGATGTTTGCAGGTGTGACTGACCTTCGTAGGCTTATCCCATGGGCCGTTAGGTAAGAGTGTCATTTTTAATTTGCTGTATTTCTGTGAAGCTCCATTAAACAGAGTATGAGCTCACTCTGGGGAAAAATTCCTTTGTTTCCACCTAAAAGGACAGGGTGTTCATTTCTATCAGATCAGTTCTTTTAAATACGCCAGCCTGGACATGTGTGTGTCTTTGCCTAAGTACCTGTTGCTTCATAAGATACACCACAAAATTGAAAAGAGGGAGTGAAAGCTGCTCCTTGGCTGGCATCGAAACCAGACACCAAAGAAAAGCCAGCGATTGTTTGTAAGACTTACATGGCTAGGACTAGCTGACATTATTTTTCTTTCTCAGTCTTGCGTATTTTGTTTTAAAAAATTGTCTTGTGTCACCAACACGTGGACAGAAGTACCCTGATTGCACAGTCATGATCTTCATAATGGTGATTGCAGTAGTAGCACACGTTAATTGTGCATGCCCTATGTGCCAGGGACTGTGTTACACGGGACCCCCTTAAACTCACTGCAATCCTGTCTGTGGGTGTGATGATTGCTCTTTCCCTCTGAAATGAACCCAGGAGGCTGAGCGATGTCAAGTCGAAAAACTAGGGTGAGCTGAGCTGTGCCAGGTCTACCCCTGTGTTACAATTGCCTTGGGAATGGCTTCAGCATCTGCACTTCTTTAAAAAAAAAAAAAAAAAAAAAAAAAAAAATTTTTTTTTTTAACGTTTATTTATTTTTTAAGACCGAGACAGATCATGAATGGGGGAGCGTCAGAGAGAGAGGGAGACACAGAATCTGAAACAGGCTCCAGGCTCTGAGCTGTCAGCACGGAGCCTGACGTGGGGCTCAAACTCACAGACTGTGAGATCATGACCTGAGCCGAAGTTGGATGCTTAACCGACTGAGCCACCCAGGCGCCCACAGCATCTGCACTTCTAATTCATGTTTGCTTTGAAAGGGTCAGAACATTTGATCAAGGGAACGTAAATTTCTAAACATATTATGAATTTACTTTTGCTTAGTTTACTGATTAAAATCACAAATGCTTACATATTTTAAAATGACAAATTTTATTTATTTATATTATTATTTTAAAAATATAATTTATTGTCAAACTGGCTGACATACAGTGTGTAAAGTGTGCTCTTGGTTTTTGGGGTGGATTCCTGTGGTTCATCGCTTACATACAACACCCAGTGCTCATCCCAACAAGTGCCCTCCTCGGTGCTCATCACCCATTTTCCCCTCTCCCCTACCCTCCCATCAACCCTCAGTTTGTTCTGTGTATTTAAGAGTCTCTTATGGTTTGCCTCCCTCCCTCTCTGTAACTATTTTTCCCCCATCCCTTCCCCCATAGTCTTCTGTTAAGTTTCTCAACTTCCACACATGAGTGAAAACATATGATATTTGTCTTTCTCTGACTGACTTATTTCACTCAGCATAATACCTTCCAGTTCCATCCATGTTGCTGCAAATGGCAAGATTTCATTCGTTCTCATTGCCAAGTAGTATTCCATTGTATATATAAACCACATCTTCTTTATCCATTCATCAGTTGATGGATATTTAGGCTCTTTCCATAATTTGGCTGTTGTTGAAAGAGCTGCTATAAACATTGGGGCACATGTCCCCTGTGCATCAGCACTCCTGTATTTCTGGATAAATTCCTAGTAGAGCTATTGCTGGGTTGTGGGGTAGTTCTATTTTTAATTTTCTGAGGAACCTCCACACTGTTTTCCAGAGCGGCTGCACCAGTTTGCATTCCCACCAACAGTGCAAGAGGGTTCCCGTTTCTCCACATCCTCACCTGCATCTGTTGTTTCCTGAGTTGTTAATTTTAGCCACTCTGACCAGTGTGAGGTGGTATCTCAGCGTGGTTTTGGTTTGTTTTTCCCTGGTGATGAGTGATGTTGAGCATCTTTTCATGTGTCTGTTGGCCATCTGGATGTCTTCTTTGGAAAAGTGTATATTCATGTCTTCTGCCCATTTCTTCACTGGATTATTTGCTTTTTGGGTGTTGAGTTTGGTAAGTTCTTTATAGATTGTGGATACTAACCCTTTATCAGATATGTAAAATGACAAATTTCAATAGCCGGTCCTCCTCACTTCCAGTGTTCCCTTTCCGTCCCTCCCTTCACTTCCCTTGTTACTTCCCCTTTACTTCCCTTCCGTCCCCTTCATACCTTTCTCCTTTCCTTCCATTTCTCTTCTCTCTTCCTTCCCCTCTTCCCTCCTTTCTCATCTCCCAGAGGCGCATGCCAACTTTATTCCAGAATAATATCATAAACCTTTAGGGTTTGAGTTCCCAGAAGAATATCATAAAACCTCCCCAAATCCAATGATACTAGACCTTAAAGATCATAGGGTCTGGGGATGGCAAATGCAAGCCCTCATGTTGCTACCCAGCTTTCCAGGTCTGTGGTGGATACTGAGGATTGACAACATAATCTCTGCCTGGAGTCTCTGTGTAACCTTGTATCTTCGCAGACAGTCACCAACAGGAGATTGGAACTGGAACTTGAGAGATGATTTATTTGCCCTCTCAAGTTTATTCTCAGAGCAAAAATTCTGGATAAGGTTCCTGTGGTAGAGGGTGGGGTATGGGATGTGGGGTGTGCGTGAGCCGTGTGTCCAAAGTTGCATGCTTATTCAGTTTAAAAAAAGTTTTTTTTAATGTTTATTTTTGAGAGAGAGAAAGAGAGCAGGGGAAGTGTAGAGAGAAGGAGACAGAGAATCTGAAGCAGGCTCCAGGCTCTCAGCTGTCAGCACAGAGCCCGATGTGGGGGTTTGAACTCATGGATAGCAAGATCATGACCTGAGCTGAAGTCGGAAGCTTAACGGACTGAGGCACCCAGGTGCCCCAGATAGCAAGTGAATTTTGACTCTAGGTCTGATGCTTTCCACTCTGGTAGCCACCTTGATTGTCTGAAAATGCAGCTGCAATCACATGATTCATCTGTTCAAAAATACCCATGGCTCTCTTTTACCTACAGACTGTTCCTCATAACACTCAGGGCCACTATAATGAAAAGTTGGGGGTGAAAGTTTCTTTATCAAATCCAGATTACCTCTGTGTGCAGGGTATTTAGTAGGGGTTGATGGGGTAAGTCAGATTTCAAAGCTGTGCCCCAAGGTGTTTATGAACTAGCTAAAGACTAAAGGTATAATATTAGTTCAGGAATATAGTACTTTGAATATCAGGAAATGATACTTTTAATCAGAGATAGTACTTTTGAAGTTTGAAGGCATGAGAGATGATCATTGGTTGGTCACAACCAGGGAAAGCTTTGGAGGGAGACGGCACTGAACAGATCTTAATAGAAGCACAGATGTGTGGGCGTGTTGGCTGGGATACCAAGGCGAACCACAGAAATGAAGGGATGGCTTGTGTTTGAGGTGAAGGAAAGATTTGGCTGGATAATATAGGTGCGAGTAGAAGACAAGGCTGGAAAGTGACTGGGTCATGTAATAGAGGGTCTTGAATATAGTACCATCAGCTGATGCTTAATTTAGGAAGTAACTGGGAACCATTGACATTATTGAGCATGGGAATTAAGTGACAGGGGCTGTATTTTAACAAGATAAAGCTGGCTTTGGTGGTAGGGGTGGACTAGAGCAGGGGATTCCCCCTCCCCCCCCATCCTGAATTAATGTCATTTAGGAAAAGAGCCTCAGAAACTCAGCAGCTGGAGGTTTAGGTAGAGAGGCACTTAGGGCTCATAACCAATTTCAGACACAAATGGATGTTGTCAATCTAGAAGTGGATGTACTGGGGCAAAACTAGTGCTCTTTGAACATAAATGATAGCAATTGTGACTGCTCAAGCTAGCATCTACCAAGTTAATTAGAAGGCACATTAAAGGAAATTATCATTCTCATAAGTATGGAATGGTTATGGGTGTGTGTGTGAATTTCATAAAAGTGTATAACTTAAGAACACTAGATGTGGTTTTATGCAAAGAAAAAATTTACACTAAAGATATTTGTTCAATGTAATTCTTTAAAATTGTCAGTAATCAGTCTGTCAAGTTTAATGATTATTCTGGTGTATAACCTATTTTTTTTTTTAAGACCTTTGAATACTTGAAGCATTTTGGTTGATTTTTTTCTTGGTATGCAAAGTGCTAAAAGTACTGTTCTGTTTTTAAAATGAGAGAACTGAGAAAAATTGAGGCCAGTTCATTTGTGTAATTCTTTTAGAGTTGAAATAGTTAATGGAGAAGAGATCAATTCTGTATTCTGTTATTGCTCTCTTGTCCATTAGTTTCCATGATTGCTTGGTTAGGAAGTCTTTTTTGACTTAACCGACCCTTTCTAAGAGCCCCTTTCCCTCCCCCCACCATCATTCACCCAGCCCTGCTATTCTCTAGTGGTCCCATAGCATCTCCAGTGTGCTTGTACTATAACATGTTATACATATTTTTACCCATGTACATCCTTTTAGACCCTAAACTCCTTGAGAGCCAACTTCCTGTTCATCTTGCACCCCACTGTGTATGTGCTCAACAGATGTCAAATGAGTGGATGAACAGATGTCAAATGAGTGGATAGTGAAGTTGGGGTGGGCTTTGGGGAGTAAAATGAAAACTGTTGTGATTACTGTTGTATATGGCAGAACAGCCAACCTTTGAAGGAGGTGGATACTGTTGTTGTACCCCTGTCCCATTTTACAGATTAGAAATGTGAGGCTTAGAGCTGTATAGTAACCCACATCACCCAGAAAATGGCAGAGGACTATGGAAAGGAGTCTGATGGCCTATTTATTTTCATGCATTAATACTTGCAAAAAAGCCTTCAGATAGATTATTTGAAAGCACTCCTAGAGTATCCAGTGCACTAGACATTTGAAGGTACATGATAAAGATTAGTCATGTGCTGGACCCAACAGCTTCTGTTGAAATCATAGCAGATACCCAAATGCAGAACTCATAATAATTATAAGAATGTGTCCATGGTTGAGGCAGAGTCTAACTGAAAAGTTGTTGAAGAAATTTTGGAGGGTGGGAAAAAAGTGGACCTAGTTCTTGTTCACCATTAAAAAAAAGTTTTTTTTAATGTTTATTTATTTTTGAGAGAGAGACAGAGTGCAAGTGGGGGAGGGGCAGAGAGAGAGGGAGACATAGAATCCAAAGCGGGCTCCAGGCTCTGAGCTGTTGGCACAGAGCCCGACACGGGGCTCTAACTCATGAACTTTGAGATCACGACCTGAGCCGAGGTTGGATGCTTAACTGGCTGAGCCACCCAGGCGCCCCTCTTGTTCACCTTTTTAAAGAGGAGAGGCTCCTACAGAATGGAGGCTGTGAACGTGAGCATAGGGGGCAGGCAGATGAATGTGGGGCTGACTGCATTCTTTGTTGATGCTAAATCTGGCATTTGGCTTTCAGAGGCTTTTGGTGAAACCAGTTGAAGGCAGTGTTTTAAGGGCCAACTTGGTATAGGGGTGACACATTTGGTCAGAGTGATGGTCTGAGAGCTGTGGTATGTGGTGACAATGAAAGTCTAGCGTACTGAAGTCCTGAGATTCCACTGTGCCCTCCACACCTATGCAGGTAGCATAGGTGCTGTGCTGCACCTATGGAGCAGAATGTGGGCCAGAGGTGTGGTTATATGGAGAGGAAGATTTATGGACAGTGACATCAATGTGAGGTTGAGATATGGTGGGTGAGGGAATTCATTCAGCTTTGGCAGGAGGCAGAAGTCAAGGGGATTTATTGATGGAAACCTTGCAAGGGAGGTGATGAATATGAGTATTCCTACATGTGTTGAGCAGTAAAGCGTGTGCACTGAGATTGGCAAAGAACTAGAATTCAGGTTCTGGGAACTAGATATTTACCTGTTTATACCTAGGGTAATCGCACCCATCAGAGCTCTGTCACTGTGCCTGGGGTGGAGCCACACCCTGATTATGCTCAGCAGGTGGTGGCATGTGTGTAGGGCTTCAGCCAGGGCTGGGAGCCAGGGACCCAGTCATTGGCTCCACCGTTCCGTTTCAGAGAGAAAAAGTGGGCCAGGGCCAAGTCAGGTCTCCATTCTCTTTTTCATTCTGTCTATGATACTCTCAGAGTAACAGTGCTAGGGCTATATATGGGAAACTTGGACCTCAGAAGGTCCTTAGAGCACATATGTGCAGTTAAGTGATGGAAACCACAGCATAAAGAGGCTAAGTTGATGAAGAATTAAAAGAAGGAAAAATTCATGCTTCTTATGGGGAGATTGGATAACATTTTGTATTTTCATCTTTTTTTTTTCTCCTCGTGAATTTGGAAGTCACACTAAGTATGATCATTTCCTGTTTTTAAAAATATATTGTGGGGTGCCTGGGTGGCTCAGTCATTTGAGTGCCATCTTAGGCTCAGGTCATGATCTCACGGTTCATGAGTATGAGCCCCGAGTCAGTCTCTATGCTAACAGCTCAGAGCCTGGAAGCTTCTTCAGATTCTGTGTCTCCCTCTCTCTCTGCCCCTCCCCAGAGCTCATGCTCTGTCTCTCTCTACCTCAAAGATAAGCACACATTAAAAAAAAAAAAAAATTAAAAAAAAAAAAGTATCGTGCTGCCCTCTGCTTTCTGAAACTTTTCCTGAGGGAGGGTGTCCCCTGCTGACCTTGTGTTGAGCAGTGTTTTGGATTTCAACAGCAACAGGATTGGAACAGTTTGTCAACCAAAACCCCAAAGACAGCTTGATGCCATTTTTCAAAATGCTTCTTCTCCTTGTATTAACAAGAAGCCATTATTTATTAAAATGTTTATTTATTTTTGAGGGAGAGACAGAGCATGAGAGGGAGGGAGACACAGAATCCGAAGCAGGCTCTGGGCTCTGACCAGAGGCTTTGAACTCTCGAACTGTGAGATCATGACCTGAGCTGAAGTCAGCCACTTAACTGACTGAGCCCCCCCAGGTGCCCCAACATGAAGCCATTATTGAAGTAGCCTCTTAGTAGCTCATTTAATGAGGTTGAATCATAAAGACACAGAGCTAAGTCTTCTCAGGCTGCGCACCTGCTCTGGAGCCTGTTGGTATCCCTTCTGCCTCCAGAGCAGCATTTCTTCCTCTCTTCCCTGTGCCCAGAAAGCACCTTTCAGAGAAGCAAAGTGGGGCATTAGCCATCTGCTGTGCTAGCTAAGGTAGCACTCAGCCTGCCCGTCCCTCTTTTTACTTTTTTTAATGCACTTCCTACCAACTGAAATTATCTTACATCTTTGATTCTGTCTTGTTCCGTAGAATCCAAGCTCTGTGATAACAAGCCCTCGGTTTTTCTAGTTCACACTAAATCCCTGGGCTCCAGCCCATAATAGGTGCTGAATATATGTTCACTGAATGACCTCCAGAGGCTTTCTATTGCCTTGGAAACAAGTGCAGACATTCATCCCTCCATCCGATTCACCCTAAGCTGCTTTCCCAGACTGTCTGCATGGAGTTCCGCTTCCTCACACCCCAGGTGCCCCCACCTGCGTTGGTGAGCCACTGCTCCTTTCCAGGAAGGCTTCCTTTCACCTGCAGGCTTGGTCTGAGGAAATGTTGAGCCTTTAGGATGCAACTCAGTTTTTTGCCTAAGTCCTCCATAAAACCTTACCTAACATCCTAACCAGCTCTAGTGCTCACTTTGTCAACCTCTGAAAGTCATTTTAGTTATCCTAAAAATACCTTGTAATGGTGTGGGCAGTTGTCTGTGACCCTTCGGGTCAGGGACGTTTGGCTCACCCACAGCTCCAGGCCCCAACTCCTTACTCTGAGGCCACTGAGTCTTTCACTCAAATGTCTTTGTTTCCCATACTCCATTTTTTCCTCTGAAAATTTTTTCTACATCTCTCATCTGACATCTTAAGTTGTATATTTTGTTGGTCAGTTAAATACTTAAAATGTTAGAGCTGGTAGGAATCTTGGCCAGTATCTAGTCTCATTAGAAGATGTACCTGTACTGTGGTTTCCCCATTAACTTTTGCCTCAGGAGTTTTAAATCAGCTTTGGGGCCAGTAGCAAATGCAGATAATTGTTTCCTGATTAGGAGTCAGATTTGACACTTCCTATTGAAATGTTTTGCTGTCTGGGATATGAAGCAGATGGTCGCTTATGGCAGAACAGATGTCTCTGTTGAATCAGAGCATTTTAATCTGCTCCTGTACCTTGAAGTGTTTCCCTTGGCAAATACGTCTGACCTGCTTGTTTCAGCTTTGGGTGATTTTCCCTTACTAAGGGGCTACATAGATTCTTACAAAGAAGTCTGATAAAATGTTGCTAATAAAATGTGAATAACTCAATATTGGTTAACCCACATGCTTATTCCAATGCAATTACAATGTCTTGATTGCCTAGGTAATCAGTGATTCATTAATAAAAACAGTTAACATGACCTATTGATTATAGTACTGAAAGCTGTAATTTCAGTTAAATATAGTTGCATTCTTTAGACTGTTGAGTGGTGGTGTCCATGGTTAAAGCATGGACTGCCTGTGAACTTGCCTGGGTTTGAAACTCAGTTCTGTCGCTTAAGACCAGTGTAACTATTAGGCAAATGACTTAGCATTGTTGTGCTTCCATTTCCTCATTTGTAAAATGGGAGTGGGGGAGGGTGTGTAATAATAGTACTTACTTTTAGGATTGAGTGAGGATAGATGAGAAGTGCGGAGAATGCCTCCCGCTCCTAACCACTACAGAGATGTTAATGTATCATCATCATCTGGGATATAAGGGCTCTCACTGCCCAAGTACAAAGAACAAAGGCTGGAAGAAGTGCCAGATCTTAATAGGAAGTGCTCTGCGGAAACCTATGGTGGTCCACCTGATTCGGCTTTGCTTCTCCTTCTGTGGTGTTACTTGACCTAGCTGTTTTCTGGGAGGCGTGTGATGTCTAGGCACAGCTTTAGCTTGAAAGTGCAGGTTTTTGGACATCTTGCTTAGGTTTGAGCCTCTCTCTCTCTCTCTCTCTCTCTCTCTATATGTATATATTTGACATATATGTATTTGACATATATACATATATGGATATATGGTGCATATATATATATCATATATACACACACACATACATACATACATGTGGGATAGAGATGTTTAATAAAGGTATTAGAAAACCAATGTGTTGAAATTGAACCGTACTGTCTTTGGGCAGATACGTTTCTTTTCTCAATTCTAGGTACTGCTTTTTGCC
The DNA here is from genome assembly GCF_007474595.2 of Lynx canadensis. Lineage (NCBI taxonomy): Eukaryota > Metazoa > Chordata > Mammalia > Carnivora > Felidae > Lynx > Lynx canadensis. Next base: position 31,421,078 of record NC_044309.1, on the reverse strand, counting down.
TGTATGATACCAAACATGGGGAGAATGTGTCATTCTAAGAATTGGAAAATAGGTGTTTTTCATGCCGCGGTGTACTAAGAATGGTGAATGCTCATCTCACCCTCTCAGACTCTTCAACTTGATTGGAAGGGGAAGGGTGTTACTGCCAGTGTAGTGTATTTATGACAATAAATTCATTTTTATCCGATAGTACCTCGATTGAGTGCAGTGTGCACTCAATATAATAAAATTTCAAGACAGCAAGGTGCTCATCTAGAAGTGTCCTATCTCAGAAAAATGTGGCATGGAGCCAGCACTGAGCAGCAAGACTTGCCCTGCCCCCACTCACTGTTGCTGTCACTCCCTTTCTTGCAGCTCCCACCATTTACTTCTTTCCATCCTGTGCTCAGCATGCCTCAAGCTATTTGTGTGTGTGTGTGTGGGGGGGGGGGTAACTTTTCATTATGGACATTTTTGAACGTAAGTAGAGAGTAATGAGCCCTCAGGTATCCATATCAATGCCCATCTTATTTTATTTGCAACTACCTTCCCCACCTCCCCCTGCCCTTGCCAGACTATTTCAGAGTAAATCCCAGAAAATTTATCCTTTCTTTCCATAAATTCTTCTCTATGCATCACTCAAAGATAAGGACCGTTACAAAGTTTTTATTTTAAACTATTTTTTCTGATCATTGTTTTTCATTCATGGAGATTGCATTCACCAGCTAAAGTAGATAGGCTGGCTGTAACGTGTCAAGTGATTATAAATGAGGAGATCTTGTCTTTACTGAGCAACCCAGGTTTAGGTGATATTCCTTCAGAAGTTTCAAAGGAATCCTAGGTTTTTCATTCTCCTGAAGGTCTTGTGAACAGACCCCTATTGATAAAGACATTTCTATTAGATCTCTTGAGAATTCTAAACCTGTGATGATATATAACCAAGGCCTGGGGTAGCCCAGGCTTCCCAGAGTATAGGATGGTGATGCTTCTCGGTCCTCAAGAAGGCAGATAGGAGTAGCCTCATTGTGCTGGAGAAAATGGATTGGAAGGGGTTGGGAACCACAGCCAATTGGTGATAGCTGCATGAACTGAAAGTGAAAATCCAGGGAGATTACTCTGTTTGTATTTTTAAAAAAATTTTGTAAATATGTGTCAGAAGGGGATAAAGTCAATGGACTTTATTTAAACTTTGAAAAAAAAAAAAGCTGTACCTGAAAACTAGAGTTTGGGAGTCATTCTGCACAGTAAATATGGTGGCAGAGAAGCACACAGTCTGTTCTAGCATAAGCATTGAATTGGGAACTAGGAGACGTAGGTTGGAGTACCCATGTCTTATCTCCTGAATATATCATTGGCCTTTGGCTAGACACAACATTAGGTTTCCATTTCCTCATTTGTAGCAGATGGGTTAGGAATGGGCTTTAAATGAGGTGAAGATTGCTTTTGGCCTTGGTGGAGTGGAGTGGATGGAGTGCCCTATCTTATAGCAGATGGGTTTGGAGTGATGGATCTCAACCCTATATGGCTCAACATCTCTCTTTTTACTTTTTACTTTTAATTTTGAAATAATGATAGATTCACAGGAAGTCACATTAATAGCCCAGAGAGTGCCCTTGTTTCTTCACCGAGCCTTCCCCAGTGGTCACAAGGAATGCAATGGCCAACTGATGAACGTGTGTGGACATTGGCCACTCAGTATCACAAACAGCACTGCTGTAGTCATAGGCTTTTCCAAAATGGTGACCAGCTCTTAGAAAGCTCTAGGCAGTTTTCCCTCAATTTGCATGGTAACTTCATTCCTGAAATAGTGAGTGCTGTTAAAACTGGACAAAAATACTTTGTGTTTGTGTGTAAAACAGATTTAAGCTCAAGGCGTGGAAATTTATAAACAACTGGTTACTTACTTGAGTGTCTGGTGGGATCTTCAGACCTCAGAAGTTGAAGACAAGTTATTATTTTATGGGAGACTGTCCACACGTTGCAGGTTGTCTAGTATTCCTTGACCTCTACCACTAAGTGATAGTAGTACCCTGCAACCACTGTGCACACAAAATTTCCAAAGTGCCTCCCAGAGAGTAGTACCACCCCTCCAACTACCAAGATGGGGAACACACACCTCATGATGGAATCTGTTCTTTAGTTCTCTCCATGTTGGAGAGAAAATTCTCAGTGTGTAGAGTGTTGGTTTGAACCAATATGATAATATCAATTTGATGAGCAGTGTTTTCCTTTTCTTGAAAACATAACATACCCTAGATGTATGTTGTTTTTTGCAAGGAAACAGATTGAGTGCTTTGAGTGGTAGCTGGCAGATTTGCTACTTAGTAGATGTAAGAGCTCTAGAAGTCCTCTTTTTGGCTTTCTTCTCTGTGAGTGTTGAGCCCTGACAGTCCCAGGATGAATAGCTAGGGTTTCCTCACCAGCAACAAAATCATTTTTTCCTGCTGCCAGTCTCTAATATATCAAAGTTACTTTGTGAAACCTAAGAGTTTTTTTTTTTTTTTGAGTATTTAACCTCATATAGATAGAAACTTTAGACAATTGCAAAATGTTTAGTGAAATCATTTGCTAATTGTTATAGGGTTTTGACCCCTGAGTCTGTTAGAGGGCTGAACTGATAACTATCAGGGTTGGAAGCAGAATTTGAGGTTTCTATTTTTATTATATTCATTTTTGAAGATGAACTTGTTTCGGTGTCATTAAAGTAGGAGTCTAAATTAAGACATCAAAATAGCCTTTCTTTAAAAAAGTTTTTTTTTTTTTTTTAATTTAAATGTTTATTTTTGAGAGAGAGAGGGAGCACTTTGGGGAAGGGGCAGAGAGAGAGGAGAGGATTTGGAGCTGGCTCCGCACTGACAGCAGCAAGCCTTATGTGGGGCTCAAACTCACAAACCGTGAGATAATGACCTGAGCCAAGTTGGACGCTCAACTGACTGAGCCACCAGACACCCTCAAAATAGCCTTGTTAAGTAAAACTGAATCCTCTTTTGTGGAGTGTGTACATATACATGTATATGTTATGTGAATGCATTTCATGGGTTCTCAAGCAGCATATATCAAGCTTCTTATATGTGTGAAAGCACTTTTTCAAATGCCGTCCTTGAGACATCTTCCTTCCTGGTTCCTTTATCATGACAAACATAGTTCTTTTGGTGGCAGCACTTGGTTCCTTTAGGACTCATCTTTTTCTTAAATAGAAAGCAATAGCCCTTTCTTTGGAGAAGAACAGTGCACGGCAGAACATGAAATCCTACAAAGATATCATAGAAGGAAGGCATTTGTCTTTGCTTAACATTGATTCTCCAGGGAAATATCCTCATTTAAGTGTCATGGGAAGAATGCTGGAATCTTTTCATGTGAATTAGTAGATGAACTGTGCCATTATTTACCTCAGGAAATCTCCTAGGATTTTATAATTTGGCTATATTTCTAAAATGTTTCACTGATCATTTTTAAGAGTAGAAAAATAATAACTGCAAATTGCTTGGTTTTAAACTACCCTAGATACCAGAATATGTATGGGATTTTTTTTTTGTTTTGTTTTTGTTTATTTGTTTGAAAAACAATAAGTCCAAATTTGGGTTCTTTTTGTTTTCAGACTAGGTAGTTGAATGCATTTGTGTCTTTCTTATTTATTTATTTATTTATTTATTTATTTATTTATTTATTTATTTATTTATTTTAAACATATTTGTTCTGAGAGAGAGCAAGAGAGAGCATGCATGTGTGCGAGAGTTGGGAGGGGCCGGAGAGGGGGGAGAGAGTCCAAAAGAGGTTCCATGCTGTCAGTGCAGAGCCCTGCACTATGGGGTGTAATCTCACAAACTGTGAGATCGTGACCTGAGCCGAAATCAAGAGTAGGACACTTAACCTACTGAGCCACCCACATGCCCCTGTGTCTTTTTTGGTTGAACCTTATGTCCAAATAATGTTATATCTTCTGTGACAAACTATTACGTAAAAATAAGTATATTGTTTATGTAATTTATGTAATTTATCTATTACATAATAGGAGCTATTCCAAAACTTGCTGGCTCATAAGCCCAGGCACTTCTTAACCCACAGTTTTCATAGGCCAGGAGTTCAGGTGTGCCTTGGCTGGGTGTCTCTGGTTCACTCTCATGAATTTGCAGTCATCTGAAGGCTCACGTGGGGCTGGAGAATCTGCTTTCAAATTCACGTATGTGGCTGTTGGCAGAAGGCCTCCGTTCCTCACCATAATCTGAGAGAGCCACTGAGCCCCCAAAACAGAAACCTTATACTTTCTTTAACCCAATTTGGAAGTGACATCTCATCACTTTTGCTATATAATATTCATTAGAAGTAGATGAGGGGAGGGGATTACACAGGGGCATTAAAACCAGAAGATGGAGATCATGGGGGGGCGTTTTAAAGGCTGCCTAGCACATTCAGTTAACTTATATAGTTTACTAAAACTTGCAATTACAGTAAACCAGTTGAATCCTGAATACCTCATGGCAGTGTACAAGATTTTGCTGGGTAAAGTTATGTTTGTGAAACTGAATAAAGAATTCTCACTGTAAGGAAAATGAAGTATTTTTTTAATTCATCAATGTTCTGAGCTGATCTTTCAAGTAGAGAGAAAGCAGAAAGCTCAGTGGTTTATGCAGAGCTTCTCACTACATTAGAACATTAAACCATAAGACTGTTCTCTCTTTTATTTCTTTTTTTTTTTTTTAACATTTTATTTATTTTTGATAGAGAGTGAGCGGGGGAGGAGCAGAGAGAGAGGGAGACACAGAATCCGAAATGGGCTTCAGGCTCCGACCTGTCAGCACAGAACCTGATGAGTGGCTTGAATCCACGGATGGTGAGGTCATGACCTGAGCCAAGGTCAGATGCTTAACTGACTGAGCCACCCAGGTGCCCCTCTCTTTTATTTCTTATATGCATAAGTGACTTGTGAATTGCCACTGAGGCTGCACCTTCATGCCATAATCCTCTTTAGTGTTAGTTCTTACTTCAACATTATTATGCTGGCTGACATTCTTGTGCTTAACATGTTGTTTGCTCTGAAGAGTTTTGCTTTAGTCTTGGGTAAGGAGTGTTAAATGTCTGCCCCTAAGTCAACTCTCTCAGTTCTTTTTTTATACTGATAATTTTTCTTTGCATGGTTTTCACTTGCTTTCAATTGGAATGTTTGATTGCTAAGTGTGTCATCCTTAAATGGAATGTTTGAGGCAGAATTTTCTAGAAGTTTATTTCCCCTTTTTGCAGAGATGCTGACAGATGACAATTGCTTGTGGAAATAACCTGGACAATTCTAACCAGTGATATGATATTTTTAAGCAGGGCAGCTTGTGAAACAGTTCTGCAGTACATTGTGTCCAGTCGACACTAAACATTTATTGATTAAATTTATACATAGTGTTTCTTTGAAGGTGATAGACCAATTATGTCCTAAGTTTAGAGATTAAAAAGTGTGACTAAAGGGGGTGCCTGGGTGGCTCAGTCGGTTAAGCGTGCGACTTCAGCTCAAGTGATGATCTCATGGTTTGTGGGTTTGAGCCCCATGTCTGACTCTCTGCTGACAGTGTGGAGACTGGAGCCTGCTTCCGATTCTGTGTCTCCCTCTCTCTGCCCCTTCCCTGCTCATGCTCTGTCTCTCTCTGTCTCTCAAAAATAAATAAACTTTAAAAAAAATTAAAAAAAAATGTGACTAAAATCCTTTGCCAAGCCTATGCTGTAGTTCCTTTCAATGCAGAAGTATATTTCTTTGGTTTTGTATGAAAAAAATAATGGTTAAATTTTTAATATTCAGTGGTCATTAAATTATTTCTATTTTCTGTATTGAGTTTTGATTAATGGAAGCAGTAGTATTTCCTCCTCATTTATTGTAGTTTTCATTTATCTCCAGTGCCTATGATTCTGTAGCTTTTCTTTCCTTTCCCCCCCCCCCTTTCAGCTCCTCTTGGGCAGCAGTAACTATCAAAAATCAGCTTCTGTTTATCCTTTGTTTGCATAACTTATTCTGTCTGACACAACCTTCTATCATGACTATTTAGCTGTTTCGATCACACCCATTACAATTTATACAGTAGGGGATTTCCAGCATTGTTAAGTCTTCTTTATCACCCAGCACCAGCTTACAGTTACCAAGGTTCAAGGTGTGCCCTTCTAGGGGGTAGGGCTGGACTCTCCAGTTTTTGCATTGTAGGTAGAAGCTGTTCTTAGGGATTTTTTTTCCTTCTGTGAATGAGTAACAGTGAAATTAATCCAAACTCAATGCTCCCGGGATTATTGAAGGTTCATGGTGCTTGACTGCCACAGCTAGAACATGATTCATCATTAGGTGTAGTTCTGTAGAGAGAATGACATGATAGAGGAAAAAGAAAATGGCAGGTGAAACAATGACGGTGTCACTTGGCTCCCCTAATGTCTTTTATTTCAGAGCTACTCACCTGCAATTCATCATGACATGTAGTACAGTGTGGTGGAGAGGGTTCAGAATGATGCTGTGCCACTTTCTAGTTGCATTACTTGGAAAAATTACTTCATCTCTCTGAGCCTGGGCTTTCTGCCCTGTAAGATGGGGGAGAGTACCACTTTTCTTAAAGAGATTTGCTGAAGGTTAATAAAAATGCATGAAATAACATCTAGCTTAGGGTGGGGTAATTGGTCAGCACTCAGAAAAATTGGTGTGATTGATTTTAAAACTGTTTTGCAGACGTTTGCAAGCTGAGCTTTACCCATGTCCATGCTGAGACCTGATGGTGTGAGGTTTTGTTAAAGTGGCCCATGTAGATAATTATAACGTTTTCTAGCATTTCATAGTTTAGGTAGGTATTAGTCAATAGAAAAACAGTGCTTATGAAGGGGGTCAGGAGAGATGCAGTCTAATTTTTTTAAACACTTATTTATTATTGAAAGACAGAGTCAGAGCGTGAACAGGGGAGGGGCAGAGGGAGAGGGAGACACAGAATCCGAAGCAGGCTCCAGGCTCCCTCCCAGGTGTCAGCACAGAGCCTGACGCAGGGCTCGAACCCACGAACTGCGATCTCATGCCCTGAGCCAAAGTCTGATGCTTAACCGACTGAGCCACCCAGGTGGCCCAGGAGAGATGCAGTTTAGAAGTAAAGGTCAAAAGTGGGCTCATAACTGAGTTGCCTATAAGGAGATTGGTTTAGGAAATTAAATTTCATGCCTAAAATTTTTATGTCTCAATAGGCAGCTTTATCTTCAAAGGGAGTATTTTAGAACAACATTGTGAAGCACCGACAGTGAAGTTTTTCCAATGGAAGGGCAAAATGAGTCATCATTTATTTGGCATTTTACAATAGTGGTCAGAAAAATGTGTCCCTTAAAAGGTTAACTGGGGATGAGGATCTTGGGCATGGTCCTGATTTGTCTGGGGGGTGGAATTTGTAGTGGTTTTCAGGAGATACTGTTTTCTTAGAGATCATTTCAGAGTCTCAGTGAGTGGATGAGGAGACATGTAGATAGATGAAGGGCGGGTTGTACCATAACATCTAGCTTAGGGTGGGGTCATTGGTCGGCACTCAGAAAAATTTGTGTGATTGATTTTAATTTTTTTTTTAACGTTTATTTATTTTTGAGACAGAGAGAGACAGACCATGAACGGGGGAGGGTCAGAGAGAGGGAGATACAGAATCTGAAACAGGCTCCAGGCTCTGAGCGGTCAGCACAGAGCCCGACGCGGGGCTTGAACTCACGGACCGCGAGATCATGACCTGAGCCAAAGTCAGACGCTTAACCGACTGAGCCACCCGGGTGCCCCCGTGTGATTGATTTTAAAACTGTAATGCAGACATTTCCAAGCTGAGCTTGAGTTCACTGTTTTTGTGAGTTTCATTAACTAAATACTGTGTTAGGTGAGGGTGCAGACTTTAATTTTTTTTCAGTTGTTACTGTGATTACTGTATTTGAATTGATCATGCGGATATCCTGGAAATATGTATTTTAGAAGTGAGGAAGTTTTAATACAAATGCAAGCTTAAAAGTAAAGGATTTAAAATGACATCACGGACTTAAAAAATGGCTTTGGTCCAAAAGAAAAAAAAAAGAAGAAATTATACCTACTAAAAGAGTCAAAGAGATATTTTCTTTCATAAATATTAAAGAAATTGGGGCTCCTGGGCGCCTGGGTGGCTCAGTTGGTTAAGCTTCCGACTTGGTCATGATCTTGTGGTTTGTGAGTTCGAGCCCCCATATGGGGCCCTGCACTGACAGCTCGGAGCCTGGAGCCTGCTGAGGATTCTGTCTCCCTCTCTCTCTGCCCTACCCTTGCTCGTACTCTGTCTTTGTCTTTCAAAAATAAATAAATGTTAAAAAACATTAAAAAAAAAGAAACTGGGGGGCGCCTGGGTGGCTCAGTTGGTTAAGCATCCGACTTCAGCTCAGGTCATGATCTTGCAGTCTGTGAGTTCGAGCCCCACGTCAGGCTCTGTGCTGACGGCTCAGAGCCTGGAGCCTGTTTCAGATTCTGTGTCTCCCTCTCTCTCTGACCCTCCCCCATTCATACTCTGTCAATCCCTGTCTCAAAAATAAATAAACGTTAAAAAAAAATTAAAAAAAAGAAATTGGGATGCCTGGGTGGCTCAGTTGGTTAAGCATTCGACTCTTGATTTTGGTTCAGGTCATGATCTCACAGTTCATGAGTTTGAGCCTTGTGTTGGGCTCTACGCTGACACTGTGGACACTGCTTGGGATTCTGTCTGTCCTGTCTCTGCCCCTCCCCCAGTTGTACGTGTGTGCACACTCATTCTCTTTCAAAATAAATACACATTTTTTAAAAAAAGTGACTTTGGTGGTGTTGAGTGGGGGAGATAAGTAGAGTGAGGAGTATTGTCTATGTATACAGGGCTGTTAGTCCAGGTTAGGAGCCTTGTCCCTCTGCTGGTTTTACTTATTGTGAGTGAGGTGTACCTCTCTGAGCCCTGATGACTGACCTTGACCATCTCCTTGAATGTGGGAAGCTGTCAGTCCCCAGGACTAGATAGAGCAAGAGGAGCCAGTGAGTATAATTCCTGCCATTCTCTTTGAGGCAGTTGAACACAGCCAGTCCCAAGTCTTGAGATTAATGACTATCTGATCCCTTTATGTGTTGTCACCATTTTTTCAGTTCTGTAATTAGTTGACCAGGACAGAAAGGAAAAGATGGAAAAAAGCATGCTGTACATGTTTAGGGTGGGATGTTTGTTTTTTCTCATCCTTCATCTCCATTTTCATTTTAATGCCAATTCTTATCCACATTGGGGATAAGACTATTCTTATTCTTGGGGAGGGACTATTCTTGGGAATCATTTGTTTAGAAAATTGCTGAGAAATATTCACAGATGCTGACCTCAGAGGTCATTTTAGGTTATCTGTTACCACCAAAGATGCAGGTCTAGGTTGCAGTGGCACTGAGTCCCAATTTCCCAATTATGGCTCTTGAAAGGAGGATTTCCTGTGTCGGGTGCAGGAAAGGCCCAGCAGTTATTATTGAAGCTGTCATTCCCTCCTTTGCCTCTGAAACCTTTTGCTTTTGGCCCAGTATGCTTGTTTTAAGGACCTTGATTGAAAGGTCCTTGATGGAAATCCTTCATTTGTTCCAGAGCTTGGGGGATTTCTTGCACGTGGTCCTGCATCTTTGCAGTTAGTGGCAGGGGTGTTTGCTAATAAGCATAACCCACGTTCTCATCACTTTTGACATCTGTGGCTTATTTAAAGTGTGTCTTCCTGCTCTTAGCTCCTCATAAATGTCATTTATTAAAAGGAAGTGGGTTATTTCTATGAATATTTGTGAGGAGATGTTTGTGTGTAGTTTAAGAAAGGAGACTGTCTATAAGCTAACAGTCTGACTTTTGGAAGTTAGCATGCTTTTTGTTTTCTTGTTTGTTTGTTTTTGAGAGTGAGGGGGTGGCGGGCAAGGGGCAGAGACAGCTGGAGACACACAATCCCAAGCAGGCTCCAGGCTCTGAGCTGTCAGCACAGAGCCTGATGTGGGGCTTAAAACCATGAACTGTGAGATCATGACCTGAGCTGAAGTTGGATGCTTGCTTAGCCGACTCAGCCACCCAGGCGCCCCTGAAGTTGGCATGGCTTAAGTTTAGCTTGTGTCATTTGTTCAGAGAAGTCCAGACTTTATAGATGTTAGCAGGAAATGAAAAAAGAAAGTTTGCCTGATTTTGAAATCAGTGACTTTTAACAAGGGTATAAATAGTATGAAAAGGACAGATTCATTGCAACAAAATATGCTTTATTACAAAAAAGTATTTGAGTATGTCATGTGTAGCCATGTGGATGCATAGAAAATAGGTAAATATAAAATATGGTCCTTGCTTTTAGGGAATTTGGATTATTTTTGGAGGTAAAGAACAAGACAGAAGATACGTCATCTAAGGCAGGGGTTGTAGAAATAGCCATTATACCTTGGAAGAGTTTTCATTAGTGCTCCAAACAGATGCTTGTTATTACTCAATAAATTGATGATCCAGCAACGTTAAAAAACAAAAACAAAAACAAAAACAAAACAAAAACCTATTTGTTGTCATTCCTACAACAACTATTTTTTGTTTTTTACCACAGTATCATAAAAACCCCTTACACTGTGTTATTCAGAGGAAGCCCCCTTTGAAGGTTTTCATTATAAATGTGACCATTTTTGTTTTGTTAAGATGCAATAAACCTAAGCACTCCTATTTTCAGATATTTTCTAATGTATCCTAGATTAGAAATATCTGCTTCTTTTTAAAGTTTGTTTTTTCTCCCTTGTACTCTGCCCTCCCCCCCCCCCCCCCCCAGCCCCTTCTCTCTCCACTTTGAGATCCCTTTTGTGGTCTTGCTTTTCCACAGCATGCTCTCCTGTGATTCTCTGCTTCTGTTGGTGCTAGATTTGCTGGTCTAGATATAGACAAAGATTTGGAGCAAATGTCCTCTTATATTTTATTAATCAAGCATTTGAATGCCCAGAGTGCACACGACTGTCTCCCATACACTGGTAGGGCATTGTCTCCTCTCAGGTAGGTGTCAGGAGTATTGGGAATAAGTCTAAGACAGTAGTTGTGGGAAACAAGTAGGGACATTGAGGAGGGATGGGTTAAATAGTCTTGTGTTTGGATGAAGGGCTCCACCAGGTAATTCAGCCCAGATCACAGTGATTAGCAGAAGATTTTGTAGGTTGGAAACTAAAAATGCCCATTCAGGGAAATCCACATGCTCTAAAAGAATGTTTTAACCATATTCAAGAAAGCTTGCATTTTATGGTGTGAAATAACTGGTGTATAAATATCATTCAATTGGGTTAAGTTTAAGGGAGAAGGGAGGAGAAGCAAACTTACTACCACTTAATGAGAATTAAAAAATTTCTTTTTAGCCTTTCCATCTTGATCTAAAACTTCCAGTCGTCTGCTAAGAATTCATCATGCTCTGACTGGTATCCTATTACAACTATTGCAAATAGCTTTTATCACATTTGGTATTTTGACACGCAGTGGTAAAATATAAAATTGTATTATTTAGGGGCGCCTGGTGGTTAAGTTGGTTAAGCTCCAACTTTGGTCATGATCTCGCCATTTGTGAGTTTGAGCCCCAGGTTGGCCTCTGTGCTGACAGCTCGGAGCCTGGAGCCTGCTTCAGATTCTGGGTCTCTCTCTCTTTCTGCCCCTCCCCTACTTGTACTCTGTGTCTCTCTCTCTTTCAAAACAAATATTAAAAAAAAAATTGCATTATTTAACCAGAGTTAGTAATAATTGTATTATTTAATGGAGTTACTTTCTATGTTACTTACCACTCCATGTGGTAAGATCTTAGACTTAGATCTTTGACTTTGACATTTTAAATGGCTATATTCCAATGCTCTACTTGTGGTCATCTGGTTTTATATTGGAGGATTTTAAAGGTAAAATTAATTGGTGTGTTCAGTCAGATGTGGCACCCCGTGGGTTCAAGGTTGGCACCAATTCAGCTATTCTTTGAGGTTTGCCTGGAGCTTGGCTGCCAGCTTCTCCAAGGGTGTCCTGGGCTCTTAGTTTGTTTTTCCATTTGTTAGTCCAAGTGCCCTTGGGTTGTGGATAGTGTATCATCCGGTTCAACTCCTCAGTTGGGTGTGTGTGAAGAGGAGAAGCTTCGTTTGCACACATGACTGTGGCTACTGGAGGCCGGCTGGATTCTGTGAGGGCTGGTCCTGAGGATGAACCCCGGTGTTGGAGACCCCAGTGGGCTGGCCCAGTGTGTCAAGGAGGGGCTTGCATGCTGCTCTGGCTGTCTTCTTCCATTCAGAAACCTCCCACAGTGGACCATTTGCAAAAATGGGTAGTGGTAGAAGAAGAAAGAATTTCCACTCTGACTTTGAGACCAATCCCTGTTACTGTTTTGGTGTAGTGTAAAGACGGGCTTCCTTAAAACAGAAGCTTTTAGCTGAGGTGTTCTCAGACAGCCTCTGGCTCTCTGCAAATGGAGAGAGTAACCACTGTCTTTTGACAATTACTGAATGCCAGTCTCTGTAGTTTAAGTTGTGTGACAGTGACATCTCCCTTCTGATTAAGGGCAGCTGTCCGTTGTAAGTCATTGTATGCATGGTCTGACTCTTGCGTTTTGTTTACTCTTTTGTAAAGAGATTCCACTGCACTGAGGTATTTGTTGTAGGTGATTACACTGGATCACACAACACACTCTCAGTTGCCAGAACTGGTCTTTCTGTCAGTCAGCTCTGCCTTAGCTTCAGATATATATATACACATACACACATATATGCATGTGTTTGTGTATGTACATATATATTAATTTTAAGTTAATGTGTGTATTTGAAAGAGTTTATTAGCTTTTGCTATGGTTTCAGGGGCAAATAAATGACTTTTCCTAAAAGCCTACCACATACATAATATAAAGGGCTCATTTAGGGGCACCTGGGTGGCCCAGTCAGTTAAGCATCTGACTTTGGCTCAGGTCATGATCTCGTGGTTCATGGGTTTGAGCCCTGCATCGGTATCTGCGCTGACAGCTCAGAGCCTGGAGCCTGCTTCAGATTCTGCATCTCCCTCTCCCTCTGCCCCTCCCCTGCTCACACTCTGTCTACCTTAAAAAAAATAATAAAAGAAAAATAAAAAAAATTAAATACAGGGTTCATTTATGTTATACCCCATGCTTACTGCCAAACTGGGAATGTGGACAACACGCTGACTTGAATCAGTTATTTTCGAGTGGTCTTAGTTGAACTTGGGCTGGAAGGGAGATGGCCTTTATCATATGAGTGTGCTAACTGTGATTAGGAGATTGAGTTGTTCTCTGCTGGTAAGCTCATTCCCACTAGTACTTTAGAGTTTACAGACACCTTACAAGTTGGATTTCTCTTGTCCTACAGAAAAATTTTCCACAAAAATACATTGTCATTCTCTAAGAAAATATGACTAAAATGCAGTGTACTGGGAAAAGTATTAGATTAACAAATTAGGAGAATCACGTGTCTCAGATGTGTAACCAACTTTATCTTCATGTCTTATACACGTGAAATCGGGGTAGTATTGCTATTTTAACTGTAGGCATCAGCACAGCAACCACTTCCATTTATTAGGAGATTATGTGCCAGGTATGAAGCTGAGTATTTTTCTTGTAGTTAATACTTGTAACAACTCAGTGAAGGTATCATCCTCATGTTGCACATGAAGGGATGGACTTATGGAAGATAAACAGCTTCTCCAAGATCAGGTCAACAGTGCATGGAAACGATGCGTTTTGAGCCTGTTTGTGTCTGATGACAAAGCCCATGCTTCTGTATGTGACTCCCACCTCTAATCTACAGTACAATGATTGTAAATAAGAAAAATGATTCTTATGTCACTCTCAAGAATAATCCAAAGTGACATAGAAATTATAAACATTTAGACAACTTAATCAGTACAGAGAGGACATAAAGGCTCCTGCCCCTACCTCCTCTCCTCCAAGTGTAAACATGGTAATTGTCTTCTGCATCGCATTCCTTCTAGGCTTTTAGGTAGGGGTGTGTGTGTGTGTGTGTGTGTGTGTGTGTGTGTGTGTGTGTGAGAGAGAGAGAGAGAGAGAGAGATTGAGAGAGAATTCCAATTTTGGTGATACTACAAGTATGACTATAGCTTTGTAAAATGGAATTACTAGACCATTTTTCTTTTAAAAATCATTTCTTTTTGCTTTTGCTTGAAATGTCATATGTTCCATAGATGAAGGTATGTTTGACTCTTTCTCTGTTCTATGTATTATTTCATTTATTTTTTTATTCTTTTCTTAGTCCCAAACTGTTTTAAAACCTGATAAGGCATCTCCACATTGCTTTTTGCTTTTGTAAGTTTCCTTAATTTTCCATGTTTATTTTTTAAAATTATAAGTTCAGACTCATTTTTCCAAAGCTGACCTATTTCACAAAAGCAAAACAAATAGTAATCCTGTTAATATTTTAATTGGGAATGCATTGTAATTATAAATGGGGGAATTGACATCTTTAAAATAGTGAATTCTAACCAAGGGGGAAAAATATTCAAGGATATAAGCAGCTTCCCTTTTACTTACGTCTTCATTTTTGAATTTTAAAGTTTAAACATCATGATCATGTAAGTTCAACACATTTATTAAGCGTTTCCTTTTTTGATTGCTATTGTTAGGTTTTTCTTATTGTTTTTAAACTGGCTATACTTTATAGGTAGGAAAATAATTATTTTATTAAATTAATTTATTATATTAATTAAATTAATTTTTAATACCTTCATGAATTATCTTAAGTTTCATGATAATTCAAGTTATTCTCTCGGGTTTGCCAGCTATGCAATTTTATCAAATGCAAATAATGATAATTTTGTCTCCTTTCTGTATTTATGGCAAATACTTGTCTGCTTAGTTGCACTGGCTGGCACTTCCAGAAAAATGTTAAATAATAGTGGTGTTAATTAGAATCCAGCTAATTGAATGCTAGACTACATAATAATGTTTTTGGAATAAGGATATCAAGGTCTACCACAAAAAACATGTAACTGTTCTAATTTTGGAAACAGATAAAGAGAAAATAAATTAAAAACAAAAGTACATGGGGAGAATAAGAGAATAGGACTAGAGTTTGTGAGGATAAGTCCTGGGGAAATTTAATGGAAGAAAATTAAAGTCCAGGTTGAGGGGCTGCCTGCAATACTGTGGTGTTATGTGTTGATTCAATTAGGTTTTTTTTTTTTAATTCCGTTTTCTTTTTCTTTCTTTCTTTTTTTCTTGAGAGAGAGTAATGAGATGAGCAGGAGAGGGAGAGGGAGAGTGAGAGAGTGAGAGAGCGAGAGAGTGAGAGAGAGAGAGAGAGAATCTTAAGCAGGTTCCATCCCAGTGTGGAGCCTGATGCAGGGCTTGATCTCATGACCATGAGATCCTGACCTGAGCTGAAATCAAGAGTTGGACGCTCAACCACTCAGGTGCTCCTCAGTGAGTGTTCAATAATCATTTGTATATCAGGCCCAGTGTTCTCTCTGGCAGACGTGATGAAGACAAGGGAGATAACATTCTTTCATGATGTGCCTGTGACATTGGGGGTTCTCTGTAAATGCTTGTGGAAAAGACTCATAGTGATTAGTGCAGTAAAGGCTGCCTGTTAGCAGTGTGTCATAGAGGCACAAACTGTCATAGGATTTAGAAGAAGTCTACTTGGTCTACCTTCACTGCTGCATTCCCTGTACCTGGAATAGTGCCTGGCCCAGAGCAGGTGCTCAGGAATATATTAAGGGATGAACAAAGTCCCTGCTCACTGTGGTTTTGCCTGGTGTTGTGGAGTTGAGCTAGGTTTTCTGGTAGAGGGGGAGGAAAAGAGAGGCTGCTACTTGAAGATGGAAGAGTTTTATACAAGTGAACTATTATAAACAGGGTGCAGGGCAGGTCTGTTCTGATTGAGGTATAGAGTATATGCAGAGGAGGGAGGGAATTTTTGAGGACAGCATACAGCTGTGGCAGAGAGCAGAGTGTCAAATATATGCAGTATGGAGGGGTTCTGGTGGCTGAGATGTGGATTGCAACTTTTGTGTGGCTGGCTGGCTTAGGCACCTCTCTCATATATTCTGTTTTCCATGATGTGCAGGACAGGAAAATGCATTGTCAAGGTGGTACCCCTATATCCGTTTCTGCCCTCCTCCCCCGCCTTCTACCAAATCCAGTTTAGGTTAGAGAACTGTATCACATGGCCACACCCAGCTTCACGGGATTTTGAAACTGTGCATATGAGATGTTAGCTTTTCCAGTCACCGTAGGCGAAGATAGCAAGGGATGGAGAGATTTAGGAATAAAAGTTGAGGCAGCTAATTGCTGTGTCTGCTGCAGAACCATCCTATAAAAGCTATTTTTGTAACTCATGTTCTTTCACATGCTGTATTATGAACATGTTTCAACATCTTTCCAGGTGGCTTTTCAGTCATTGTTGGTCATGGAACCTTTGGTTAAGTGAGTTCCTGTGGGGAAAGGCTGATGTGATGGACATATGATGAAAATAGCTGCTTTGGGTCTGGGAAAGAAGGTGTTCTGAGAAGAGCCAGGGCCACCTGTTTGAGCCCCAGACTCCTTACCACGATGCCATCTCTCTGGGACTCAGTTTGAGGGAATTGACCAGGTATCATGGAAGCCCCCTGAAAGCTCAGTGAGAATCTTAGCAAGCAGGAATGATCATAGGAATGTTTTCATGATTAGTTGAGTGATATAGGTGGCAGTGAAAGTTACTGCTAGAAGATCTGACTGTGCCTTCATACCAATGTTTAGCTTTTTTTTTTTAAAGGAGGAAATGCCTCCCTTATTAAAATACAAAACCCTGCAAGCTTTGGACTAGTGATAGATCCTTAAGAAAAATGTCCAGGTGGGAAAGAGATTGGCACCCAGAGATAGTGCCTTTCTCTGGAGTTCTCTCTGTTCTCTGTTAACTCTGTTTTCCTGTTTTTTTTTTTTTTTTTTTTAAAGCTAAGGAAAAAACAAACAAACAAACAAAAAAACCATAGCAAACTAGTCAGAGAATGTAAACAATGGAAACATTGATTTCTGATGAATAGATTTTTGACCTTTATGATACTAGTGAAAACTAACGATTATTCTCCTTTTATCAGAAGGAGGATATGGTTCCCATTTAGTAAAAATGTCACAGAAACTTATTAATGTTTCATGAGTTAATTTCCATTGACTCAATAATAGAAGTAAATAAATTCCTGTTTTTCAGGGGAGAATCCTGGAGACCTAAAACTTAACATAGAAAGGAAATTTGGGCACCTAGATAACTGTTTTTCTGAGTTTTTTTCATACTTTTTTAATAGTCAAGTCAGTGAAGTTTGCAGTTTTTATTGGAGATGTTTATAATTATTTTTCACTAGTTTATATAAAGCTGGCTAAAATGTTGGGCTACTTTTGGGCATATTTACAAAAGTTTTTAGAAACCAATTTAAATTTGAGACATTTGACTTCCATGGTTTTAAAGGCAAGTTACGTTGTCAGTAATTTTGTCAATTTTAAAAATAGTATTCAGAAAATGTTTTAGATAATAGAGTTATTCTTAGAGGCTCCTGTGCTATTTCCTTTGCAAAACACAAGGTCACTAAGTTCACCGATAGCAGTTACGTGGAAGATTATTTTATCTGTGCCAGAGAAAAAAGAAGCCTCGCTTCAGTATTCCTTCTCAGTCAGAAGAAACTATTAAAGGAATTGTATGTTTTAACCTGAAGTTTATTAACTTGGTTAATTTGGTACAGGGTGGCTTTTAGAATCCTTAATCTTTTAGTGTTTGTAAAATACTCACGTGCATGTGCCTATAACAGCATTTCTGTGTGAATTATTAGCACAGAGCTGCTTAGAGAAGTACCTTTAATGGACAGACTTTTGATAAGTTGTTAGGAGATGAACACAGGTATTTATTGTCTAATTTTATCACAGTTTAGGGGCTTTGTATGCATTTTTATTGTCCATTGATTCTATGTTGGTAGGCAGTGTTATCCTCATTTTGATAGAAGAATAAAATGAGGCCTGGTGAGGTCAAGTAATTTGCACAATCTCACAGAGGCTTTAGGTGAGAGAGGCAGGATTCAACTTAAAAATGTGTGACTCTGGAGTTCTTGGCTAGGTGGCAGGAATTCATGTCTCTGGGCTGTTGTGATGGGACCACTTATTGGTAAGCACGTTTCTATGGGGATCACTAGCATTGAGGGGGGAGGAGCCTGGGAGTTCTTTCTCATCTGAAAACTCAAGGTTCTATTACTTGTCTCCTCAAATGAGATGCTGCATGCTAAAGGTAACATTTATGGGAGCTTATTAGAGGAATTATAGACCACACATGATCATTCAGCCTGTGCTATAAAAGACAACTTTAGCAAAGACTTCTGTGTTGGAACTTGCAAATCTTTGTAAAGTGTGCATATCAATTGCTAACTCCAAAGTGATTTAAAAAAACCCCCTAAAAATGCATTTTATAGTTATTTCTTATAATGGGAAACAGAAAGGGAGAAACTTTGGTACTTGAAGAAAAATGTTTTGGTCACTTTATGGTCATTTTGGGATAGAGAACATTTGTGGGTTTTTGTGCTAAATCTCTGATGTTTGCAAACTGTTAGACTGACTTTAGACATAATGTAAAACTTTGATCTGCCTTTTAAAAAGATGTGAAGTCTTAGTTCTCTAGTTTTCGAACTGAAAGTATAATATGGAATGATGGTTAAGCATGATTTCCGGTGGGTTAAAATATTAGATATATTTGAAAAAAGTTAAATTTTATGAAGTGGCATATATAAATTCCCAAGGCTGTTCCTACTAAATCAGGGCAAATCTGTTGGAAATTCTATTCTATTCTATTCTATTATATTTGTTTCTCCTCTGGTTTTTATTTTTGAAGAATAATAATCATGGAAGGATAAATGAGAGCTTTTTATATAGAAAAATTTAAAGGTTAATAACTGTCTCACAATTACATATTAAAAATTTTTGAAGATGTGGAAGTAGAAGGCGTGTCCATGATTGCTGAGTCCCCTTGGATGACACATTTCATCCCAGGATTGGTGGGTGCACTTACTGCCCTGGGTGGGACTCAGAGGCCTTTACACTAATAATTGATGGGCCCAGAGTGCATGTATGTATTCATTTCTGAAGTTTAGTCCCATTTTTTTCTCATTTGTGTAATGACAAGTTTGGTCTTGTGGTTATTGTTAATCTTCTGGGATCAGGACAGACACTGGGTGCCTCTGGGAGGACAGGAAGGGTCCTTCCCACCTCAGCTTCTCTCAGCTTCTTCCTGCTGTCTAGTCTCTCATTGTCTGGAGTGGAGGATTGAGGGGGGCAGTAGCCTTTAGCAGGAGGTTGCCGCGAAGAGGCAAGCTCTGGGAAGTGGCAGGGTCTCCTGGCGGGTTACACTTATTTCCCTGAAGCCGACTGACTCTCTTCTGGTCCCTGGAGGGGAGCAGGGCGACCTGTGATTATGATGAACTCTTGGTGAACAGTTTTCTAAATTCCCCTCTTATGAGTCAGAACCTTTAAGTGATCCTCTTTTTATTTAAAATGTTGACATTGTGTTTATCATGGATTTGGGGCGTTAACTTTGATTTAAAAAAATGTCACATTAAAACACTTGTCATGACTAGTGAGATTTTGGCACCCCTTAAATTTTGCCTCAGAGGCAGCTACCCCTCGCCTCATCCCCAACCCAGCCTTGTTCTGATCATTGCCTGGAAAGACTATAATTCGTTGTCATTTGTCCTTAAAAGTGGTTATCAAAGCGAAGCAATTTGAAGGTTTAATCAAGAGATCCCAATGATTTGCTGGTAAGCAGCTGCCTGTTCGTGCCAGCTTACCGGCTGGGCAATAGCAGCTGTAACAACCCGACATAAAAACAGAGCAGCTGTAGGGCAGGCTGTGATGGAGCCACCAGTGTCTTCTCTCAGGGTGAAAGAAGCCTGTTACTCTTCCAATCCTGGTAGGTAATTATAAACAGCCCAATGTTAGGGTAACTTTTAAAAATCTCTATTTCTTTTGAGATGCTTAACGAACTGTCCTTGTTAGTGAATTCCTCTTACTAGTGAGCATGTTTAAAAACTAGGATTTCTCATAGTAAATATTACTAGATTTGCAGGGAATATGCAAATCTCCCCTTAACGTGAGTTATGTTAGGAGAAATAGAGCTGTCTGGCCAGTTGCCTTTTCACTGTAAAATGACTGCACTGCGTTTATTATTATTTCTAAGCGACAGCACAGAGAGCCATTGGACCAGAGTGAGATGCAAGAGTGGGGCTCGTGTTGACTAGTCTGAGCAGCTGAGATTTCTGGACTGGCCCAGGCCTGGCTGTTTGTTGCTTCTTCCACAGGCTCGGAGTATCTGGGGATGTCTCTGACTAGCAGAGACATGCTTTTACTCTGAGCGATTTTATAGGCGGCCGTGAGCGCTGAGGGTGTCTGTGCCAGATGCCTGGCGCGGCTATATATGGCAGGGAAAGGGCAGCAGTGGGAGGGCCCACCATGCCCCTAGCAGGGTGCAGGGTAATCACACACATTCACGTGTCTTACCAGCACTGTCAGATCAGCTCTGTTTTCCTCTTCCCTCCTCCGACCTTGGCATTGATTTTTGACAGCTGATATGCAGGTTGAATCTTCATGTGAAATGGAACAAGTCACTTCAACTTCAGATACTCATTTATGTCAGTCAGTGGTGAATGTAAAATCTGTCAAGACTAGTTGGGATGTCTGTGTGGTTCAGAGAGAGGAGATTTAGATAGGGGGGGAATTGGCTACTGGTCTCTGTGGTTCTGTGCTCTGCATGAGTTGGCCTGAGAGTTCAAGATCTGAAATTTAGTGTAGATTTCTATCTGTTTTGACAGGCAAGCGTGAGGTGTGTCCCCGTGTGTGGCAGGTGCTGATTGAGTTGGGGTCCTGTTGGGGTAGATTTATCCGACATCCAGTTGTATGTTCATCAGGGCTCTCAGGGAGGCCTGTCTGGAGTTGTGTCACCGCTGTCTCTTCCAAGATGACAAAGCTGTGATGGGTCATTGGTCTGAGCAGTGCAGCCAAGAGGACTAGAGCTATCAACAAGTTGTGGTGTCTGTTTCCCTAGAAAACTGTTGCCTTTCGTGAGGACTGCAGTAGAGGCACATTGTGGCCTGCTATAGGATTCTGCCAGGACTGGCTCCCTTCTGTGCATGTGGCCATGGAACTCAGAAGTTCCCAGTGGCTTTCTGGCTGGGAGAAAGATATGATCGAAAAATAACAATGAAGAGAAGATAATAAAATTTAACTGATTATCTACTAAGTCCAATGCATTAGGCTGTCAGCATGTGAATTTATGGCCCATTGAATTTGGTGATATCTTCATTTCATACAAGGGGATGTTTCCACTTGGTGATATAATAAGTGGCTGAGAGGGGCTTGGAGTCTGAGACTGTGTGACTCCAAAGCTTTAGCTTTCAGTGAAGAGCCTGTGGCAGGACTGCGTGGTCCACAGTCTCTGGTGGTTACAAGTTGCCATTCCCTGTTGTTGGTTATAGACTCTTCACTATGGACACAGGGAGACCTGCCTGTATTGTTTGCTTTCTTCTTGCAAAAAAAAAAAAAAAAAAAATTGGTTTTAAAAATACATATTTTTTAAAAATTGAAAGTGAGTAAGGAATGCACTCTGTTCTCACCAATGTCACTCCTTGGTGGTGAGTGTTACAGGCCTGGATGTTCCCTGTGCTCCATCATGTTCACTGTTCACACAGTGAGGGAGAGGTGTGGTCTGGTGGGAAGTGGTTCAGCAGATCATCTATGAGCTTCTCTGTGATTTTCAGGTCAGGGTAATGACCCTTGATCTTGTGATACAGTGTACTCATAACCTGCCAAGACATTGTAAGGACAAGGAAACCGAAAAGGAGTGAAGAATTTGGGCTGTAGGATTTAATGAGATGAAGACCACACATGGAGGTGATGTTGTTTAGGGACAGTCAAGCCAAGAGCTGGGAAGCAGGAGATCTAGTGTGGTGGTAGGTACAGCTAATCTTGTGGTTCCTCACTCTGCACATCCGTGACACTGGGGATCATGTGCATTTTCTTCCTCCCCAGGTTGTTAAGGGGAGGTTGAGACAATGGAGGTAAAAACCTCTTGAAAACTAAAAAGGCAGTTCTTGTGCTGGATGGTGTGGTGGAAATGTTTTATTGCTACTAAGTATTGTCACTGAACCGGATTGTTAGGAAATTGCCATAGTGTTATGTGCTTTCATAAATTTTGTAAACTTTTATATTTCTTTTTTTTAAGTTTACTTTTTTTTTGAGAGAGAGCATGAGTAGGGGAGGGGCAGAGAGAGAGAGAGAGAGAGAGAGAGCGTGAGAGAGAGAATATCCCAATCAGGCTCCACACTGTCAGTGCAGAACCCAACATGGGGCTCGAACTCATGGACCATGAGATCATGACCTGAGCCAAAATTGAGAATCAGACACTTAACCGACTGAGCCACCCATGCACTCCAGCTTTTATATTTCTAATGATTTAGACTTCTTAAGAAGTGTCTTGTGAGTTTTAAGACAAAAAAACCAGTCATTATTTTTTGGATTAAAGCATTTTAGTCAACTTTTGTTAGCTTCCCTGTATTGTATGTGTTTCATTGGCTTCTATGAAACTAAGAGACTTTTTAACAAAACGTATAGCATACTGATTTCCAACATGATACGGGATAATATGATCCAAGACTCTTTCACCCCAGGGTCATGGGTACCACGATGGCACTGACCAGCGTGGGAAGAGTTTCTGTGCTGACAGTTGGTTCTGCTTAGTTTCTGGGCTGTTTGCAGATGGCTGTACTCATCTGAACAGGGACTGTCACTTCTGCACAGATTCGGAGGCATGTTTGGGGCCATTCAAAACTATGAGAATTTTTGGTGTCCAAAAAATGACACAGATGGGAATTAGCTATTCTTTTTGTTCATGAAAAGTTTTCTCTTAAAATAAAAGTTAATATCTGCCCTATGAAAACAGCAGCAACTTTATTTCTAAGTTTGACATTTTATTGTTTGGAGATATGGTATTGAGTAGGCCATTAGTCTGTTCTGCCCATCTGTAAAAAGGCCAGTTCCATTAAGCCATATATTTATTCATTTTTTGGAAAAAAAGTTTGTGTAAATAAGTTCTTTTCATTTGTACTTCCTTGTATTTTATTAAAAATTGAACTCAAGAGTCTGCGATTGGAGACATCTACAGTAGTATGTGCCCACCAGATTATTGACATAGTGATGTTTCTAGAGAAATGTGACTTCAAAAGTCAAGTTACATATTTTAAATATTTTAAAGTACCGTTTACCTATTATATTTCGTATAATTGGTTGATTTAATTGATTTTCTTATTCTGTGAAGTCTGGATTTAAAAAAAGGAAGATGTCAATTTATTATTATTTTTTGGCTCAGAATAAAGATTCAGGCTTTGAATCATTAGGAGGAGAGGGGAGGGAACATCCTTTGTTGTTCTTACAGTATAAAAGAGGCTGGTGAGGGGGACATTTTGAAGCTTCAGTACAGATTGACATGAGAGTGGAGGAGACCTGGGGAGATGACAGGTGGAGGGAGTAGGAGGGAAGGGGGGCGGGCCGAGAGAACAATTCAGCTCTGAACACACTTTTTACAGTTGTGTCAGGAACAATGAGAAATCTCCATTTTGTTATAATTGACAAAGGAAGTTGTCTAGTGCTGATGATTCAAAAGGAGCTGGTGACTTTGAGATACTTGGGTCATGAAAGAAGCTGAGCCCCAATGGTAAATTTGTTTACAGGGAGACCAGATCCACTGATACCTTTTTTATCATTTTGCATTCAGAGCATCTGTGTCTCCTTGAATTAACTGCTATCTTAGGATCTAGGAGAGCTCTTACAGTCCTCTCCTGCCACTCCGCTTAGAGCTTTTCCCCATATGATGCATCTGCCTCCCAGCCCTGACTTGCACTGGTGGTAATCTTGGAAGAGGCAGTGGGCCTCTCTTTCCTCTGGCAGCGGTTTCATATTTCCTTCTTTTCACCTCTTTGGGTGGGCATGGGGAGGGGGCTGCTCTCCCTAGCTGCCATCTTTGTGTTCTCTCTCTCTTTAGCTCAAGTCATCTGACTTTTTTCCTCCCTCCCTCTAGCTTCTCTCCGAGTGTGCACGCAGTGCCAGTGTGTGGGAGTGTGAGCCCTGGTGGTGGTCAATGCCCCCTGTTCTTCCGTTGCTTGCCATTTGCTCATTCTGAGGTCTTATGTGACTTATCATTTCCTAATTTCTACTATTTCCCACTAAGGGTCTTATAAATATCTTCCATTATATGTACAGAGATCTTATATGTGTAGAATTTGTGTTTGGTTATAGGATTCAAGTTAAGAGAACAACGTATATATAAAAAGAGAGAACAATGTATAGTAGACTTTTGGTTTTCTGCTCTCACTTTATTAAACATCCTAGTACCAGTAAAATAAATAATTTAGGATGCATTCCTAAGTTCAGGAAAAGCTATCAGGATCTTCTGATTCACTCTAGAAACTTCTGGAACATCGCTGCAGTTAGACTTGGTGATTGGTAATAGTGGAAGGTGATCCTTGTAAGCACAGGAGGAGAGGTTGTTACAGAAACTGGAGTTCTGGGACAGAGCTTCTGAGGCCTTTTACAGCCTCCCATCCCCTCTCTCACAGCACCTGTGGGATTTCAGCATTTGATTAACATAAGGCCATTGGACACTTATCTTATTAGATCCCTCAGCAGTACTTGAAATGGTTCATTACTTTCTCTTTTCTTGAACAGCCTTTGGTCCACTATTAACTGCATTTTAAAAATAAACGTTTAGGGGCGCCTGGGTGGCGCAGTCGGTTAAGCGTCCGACTTCAGCCAGGTCACGATCTCGCGGTCCGGGAGTTCGAGCCCCGCGTCGGGCTCTGGGCTGATGGCTCGGAGCCTGGAGCCTGTTTCCGATTCTGTGTCTCCCTCTCTCTCTGCCCCTCCCCCGTTCATGCTCTGTCTCTCTCTGTCCCAAAAATAAATAAACGTTGAAAAAAAAAATAAACGTTTAGTTTTAAAACAGTTTTAGATTTTATAGGCAAGTTGCAAAGATAAGGGTTCCTTTATACCGCTTACCCAGTCCTCCTTGCTAACATCTTACCATGGTTCATTTGCCAAAGTAAGAAACCAACAACGGTATTTTTTCTTACCTAAACTCCAGACTTAATTTGGTTTTCACCAGCTTTCCCACTAATCTTCTCTTTTTATTTCAGGATCCAATCCAGGGTATTATGTTACATTTAGTGGTCCACTGTATTCTAATATAAACTTATGTATGTATCAGTGATTGGTAATTTTAAGGGGATGGAAGGGAGAGTGACCTTCTGCTAGCTGTAGTGTCTCCTTCCATTTGTAGATATTTCATTCAGACGTATCAATCATAACCATTTACTGAATATCCCCATTTGTACTTGTTCTGGTTTCATGTTTTGTAGTAATGTGTTCTTTAAATGCTTTGTATATACAAATAAAATTAGCAGTACTTTGTAAGAAGTGGCAATAGTCTTCCTTCCATTTTAATGAGGTTTTGAATACATAGTTTCGATGTGCCATGGAGCTGATTAAAGATGGGATTGTACTTGTATGACCAGATGGGTCTAGTACCAGCTTTCCCAGGACCAATGGTACTTGTAAAAGCCTAATCATTCCTTCTAGCTATCTAATAAAAGTATTTTCCTTAAAATTATAGATGTGTGTCATGTAGGATGACTAGTCCTCTGTGTGTGTGTGTGTGTGTGTGCATGCGTGTGCGTGCATGTGTGCATGCCTGTGCACGTGTCCATGCTTATGAAGGGGGGTTGTGTTTCTTAATGTGTTAAATCTGACATTCAAAAGAATAAAATAGAAAATATTTGAGAACGTTGTACGTTTAGGCTTTAGGATAATGTTCAGAGTCTCAGCTTCTTTAACAAGTCGTCCACATCTGATTTTGCCTTCCTCCTGGCCCTTTGCCAAGGTGCATCCTGTATTGCAAATGCTCTGCCTGGGTCACTGTGCTGTGAACCACCCTGCAGCCTGTCCCAGACTTCCTATTTGCTTAAGTGTGTATCCAGGCTGCCTTGCTATGATTTTGCCTGTCCACATATAAGCTTGTTGAGGAAGAGGATATGACTTTCACTTCTCTGGCCTTGGTGTAAGTGCTATTCAGTGATGTTTGTGACAAACATCTTTTCAGTCCCTGGTGGGGCCAGGGTTGAAGGTTTGACAGTCCTTGAAGGCAAATGGAATGAAGTACCTTGAGAAAAGCTTTCTGCTTTTGACTATTGTGAGCATAGAAATAGGAAATCCTCTTTGCCTGTTCACATAATCACAGAATAAACTTTGGCTTCTGTTATAAAGTGAAAGGCAGATTGTATGAGTGAGATATCTTTGACCTAACAACTGTTAGCTCAATCACCTACATAAAATAAACACAGTGTAGAATGAATTCTTGGGATCAGATCAACACCATGCACCCCTGCTTCTTTCTGTGTCTTTCACCAGCCACATTTCCGTGACTAGATCTTGATCTTGATGTTCTCAGTTGGTATAGTGGACAGTCTCAATGGCTTCAAAGGGGAGGGAAATATGAGTCTTGTTGATTCCAACCTCCTGTAATGTCTAAAGTAACCTATTTACAATTCAAAATAATCCTTAAACTTTCTTGTCTGTGGTTGTCACTTTTTAACGAATATAGACAATAGTGCAGAATTACTTATTTAAGCAATTCATTTCCATCTTCTTTTAGCACTCTATCAATGAGAAAAATCAACTATAAATTGTTTAACCAAGCACATGTTATAAGCACGTAGGAGCGCATGAAAGGTAAGGCTTTCAGAGGAAACGATTTTCCTGTTCAGTCACCCATCATTCTACAAATATATATATGTGTATATATATATAGAGAGAGAGAGAGAGAGAGAGAGCGCGCACGAGAGAGCGCACGCGCGTAAGAGAGAGCGGGCACAAATATCAAGCAGGCTCTGTGCTGTCAGTGAAGAGTCTGACGTGGGGCTTGATCTCAGGAATCATGCCATCATGACCTGAACTTAGATGCAGTCAGAGGCTCAACTGACTGAGCCCCCCAGGCACCCCTCCACAAACATTCATAAAGCATGTACTCCCCATTTTAGGTGTTGGGGCTACGGAAGCGAATAGGAAACACTGTCTCATGCAGTTGGCTTACAGGCTTAGTTGTGTGGATGGTGGTGTCTGTCACTGAGATTAGGGAAGTCTAGGGAGGAGCGGGTTTGGAGGGATTGTAGAGAGCTGCATTTAGCCACGCTGAGTTTTGGATACCAGCGATATATTTTTGTTTCCATAAAGGCCAAAATTTGGTATCCATTTACTATTACATCCTAATTTTCTATTTTTATAACTTTTAAAAATTTGATGTTTTGTTGAAATTATAATAGTTGTCTTTCTTCCCAGTCATCATTAAATGCATCCCAGGATGCATTCATTAAAAATGAATATTTTGTTTTAATCATTTCCTCTTCCCTTCCATTGGTGAGGGGAGGGATTCCTGCCCTAGGGTTACGGGGATGACCAAACTCGTGACACCTGACATTAGACAGATATGCTTGATGACAGTTTATTATGTGCAACTGTATATCACATATACTGCCAGCCCATGAAGGAGAATGCTTCATGTCAGTCAGGGGGTTGTGCTTGGGAACAGACTAAACTAGCAGGGGCTGTGGGGGACAGACTTTGCAGTATCAAGAGGGTAGGGTGACCTCTGGTTCCCACAAGAGGATATGAGTAGCTTGTGAGAATTGTTCTGTGGGGTGGCTGGGAACTGAAGCCTGCTCCTTAGAGATAAGTAGGACCTGTGCTTGGTCCTGTGGTCAGGAGGGTTGTTTGGGTAGGGGACTTTGACCGTGCAATCAGACTGAGGAGGGGAGCTTGCAGTTAGGCCATCTGAGACTTTCCTGTTTTTCCAGATGTCAAGGCAGCACATAATTTTGGGTCTTAGTTTTAGGTCTTATGCCACATATGTGAATTAAAACAATGCTTTGTATTTATTAAATGCTGTAGAGAGGGTGCCTTCATTTTAGAAGGCAATAAAATATTTGAGAAGAAATGCACAGAGAATTACAGTGTCAGAAAGTACATGCCTATCATGGGCATGATTTCAGCTAGCTCTGAGCTATGTCTGGTCCATCTAACTTCTTCATATGCCATGCCTTGGCTGGGTTCCAGAGGACTGATTGCTTGCCAGCAGCTTGATGTCGCGGGATGGGAGGCCAGGGCTGAACTGGTCTCTGGGGAGCATCCCTTAAGTGTGCATGGTTGGCTCTGGATCTCTGAACCTGTAGTCTATTTTGGTTTTCCCCATGGAGAGTGCATCCTCTCAGTGGAGGGGGCTGTTATGTGCCCCAGGGACTTTTCTTTCTACATAAAATTTTAACTCCTGTTATGGCCTTACTAAAAGGAAGAAAACATGCTTGAAATAAAAAGTATTTCAAATGTTGATCTCTAGTTATTGATATGCATGCCGAAGTGACTGGAGAAAGGTGTACTGGTGTCTGCAACTTACATTAAAATGCATCACAAAGTAAGATGGAAGTGTAGGTGAGTAGAGGGATGGATGGATGGATAGGTTTGTGATCTAGCAAACGTGGCAAACGGTTAATTGTAGAATGTAAGGGTGGACAGGTGTTCGTAGTATAATTCTTTCAATTTTTTGTGTTTGGATAGTTTCATAATACAATAGTGGGAGAAAACTGTTCCAAAGTAAATGGAATGTGTTTCATTAGTGGATAAAACTAGCATTAAATAACAATTAAAAATATTTGTGTGCACAAGTAGTAAGACTGTTCGATAGGGTTTTTTTTTTTGTGTATGTGTGTAATGCAGGGTTTTGTTGTAAAAAAAATATATATATATATATAAAATTTATATAGCATTTGAAAACACTGGCCTCAGGCACTTTCTTTGTAATAAAGAATGCGGTGGTAGTATGAGGCCCTGGAGAGATGACTACATTCTGCAACTCTCCGCTTGCAGGTAGTCAAGGGAAAGCTGGAATAAATAAATGAGATTCAATGTGTCTAACTTAACAATGAATTTTTGTTCAAGGGTTTAATGTTATTGAAGAATTTAGCATAATAATTAGATAATACCATCAGCACAGGCTATTTTTTGTCTTGTTCTGTTTTCAGTTTTAAGCAAAAGAAAGGGAAAGCTTTAACTGATGGGTCAAAAACATGAATGGATATGTATTCAGTTGCAAATATTGCATTTTCTTTGCACAATGTACTGTTTTAAGGGAAGAGAGGAAAAGAAAATGAAAGCAATTCTTGGATTATTTATTCTTTAGGACTTCGCTCCTCTCAAACATTCATTTTGGGTATGATTTTTAAAAAGTTGCTTGTGTAAAATATTTGGGGAAAAACACACGTAAGAAAAAAGTCTATAATTTTATCACTCCAAGAAAAATGTTTACTACAGAAATGGCACATAAAATATATAAATAACATGTATATTTATATAAACACCATATAAAAATATTTTACTTAAAAATCAGGGTTATACTACATGTATTGCCTTGCTGAAGTGATTAGGCAAAGTATATTGACATTTGCCACTTACTTTGAAATGAGTAAACAAAATTGGATTTTTGGGGGCCTGGGTGGCTCAGTTGGTTAAGGGTCTGACTCTTGGTTTGGGCTCAGGTCATGATCTCACGGTTCCTTAGTTGGAGCCCTTCACTGGGCTCTGTGCTGACAGTGCAGAGCCTGCTTGGGATTCATTCATATTCTCTCTCTCTCTCTCTCTCTCTCTCTTCCCCTCCCTCCCTCCCTCTCTCTGCCCCCTCCTGCACTCTCTTTCTCTATCATAATAAATAAATAAACTTAAAAAAATTGGATTCTTTTTTTTCCCTATTATAAGGATCTGGTGAGAATCTTTCTGAATAAATAATTGCATACGTGTGCTTTATTAGGCAAAATCTTTGAAGCTTATTTGATAAGGTTAGGTAGAATTTGATAGACATTGATGATTAAATCAGGGAGATGGAATGCTTGAAGTATAAGCCAAATTTGGGGGCTGGCAAGAGGACTGGTCAAGTTGGAACAGATCATTTGAGGAGGAGGAGGAGGAGTGGGGGAGGTAAGGCAGAGACTTAAGATTGTTGTTGGTTACATTGGGACTCAATCATCACTGCAAAGCTCATAATATCTCACAGTATGGAAGAACCATAACTTATGTAATCATTTCTTGTGTGTGTGTGTGTGTGTGTGTGTGTGTGTTTTATTTTTGAGAGAGAGAGAGACAGAACATGAGTGGGGGAGGGGGAGAGAGAGGGAGGGAGACAGAGAATCTGAAGCAGAATTCAGTCTCTGAGCTGTTAGCAGAGAGCCCCATGCAAGGCTCAAACCCACAAACATGAGATCATGACCTGAGCTTAACTGGACGCTTAACTGACTGAACCACCTAGGCACCCTGTAAATGTTTCTTTAAACATAGTGATTAATATTTTCTCTAATATTCTGCTATAAATAACTGTTGCTACACTATCTTTACAGATCCATTCTTTGTGTGGGAATTTTTCCTACAGAATATAAATGAGTTGCTTTGAGCAAAAGAAGTACACATCTTATCTTTTAGATATTGACAAATTGCACTAAAAAAGATAACTTATATGTTCTGCCTCTTGTGAATACCAAATTATCTATTGATTTTTAAAATTTTGAGAGTACAAAATAGGTATATCATCATTATTTTAATTTCTCTTAGTTTATATCTTTTCTTCAGAATTTTCTATTTTTATCCCTTTTAATTTTGGGTTTTCTTTTGAGCCCTTTATAATAGTAACTTTTTGTGATACATATTGAAAATATACTTTGTCTTTTTTCTGTTATTTAACTTTTTTTAATGGTATATACCATTCCGTACTCTATAGAAATTTTTAGGTTTCTGGCTTTGTGGTTTTATATCTAGAGTCTTGCTAAAAAGACCTTACTCGTCCTAACTGCAAATATATTCTATATTTTAAAATTGTAATACTTAAAAAATAATAAAGCAAAACATTTAGAATCTAATCTTGGGTTAATCTGGAATTGATTTTATGTTGGGGAGGAAGCTATCTAAATTCTTCCCTGCCTCACCCCTGCCCCCCAGGTGGAGAGCCAATTTCTAAAGTTTTTGTTTTGTGTCTGTTTTGTTTTGTTTTTAATTTTTTTAATGTTTTTAATTTTTGAGAGAGACAGAGCACGAGTGGGGGAGGGACAGAGAGAGAGACACACAGAATCCAAAGCAGGCTCTAGGTTCAGAGCTGTCAACACCGAACCCGACACGGAGCTTGAACTCACAGATGGTGAGATCATGACCTGAGCCAAAGTTGGACGCCCAACCGACTGAGCCACCCAGGTGCCCCTGTGTCTGTTTTGTTTTTAAAGTGCCCATATATATCTTCCTTCCTTCCTTTTTTTCTCCCTCCCTGTCTCCCTTTCTCTCTCTTTTTCTCTCTCTCTCTCTCTTTTGTTCGTTCGTTTCAGGAGTAGAATTTAGTGATTCATCACTTACATATAACACCCAGTGCTCATCACAACAAATGCCCTCCTTAATAGCCCATCCCCTGCCCACACCTCCTTCCAGGAACCCTCAGTTTGTTCTCTATAGTTAAAAGCCTCTCTCATGGTTGACTTCCCTCCTGCCCCCACCACTTGTTCATCTGTTTTGTTTCTTAAACTCCACATATGAGTGAAATCATATAGTATTTGTTCTGTCACTGACTTATTTTGCATCACATAGTGTACTCTAGCTCCATCCACATTGTTGCAAATGGCAAGATTTTATTCTTTTATATGGCTGAGTAATATTTTATTGTATATGTAGACCACATCTTCTTTACCCATTCATCAGTCAATTGACATTTGGGATTTGGGTTCTTTCCATAATTTGGCTATTGTTGATAATGCTGCCATAAACAATGGGGCGCAGGTGACCCTACAAATCAGTAGTTTTGTATCCTTTGGGCAAGTACCTACTAGTGTGATTGCTGGGTTGTAGTGTAGTTCTATTTTTAACTTTTTGAGGAACCTCCATAATGTTTTCTAGAGTGGCTGCACCAATTTGCATTCCCACCAGTAATGTAGGAGGGTTCTTGTTTCTCCACATCCTCACCAACATCTGTTGTTTCCTGTGTTGTTAGTTTTAGCCATTCTAACAGATGTGAGGTATTTTCTGATTGTAGTTTTGATTTGTATTTCCCTGATGATGTGTGATGTTGAGTATCTTTTCATATGTTTGTTAGCCTAAAGTGCCCATATATTTCTGTGTACATTCAGGGCAAATCTTCGCTGATGGGAATTTGCTCTTTAAATGCAAAAGCATATTATCTGAGTGCTTTTGTGAAGTACTTTGTTGACATGTCATGTATTTACTTTTTTGGGTTGGATAGTACTGTTGCATTATGATAAAAGTTTTTAAAGGGAATTATTTTTTGCACCAAGAAATAAACTTCCTAAATTATAAATTGAGATTAGTATATACTTTGCACTTCATTCTTTATGATTTTTAAGAGCACATGGTTTGCTTATATACTCTCTATACTATTTTTTTCTGAATAAGTGATGGTTTGCGATTTATGGGATTCATTTAGTCAATGGGAAGTTAAGTGGAAAACAACTTTAATTTTACCTTTACAGAAACATAATTTACTCTTTTTGTTGATTGTAGTTAGTGTGATAGTAGGGATTTTGAGAAAGATCATTTCTATTCAGTTTGAATCTGCTTACCGGAACAGAGAGCGGATAAAAACTATGATCTTGCTTCTCACTAGTTTTTTGGTCTTTTTTTTTTTTTTAAGCTGAATACATGGAAATAAGTATGTTTGCATTAAACTCTTAGACAACTAGTACCAAAGAAAATTTTTCGTGTTCTAAAACTTTATCTTGAAGAGAAAGAACCCTTTGGAGGGTGATTAAATGGGATTTCTGATACTACTAGTTAGTTGCCGGCAGTGATTCTGGGGGAGTTCACCTTCTATATGCAATCAGGAAATGACTGGTTAGCGATGACTTGGTTAGTCATGCTTTGTGCATGATTAATGGTGTTATTTTTGAACTTTGATATAAAGTCTAAGAGGGAAGCAAATGTTTCATTGTAATAGTGAGCCTTTTATGTTTGTAGTTGATAGAGATGTATTGCCTAGCACCTGTGTTTTTCCTGAGAAACTGTGTTTCATTGATTGTTCCCAGTTAACTCCTTTCTTGAAGTGTTACCTTATTTCCTCCAGAGGGCAGGGGAGAGGGAGTGCCAAAGAATGGATGGGAACTGGGGAAGAGACCCTAGACCAGGGTCTTCCCAGAGGACTCCTCCTTGGAATCTTTTGTCTGCCTGGTGCTGAAAGATGGATGGTTCTCCCTCAGGTACCTTGGGCTGTTGTACTGGCCTTGGTGGCCTGTCTCACATTGGCTATGAGCACTGTGGGGCGAGGGGGAAAGGTATGGTTTTGTCAGGGATGGTTGCCCATTTATTGGAAGGCTCAGGCTTATTTTATTAGGACAAATACAGATATTGTGTAGCGAGTGGTAAATTTTATATGCATTTTAAAGATAAAATCAAGATACTCCAAAAGAGCCTTCAAAGACATTCTGTACTGACATAAGGGGAGAACAAGGTTGTGCAGACCTTCAACCATAGAATGTCCTCTCTTTTACAGCTTTTATATTTCCTTGAGAAGGAAAATGTGAACTCTTTTGCAGGCTTGACTATATACTTAACGTAGTTTGTGACTATTCTGTGGTTTAACATTTTCATAAGCTTGCAGATCTCAGTGGTGGCACAGAATACTGTTTTCGTCTAGTAGCTCTGTTGTGGGGTCTTTTAGAATTAGAGACAGGGAAAATACCCTGCTGTCTAGTTTTCAAGGAAAGAGTAATAGCTATGATTAATTTTGCAAAAAGCTGTTTTTGAGATTTAGTCTTGCACATTTTTTTCCTTCCTTTTATTTTTAATCTATCACTTCTGAGAAGCTGAGAAAAGCGAGCCACGGGATTATTTCCCATGATACTTGTCTCATTGGATTTATAGTAGGTTTACTTCTTTGCCTCCCCTCTTATAAATATTTGCAGATTCATTACAGTATTTACTTTCCCTGTGGTTTAACTTAAAAATAAAGATTTTGGCAAAACAGTGGCATGCTGAAGAATACTGAACTAGTAGTTAGGAGATGGCAGGGTTAGCTCTTGCTAGCCAGTTGTTATTTGATCTTGATCCTTAACTTTTCTGTTGTTATTTACCACCTCCAACGTCTTTGTATTCACTTAAGGTTCTGTGATTTTAGTGGCAAATAATTGTTTTATATTCTTTTATGGCTTAAAAAGTGGTTTATGAAGGACATTAGTTTCATAGAACATATATCTTTAGGCTTTTATGTTGCTTCTGAATAAACTTGGTGCAGTAGTTCAGGTACTGTGATATCTAGACAGCACTAGCGCCTAAGTGTAACTTTTACAACTATCAATGTCAGCAATTAGTATAAAGGGTGAGTGTAAAAGTCTAAGGTAAAAGACTATGTCAAAGAACAGCTTTCCAGGTAAGAACAGTGAAATTTATCAGGTAACTGGGGAATAAGAATATAAGAATACATTTTCTGTGCATAAAACATAAAATTCAGACTTGCCTGACAGAAGAATTCCTGAAAGAAGATGGTCATAATTTTATATATTTTTTAACATTTTTAAAACAATTAAAAAAAATTTTACATTTTTTTTTTAAATCAGAAGGCCATGACAAAGCAGAGAGAAAAAAGTTAAAAGAAATAGCTCAAAGCACATTCTATAGATGTTTATAATGACCACTTAATCATGTATACATTCTTGGAGATGCAAGTATCTTTATAATACAGAGTCCCTGCCTATGGAAATTCATGGCTGCAAAATTCTTAAGTTTGGGGAACAGAGTTTTGTAGTTTACAGTAATAGGGCTGTGTAACCAGATCAAATTATAGCTGTTTCCCCTCCCCCACTGCTTTTGGCATTAGGCCATTTCTCTTTAATTGGGCGATGTTAAAATAAGTGTATATATGAGACTCAGTGCTGGATTTATTAAAGGATTTTGAGGACACGGTTTACTGTGTTTAACACGGCATCCTCTTTGAGAACCACAAAAGAAATTTCTCCCTGGTAATAGATACAGTTGTGGTTCTCTTCTTAAATGTATGCACAGTGGTCCCCCCTTATCCCTGGTTTCGCTTTCCATGGTTTCAGTTACTCATGGTCAACTGCAGTTTGGAAGCATATGATCCTCCTCCTAATGTATTGTCAGAAGGTCATTAGTAGCTTAATAGCTACGTCACAGTGCCTCTGGCATTCACCTGACTTCATCTCATCATGGGGGCATTTTATCATTTTGCATCATCACAAGACAAAGGGTGAATACAGTAAGATATTTTGAGAGAGAGACACACATTCACATAACTTGTATTACAGTGCATTGTTATATTTGCTCCATTTTATTATTATTTTTAGTTTCTTACTGTGCCTAATTTATAAGTTAAACTTTAACATAGATATATGCATGTATAGGAAAAAACATAGCATATATAGGGTTTAGTGCTATCTATGATTTGAGGCATCGACTCGGATGGGACATATGTCCTATGAATCAGGAGTGATTACAGTAATCAGAGAAGGGCATTCCCTCCTTGCTTACACTGCCAGATTTCTCACAGCCAATCTGGAAACCTCATGGAGTGCATTTTGAATATTGCTCTTGACTTCATCTTATTTTTCTAAACTTTTCTGCTCTTGACTTTGGATTATTATCCAAAAATAGTCCTGCATTATGCAAATTTGTAACTGTAGAGTACAATATAATGTTAGTGAAGTTTTCAATCTGGAAAAACATTAATTCATTTAATTTCCAGACTCAGTTCATTTATCCTTTAAAAAACAAAAGATTTGGATTTTGGGAAGAGAGAGGGAGAGGCTTTTAAATGTGGCAGTGGACAGAATGGCATGGTGTCCCTGACTGCTCCTTTTTATATATTGCTAGATGTAATTTGCTAATATTCTGTTAAAAAGTTCTATGTCTGGGGTGCCTGGGTGGTGCAGTCAGTAGTTAAGTGTCCAACTCTTGATCTTGACTTAGGTCATGATCTCATGGTTTGTTTGAGTTTGAGCCCCACATCAGGCTCTGCGCTAATGGTGCAGATCCTGCTTGGGATTCTCTCACCCTGTCTCTCTGCCCCTCCTCTGTGCACACTCTCTCTGTTTCTCTCTCTCTCAAAATAAATAAAACTTAAAAAAAATTTCTGTGTGTTTATGAGGGAGATAATATGTATATTTTAATGTCTTCATCTGGTTTTATTTTTATTTATTTTACAGAGCACACAAGTGGGGGAGGGGGAGTAAAAGAGAGAGAGAGGAAGGGAGGGAGAGGGAGAGAATCTCAAGCAGGCTCCATGCTTATTGTGGGAGCCCCATGCAGGGCCTGGTCCCATGACCCTAGGATCATGACCTGAGCCAAAATCAAGAGTTGGACGTTCTCAGCTGAGTGAACTACCCAGGTGCCCCGTTTATCTGATTTTTGAACCTGATTATTGGGATACCTGGGTGGCTCAGTTGGTTAGGAGTAGAACTCTTGATTTTGGCTGGGGTCATGATCTTCTCTCACAGTTGGTAAAATCAAGCACTGTAAGGGCAGATTTACTGATGGTGGGGCTCAAATTAATGAACCACAAGATCATGACCTGAGCTGAGATCAAGAGTTGGAGGATTCTCTTTAACCCTCTCTCTCTGTGTCTCCCCTGCTCACGCACGCAGCACATTGTCTGTCTGTGTGTCTCTCTCAATATAAAATAAACATTAAAAAAACACAAGAAACCATGATTTTTAAATAGGTGTATGCTGGCCTTTCAAAATGAGTTGAGAAATGTTCCCTCCTAGTTCTTGAAAGAGTTTATATCAAATTGGCATTAATTCTTCCTTAAGTGTTTATAAGAGAATTCAACAATGAAGCCTTCTTAACTTGGAGTTTTCTTTTTTTAAAATTTTGAATCTATATTTAAAAACAGATATAGGGTTATTCAATTCTAAATCTTCTTGCATTAGTTTTGTTAATTAGCGTCTTTCCAGGAATTGGCCATTTCATCAGTATAAAGTTGCTCATAATATTCTATTATTATCCTTTTAATATCTGTATGATTTGTAGTGATATCCTTGTTTCATTCCTGGTATTATAATTTGTGATTTCTCTTTATCCTTGATTGATATTGTTAGGGATTTATCAGCTTTATTGATTTTCAAGGATCTAAGTTTTGGCTTGTTTCATATTCTATATTTGTCCATTTTCTAGTTCATTGATTTCGCACTTTATTCCCTTTCTTCTTTCTTTGGTTTATTTTGCTTGTCTTTTTTCAGGCTTCTTAAGGCAGAAACTTAGATAATTGTTTCTAAGCCTTTTTTAATTTTCTAATGTAAGCATTTAGGGCTATAAATTCCCCATCAGACTTTTAGCCTCAATTAACAGATTGTGATATGTTGAATTTTTATTATTATGCAGTTAAAATATTTTTTAAATGTTTATTTTTTTATTTTTGAGAAAGAGACAGAGAGAGTGAGCCAGGGGAGGGGCAGAGACAGAGGGAGAGAAAGAATCCCAAGCAGGCTCCGCACTGTCAGCACAGATCCTGATATGGGCTCGAACTCACAAACCATGAGATCATCACCTGAGCTGAAACTCATAGTCAGACGCTTAACTGACTGAGCCACCCAGGTGCCCCAGTTAAAATAATTTCTAATTTCCCTTGTGAGTTATTTTACCCATGAGTTATTTAAAAGTATACTCCTTAATTTTCTAATGTCCAGCCATTTGGAGATTTTCCAAATATGTTTATTATTGATTTATAATTTAATTTTGTGGCTAGGGAACATATGGCTGTATTATTTCAGTTCTTTGAAATTTATTGAGATTTCCTTTATGACTCAGCTTATAGTTATCAGAGTGAGTTTTCCATGTGTACTTGAAATCCTTTTTGTTTCTTATTCTAGCCAGAAAAGGAAAGACAAATTGGAGTAAGAATGAAATGGCACCTCACTTGAGGCTGAGATGTGGGAGTAATGCAGGCTGATGTGTTCACAGTGACTTTGCTGGAGTATTTTGTATGGGAGGGGGTCTGGGAGATCCCTCCCATGTTTGATTGACTGCAAAGCTGTAATGAAATAGGAGGCAATTTTAGTCTATTGAAGGCAGATTACTTAAGTGGCTCCTTCCTCAAATTACAAAATCACTTTCATTTTTTTGGCAACTCAAAAAAATAATAGAAATATGATTTGTCTTACTGAAATTTCTTTTTTTAGCAGTAGGTCTTTTATGTAATATGTATACA
This sequence comes from Lynx canadensis, assembly GCF_007474595.2. Lineage (NCBI taxonomy): Eukaryota > Metazoa > Chordata > Mammalia > Carnivora > Felidae > Lynx > Lynx canadensis. Next base: position 31,382,827 of record NC_044309.1, on the reverse strand, counting down.
TATTTTAAGGATGATAATTTCATAAGTGGGTGAAAGACTCTTGTGGAATGACGATTTTCCTGTTAAATATGAAAATGTGATGCCTTGAGCCTTTTCTGTCTTAACTTAGAATTTTTTAGCTGGAGTGAGTCAGGTAGAATATGGATGTCATCCATTGATTTATTAAGTAGTTGAATGTTTTGAAATATTTACCATATTTTTTGGAAAACTTGCTAACTTAAAATTTTCTTTTCTTTTCCTTTCTTTTCTTGGAGGGAGGGATGGGAGGTGAAGGAGGGCGGGAGGGAGGGAGGGGAGGGAGGGAGGGAGGGAGGAGGGATGGAGGGAGGGAGGGAGGGCGGGAGGGGGAGGGAATGGGAGGGAGGGGGGGGGAGGGAGGGGGGAGGAGGGCGTGGAGGGAGGGAGGGAGGGAGGGAGGGTCGTTAGGAGGGAGGTAGGGAGGGGAGGGAGTGGAGGGAGTGAGGGCGGCTTGTTAGTTCGGGGGAGGGCGCTGGTTTCGGTTGGGGAGGTTGGAGTTCTGTTTTCTTTTCTTGCTTTATGTCTTTGGTGTTCTTTCTTTCTGTCTTCTGTCTTTTTCTTTCTTCTTCTTCTTTTTCTTCTTTCTTTCTTTCTCTTTCTTTCTTCTTTCTTTCTTTCTTTCTTTCTTTCTGACATAGGTTAATGTAATTTCCAGGCTCAGAAATTCTCACTTTCAACAGTCTGGCATTCCTGCATCTGTGCATTTATTTGTCTAGGAGTACAAAATTTCTGAAAGATGAACTAAGAGATTAGAGCTGACAGGTGTCTAAGTATTGCACATCTCATAAGATAAACCATGGTTTTTCTTTATAAGATGCTTCATGAATGACAACACTTAGGTCAGGAGATAGCCCTGAGAAATTATTTTATCGAGCATTTTAAGAAACACACTAAAAATTCTTTATGAATTGCTCTTTATTTCTGACTCAGATTAGAAAACCTATTCAAATTCTCTAAAACACATATGGAAAAGCTCCTGATTTTGACAAAAGGGAGGCAAGGGGGAATGTTGAATGTGGATTTTATCAGAACATCTTTTCTTCTTTTCCCCCATCCTTCTAAATTTAATCTCTCCCTGGGGATGGAACACAGATGAGTACATAACAGCCAGGAGCAAAGCACAGTGATCTACTTGGGCTGCTGTCACATTACTTTTAGTTTCCTTGAGGAGACGATTCATTGCATAATGAAGTTAATTTATTGTGTGTAACTCTCATAGTGTCCCCCCCCCCTCCTCCAGAGGGCTCAAGTGAGCGAGGGACAGAGAGGGAGCGCAAATCCCATGAGAGGCAGAGAGAGAGAGAGAGAGAGAGAGAGAGAGAGAGAGAGAGAGGGAGGCAGGGAGTTGGGGCTCACCTGAAGCAGGGCTCTGCTTGCCTGAGGTGGGACTTGAACTCACGAACTGTGAGTTTATGACCTGAGCCAAAGTCCGATGCTTAGGTGACTGAGCCACCCAGGTGCCCCTTCCCTAGTGTATTTTTAATTAAGTGGGAATTATTTTGTACATACAATTGTCAGATTCGCTTTTTGTAGCAGATTCTTCTGTATTAAATCAAGTTATACTATTTGAAGATGTTTAGCTTCCATTTTACATGTGAATACTTTAAATTCTCATAAGGGTTTTTTATTCATAATATTATAAGGATTATAAATCCCATTTTAAGGATTTATATATGTAGATTATTTGATGATTTGCCTAATGTGAAAATCCAGAATATTACACTAAATAAGACAAACTATTTTAAGCATTAATGTACCTTAAAAACTTGGAATCTTTACTGCTTCTAGGTAGTAAAAAAAGAAAGGGTAAGTATATGAGTGATTGTATTTTACTTGGCAGTAAAGATATGTTACTGTAGCCTACAGTGACATCATATGATTGAGGAGTACTTAAAAATAGGCAACAGTGTGACACATGTACTGTTAACTCGTTAGTTAAGCATTAGCAAAAATGAAAGTGAATCATTTTAAAGTGGAGAGGCCCCAGTTTTCAGTTGGAAGATGGTGATGGAGTAGGTGGACTGGAGGCTTGTCTCATCCTACAAATACAACTAGATAACTATGAAATCATCCTAAATACTCTAGAAATTGACTTGAAGACTGGCAGAACAAACTCCACAACTAAAGGTAGAGAAGAGGCTACATTAAAGAAGGTAGGAAGTGCAGAGACAGAGTTTGAGAAAGAAACTGATTGTGGTCACTGCAGTGGGGAGGGAGCCATGGTTGTGAAGGGCAAAAGACAGATTAGCACACAGGGGAGTATGCACGGAAAATGAATCTGTATAGCAACTGGCTTGGAAAGTGTGATGGGCTGATTTTTGTGACTTCTGGCAACCTGTGGGCCTAATTTAAAGCCTGGAGTTTTAAAGGTCAGTGGGCTAGGCTGGGATAGAGCCTGGAGGGCATTACACTACTCTTGGAAAAAAGGCAGACAAATAACCTGTGGGTATGTAGCATGGAAGCGGTGATCTGAAGAGTGCGTAGGGTGCACAGTAGGGAGGTTATTTGCTCATTTTGGAGCATGTCCCAGAGAAGCAGCATTCACAGAGAGACCTCTCTGGGAACAAAGGAACTAGCTGGTGCCATTTCCTTCTCCTGCCCCTCAGCATAAATGCAGGGCCACCTGTGGGAACCAGCGTAGCACTGACATTCACTACCTAACTTGCTTACGCCAAACCTTGCTCCCCTACCCCCTGCGCTCTGGTGGAACAACCCTTCCAGTCTCACTTGCCTCTGTCCCAGTGCAGTGGGACCCCTCCTCCAGAAGACTGGCCCAAACCCCAGTTCATACTGCATCACCCCACTTGACACTTTTGCAGAGCCTCAGTCTGGTAGCAGTGGCAAGAGGTCTCATTTCACAAGCAGACCAGAGCACACCTAGTTAAAATGTGCCACCTTCAGGCCAGGGACCAAACACTGCCCTCACAACAGGTAAAGAGATCCTCTGCAAAGGACTGGCCTGAAGGATAAGGCAGCCAGAACAAAACAGCAGAGCACATGCAGGACATACTGGAGACACTGCTGTAAATGCCAGGCCCAGGGGAACAGGGGACACTACACAGCAGGGCATTGTAGGACCTCTTCTTCATAAGGAGATGTAGTTGACTTTCCTAACTCACAAAAACAGACACAGAGACTTAGACAAAATGAAAAGACTGAGAAATTTATCTGAAATGAAAGAACAGGAAAAGGCCATACCAGAGATCTAAGCAAAACAGATATAAGTAATATGCCTGATGGAGTATTTAAGGCAGTGATCATAAGAATACACACTGGATTTGAGAAAAGCATGGAAGATGTGAGTGGGACCCTTAACACAGAGGTAAAGAATAACATAGCAGAGATAAAGGGCTCAATAAATGAAATGAGAAACACTTGATGGAATGAACAGCAGGCTGGAAGAAGCAGAGGAACAAATTAATGACCTAGAGGACAGAGTAATACAAAGTAATCAAGCTGAGCAAAAGAGAGAAAAAAGAATTATGCAAAACAAGACTAGACTTAGGGAACTCAGTGACTCCATCAAACATAATAACATACATTTGTAATATAGGAGTCCAAGAAGAGAAGAAAAGGGGCAGAGAATTTATTTAAAGACATAATAGCCGAAAACTTCCCTAATCTGGGGAAGGAAACAGATATCCAGATCCAGGTGCCACAGAAGACCCCCAACAAAATCAACAAAAGCATATCCACACCAGGACATATTATAATTAAGCTGGCAAAATATAGTGGCAAAATAAAGTAAAAAAAATTAAAAGCAGCAAGAGAAAAGAAGATAGTAGCATACAAAGGAAACCCCAAAAGTCTAACAGGGGATTTTTCAGCAGAAACTTTACAAGCCAGAAGAGAGTGGCATGATCTATTCAACGTGCTGAAGGGGAAAAAACTTGAAGCTAAGAATTCTCTCACCAGCAAAGCTATCATTCAGAATAGAAGGAGAGATAAAAAGAGTTTGTCAGATAAACAAAAACTAAAGGAGCTCATGACTATTACACTAGCCCTGCAAGAAATATTAAACAGGACTTTTTGAGTGGAAAGGAGAGACCAAAAGTGATAATATGATGGTAGGAAAAACAGAAGCAGTAAAAATGGATATATCTGTAAAAAAATCAGTCAAGAAACTCACAAAATAAAACAATTTCCATTAAGACAACATGTGCTTAAAACATGGGGAGGAGAGGAGTAAAGACTGGGTTCAAACTTAAGTGATCATCAACTTAATATGGACTGTTATATGCAGAAGGGGTTGTACATAAACCTTAATGGTAAGCATATATCAAAACCACTAATAAATATACAAAGAATAAAGAGAAAGAAATACAAATATTATCAGTAAGGAAAATCAGGAAACCATGAAAGGGAGAAAAACAGGAAAGGATCAGAGAAAATCTTCAGAAACAACCACTAAACAAATAATAAAATGACAATAAATACATATCTATCAAGAATTACTTTGAATGTAAATGGACTAGCTGCTCTAATCAGTAGACATGGTGTGACAGAATGGATAAAAAAACAGGATCCATCTATAAGCTGCCTATAAGAGACTCATTTTAGATAAGACACCTACTTCTGGAAAGTGAGGGGATGGAGAAACATCCATCATGCAATGTCAGAAGAAAGCCAAAGTAGCAATGCTTCTGTCAGACAAAGTGGACTGTAAAACAAAGACGGGAATGAGACAAGAAGGACATTGTATTATAATAAGGGATAATTCAACAAGAAAATATAACAATTGTAAATATTTATGCACCTAACATTGAAGCACCAGAATATATCAAACAGTTAATAAACATAAAGGAGCTAATTGATAATAATACAATAATAGCAAGGGACTTTAACACCCCAAGTACATCAATGGAAAGATCATCTAAACAGAAAATCAACAAGGAAACAATGGCTTGGAATGATACAGTGGAAGAGATGGATTTAACATATATTAAAAACATTCCATCCTAAAACAGCACAATACACATTGTTTTTTAAGTGCACACAGAATTTTTTCCAGAATAGATCACATATTAGCCTACAAAACAATCCTCAACAAATTCAGGATGGTTGAAGTGATACCATGCATCTTTTCTGACCACAATGGTATGAAACTAGAAGTCAACCACAAGAAAAAATCTGAAAAGACCAGACATATATGGAGGTTAGTTAAGATGCTACTAAGGAATGAATGGGTCAACTAGGAAATCAAAGAAGAAATAAAAAAGTACATGGAAACAAATGAAAATGAAAACACATGGTCCAAAACCTTTGGGACACAGGAAGAGCAGTTCTAAGAGGGAAGTTTATAGCAATACAAGCCTACCTCAAGAAGCAAGACATTTTTTTTTTTTTTTTTGTAATGTTTATTTTTGAGACAGAGACAGAGTGTGAGCAGGGGAGGGACAGAGAGAGAGGGAGACCTAGAATCCAAAGCAGATTCTAGGCTCTGAGCTGTCAGCCCAGAGCCTGATGCAGGATCCCAACTCATGAACTGTAAAATCATACCTGAGCCAAAGTCAGACTCTTAATCAACTCATCCACTCAGGTGCTCCAAGAAGCAAGAAAAATTCCAAACAACCTAACCTACACCAAATAAAGCTAGAAAAAGAACAAACAAAATGCAAACCAGCAGAAGGAAGGAAATAAAGATTAAAGCAGAAATAGATGATTTGGAAACTAAAACCCAATAGAACAGATCAACGAAACCAGGAGCTGGATCTTTGAAAAAAATCCATGAAATTCATAAATCTCTAGTCATACTTAGCAATTAAAAAAGGAGAAAGGACTGAAAGTCACAAATGAGAAAGGAGAAATAACAGTCAACAACACAGAAATTCTAACAGTTATAAGAGAATATTATGAGAAAGTATATGCTAACAAATTGGATAACCTAGAAGAATAGGAAGCTTGAGCAGACCATTAACCATCAAAAAATTGAGTCAGTATTCAAAAAACTCCCAAAAATTAAAAGGCCAAGTCCAGAAGAAGAGTTCATACCTAGTCTTCTCAAACCATTCCAAAAAATAAGAGGAAGGAATACTTCCAAATTCATTCTGTGAGGCCAGCATTAGCCTAATATCAAAACCAGATAAAGACACCACTAAAAAAGAGAACTAACTACAGGCCAATATCTCTCATGAACATAGGTGCAAAAATCCTCAACAAAATACAGCAAACTGAATCCAACAATACATTAAAAAAATCCTTCACCATGATCAAATGGGATTTTTTCCTGGGTTGCAAGGTGGTCAGTATTTGCAAATCAATTAACATGATACATCACACTGATAAAGAGAAAGGATAAGGACCGTATAATCATTTCAGTAGACACAGAAAAAGCATTTGAAAATGTACAACATCCATTCATGATTAAAAAAACCCTCAATAAAGTAGGTTTAGAGGGAATATGCCTCAACATAATATAGTTCATATTTGAAAAACCCGCACCTAACATCATCCTTAATGGGGAAAAACTGAGAGCTTTTCCACTGAGGTCAGAAACAAGACAAGGATGTCCACTTACCACTTTTATTCAGCATAGTACTGGAAGTACTAGTCACAGCAGTTTAGCAACAAAAAGAAATAAAAGGAAAATAGATTGTAAGGAAGAAGTAAAACATTCACTATTTGCAGATGACCTGATACCATATGTAGAAAATCCTAAAAAATTCTACCAAAAAACTACTAGAACTGATAAATGAATTCAGTAAAGTCACAGGATACAAATTCAATATGCAGAAATCTGTCACATTTCTATATACTGATAATGAGGCAGCAGAAAGAGAAATTAAGAGAACAATCCCATTTACAGTTGCTCAAAACACCACAAGATACCTGGGAATAAACCTAACCAAAGAGGTGACAGACCTGTACTCTGAACACTATAAAACACTGATGAAAAAAAATTGGTGTACACAAAGAAATGGAAAGACATTCCTTGCTTATGTATTGGAAGAATAAATAGTGTGAAAATGTCTATACTACCCAATGCAGTCTACAGATTTAATGCAATCCCTATCAAAATACCAACAGCATTTTTCAAGAACTAGAACAAACAATCCTAAAGTTCCTAAAGGAACCACAAAGGACCTCAATAAGCCAATCTTGGAAAAGAAAAACAAAGCTGGAGGCATCACAATTCCAGACTTCAAGTTATGTTACAAAACTGTAGTAATATAAGCAGTATGGTACTTGGCACAAAAATAGGCACATAGATCAATGTAACAGAATAGAAAACCCAGAAATAAACCCACAACTATATGGTTAATTAATCTTCGACAAACCAGGAAAGAATATCCAATGGAAAGAAATTCTCTTCACCAAATGGTGTTGGGAAAACTGGACAGCAACGTGGAAAGAATGAAACTGGACCACTTCCTTACATCGTACATAAAAATCCATTTTAAAAATGGATTAAAGACCTAGTGTGCAACCTGAAACCATAAAAATCCTAGAAGAGAATACAAGCAGTAATTTTTTTTGTTATTGACCATAGCAACTTTTTTTTTTTCTAGATGTCTCCTGAGTCAGGGGAAACAAAAGCAAAAATAAGCTGTTGGGACTAGATCAGAATAAAAAGGTTCTGCACAGCAGAGGAAACAATCAACAGAACTAAAAGGCAATCTATGGAATGGGAGAAGACATTTGCAAATGGCATATCTGATGAGGGTTAGTATCCAAAATATATACAGAATTTATAAAACTCACCCCCAAAACAAATAATCCAATTAAAAAAAGGACAGAAAACATGAACAGACATTTCTCCCAAGAAGACATCCAGATGGCCAACAGACACATGAAAAGATGTTCATCACTATCAGGGAAATACAAATTAAAGCTCTAATGAGATATCACCTCACACCTGTCAGAATGGCTAAAATCAACAAAACAAGAAATAACAAGTTGGAGAGCATGTGGAGAAAAAGGGACCCTTGTGCACTGTTGGTGGGAATGAAAACTGGTGCAGCCATTCTGGAAAACAGTAGGGAGGTTCCTCAAAAATTGAAAAATAGAGCTACCCTCTAATACAGGATTATTATGTTTGAATTTACCCAAACAAGACAAAAATCACTAATTCAAAGGGACACATGTACTCCTATGTTTGTAGCAGCATTAGGTACAATAGCCAAATTAGGGAAACAGTCCAAATGTCTGTCGGTTGATAAATGGATAAAGATGAGGTGTATATGTCCAACAGAATATTACTCAACCATAAAAAAAGAATAAAGTCTTGCCATTTGCAAGGACGTGGATGGAGCTAGAGAGTATAATGGTAAGCAACTTAAGTCAGAGAGAGAGAAATCCCCTATGATTTCACTTGTATGTGGAATTTAAGAAACAAAACAAATGAGCAAAGGAAAACAAAAAGACAAATCAAGAAACAGACTCTTAAGTATAGAGAACAAACTGATGGTTTCCAGAGGGGAGGGGGATGGGAGGATGGGTGAAATAGGTGATGGGGATTAAGGAGTACACTTGTGATGAGCACCAGGTGCTGTATGGAAGTGTTCAATCAATATACTGTACACCTGAAACTAATATAACATTGTATGTTAAAGTGGAGAGGCATCTTTAGGTGCATATTTTCTTTCTTTTAATACTTACCTTTTAGGTTATGTTTCAGGTTTGAAAATAATTTTGCTACTTTTATTTGTGAAGTGCTCTATGCTGTTATTATCTGCGAAAATACTTAAGATTGGGGGCCAGTTGGCTACTAAATGTGGCTTTTTCTAATCTGTGAAAACATTCAGAAATGACACTTAGTGTCAGAGTCTTTTAGAAATTTTATTTGTTGTGTTGTAATGCATAGGTTTCCTAAAGTATATGTGAATGTATTTAATAATTTTGTTAATTATTTGAGACCTGAAGTTTTTCTAAAAACTTTTATTATGGTAGATTTTTAACTAGACCAAGGATAATGGAGAATGAAGGGCTTTTGTTCTGTATTGCTCCCTTACAGATCCATCATACAGACCTAAACACTTATAATCTAATAAAATAGATTTAGTAAACTTGATCTTTGATCCAGAATGCATTGCAAGAATCTTGTGTTGTCTGTGTTAACATTGCTGAACATCTCTTATTAGATGTCAGGCGCCCACAGGCTGTGTCCAATAAATGGTAGTGAAGAGGGTGGAGGGAATGGATGGAGTGGCATGTGCGTGGGGGGCTGGGTTGAATACTTTTGTCATACACAATAGGGAAATTTGCTTTTAATTCTCAAACAAGAGAGTGTTTAATAACAGGGCTGGAAGAATTTTATTCTGGCAGCAGTGTGTAGGACCTGGAATGGAGAAAGGAAAGATCAGGGACAGAAAGAAAATCTGAAAAGCTTCAAAGTGCCCATGAATCATCATGTTTAGAAACTTGTATAGTTATAGATTATTGCTTTGTTCAGATTTGCTCTGGTTAAGTAAATTTCCTCCTCTTTATAAAGTACAAGGTGGTAGCTCTTTGAGCTTTGAGGCTTAAGCCGTCTGGGAGGAAGGACCTGCTTTGGGTCCCGTGTGGCTTACCCTGCCTGCAGAGAGAGGTAGTTTGGACAGCAGACAGATATTGTCCATCATAACCAGCCTGAGCAAATGAGAAGATGCCACATAAAACATCAGAGCGTGCAGCTTTTCCCAAGACCTGGAGCTTCTGGGCAGGAGTGAGCTCACACTCTTGCATGCCTGGAGCAGCTGCTCCTTTAGATGTGGTTTTTGCTCTCCACTCTGCAGGAACCCACCCATCCCGCCCCTTTCATTTACTCTCTCATTTCCCGTAGGCATGTGAGCCTGGGACTTGTGTGCCGAAGTATTTAAAACTTGACTTCTTGGAATGAGAAGTGGGAATGGATGGTCTGGTTTTTGTGGGCTCAAAGGATAGTATAAAGTGAAGGGTGGTGGGACCCTTAGATCCCCTTTATTATTACAGATGGTGAAATGACCAGAGCTTTTACTTGTCTGAGCTCACATAGCTAGTTATTGGCAAAGCAGGGACTAGGGGTGATTCCCACTGAGTCTGCAGAAACTAGTGGACAGCTGCCTGCCACTGAGGGCTCTGAGACACTGTGTGGTTGTAGAAGCCCCTCTTAGGTCTGTGCTCGGGGAGGGGAGTGTAAAGACATAATGCTACCCTTTCCTATACATATGAGAGAGAAAAGCTTTTGTTTTAGGAAGCCACTAACTCCTAAGTATAAAAATAGTGATAGCTGAGAGCTATAGGAAGTTTTAGGAAGTTATACTACATCTGGCTCAGAGACATTTGATATTTATATTTTTAGGCAGAAATCCGTGAGGTGCTAATTTATTATCTATATTGACACTTAAAGCTGGGAAAAACTTTGACCAAATTTCCATCCAGAGAAATTTATGCTCACATAGTGCATTTAGATGCTGCATGGCTGAGAACAAAGGATTTTTTATTTTATTATTATTATTATTTTTTATAACCACAAACATACTCACTCAACATAGCAGAATCAGTCCACATCAAGCAAATTATGTTTGAGCTATGCTGGAGAATTTGCCCATTTGCAGTAACTTGATACTGAATTATAATCCTGGTGTGAAATGATGGTGTTCCCAATGCTGGTTGCACATTAGTGTCGCTTTGATTTCTCAATTGGTTTTTCTGGTTCTGGGTTAGGGTGGGTGGGTGGTAGCTAGTAAGTAAAGCTGTCCAGCTTTTTTTCTGATGAATCAGGATTGAGAGCCACCGGTGTTTACCCCCATTCCCTTTTGAGATAGATTGACACTAGATATTTATGCCCCTAAAAGAGTAGATTTTACAGTGTGCAGTATTAACCTGCATGGTTGAGGAAGGGATTTTTTTTTTTTTTTGTGAAAATTCTGGCTAATAATAATAGTAACTAATATTGGGCAATGACTAAATGTCTTGAGCTATTTTAATTGCTTAGAAGGTTTTGACTCCTGTAATCCTTTTAACTTCTCTATGACTTGGGTTCTCTTGTGACTCAGATTTCTCCACTGAAGAAACTAAGGCAGAGAGAGGTTAAGTAATTTGCTCCGGTGGGGTTAGGTTCTTCTCCTCAGCTCCGAGTTTCTTGCTTTTTGCTGAATGGGCTTGTGTTTCCTTCATATTTATGATTAACAAGCCATTATACCTCAAGAAAATGGTTTTAATGGTGTTGGCATTTCTACAGTTTGGGCATTTGCTCTACTGCCCATCTTTGTCCCTTGGATTATGGCATTCAGCAGACTGTGTGATGTGTGGGAGTTCTCATGGAAACCTCTGCTACCATTGCTCACGGCAAGGCTGACGTATCCCCAGAGCTCTCCCCACCCTTACCACCCACCTTTTGGTATTTTGTCTTCAGGATCAATAGCATGGCAGTGAAGAGAAAAACGAAAATATCTCAAGTCTGGTCAGCTTTCTGATTTATGGCCAATTTAATATTTTTACTAGTATGTCCTGTGGTCCTATGTGCTATGTTTATTGCGGCGGTAATCAAATTATTTCAAATATTTCTTTGAGATCAGGAACAGGTCAGTTCATTATATTTTAATTTTTTTTTTTTTTACTAGCAAACTTAGAGATTTGCTAACAAATAGAACTATTTTACTAGCAAATATAGAAATATGTGAGCTTTTGGAAGAAAACTAGTCATGAAGGAGAAATGAAGGGGAATAAACAACAATACTGTGCTCACCATTACAAGAGAGTGGATGCTTGCACAAGCTTCTAAAAATGGGCATGATTTGGAAAGCCATTTTAATTGCATGGAGAAAGCCAGAGATCATGATGCAGCTTCCAATTATACTGTATTGTGTCCCCCCACCCCCACCCCAGATTGTTTTATAGAGAGGAATATTTTAAGCAACATAGCATTAGTTTTGCAACATTCTCAAATTGCCTGTGTATTTTCTCATGAACGTGAGTTTGTTCTAATTTCTGATTAAACTGTCCCCACGCTAACTGTGAAGTCTCAATTAAGATGCATTTTGCCTTGATGGGATGGGCTGTTTCCTTCCACGGAGAATAGGGAACCTCTGTGCTCATAGAGTGCTCTCTGCTGGTGGCTTTGGGTTTTAATAGTAGTCACAGACCATCACTGTGTAAGTACAGAAGTGGGAAGGGTGAACTTGAGAGTCAGAGAAACTCTAAAGCCTGGCTTCCAGCTGGGCACCCCTTTGCTCTGGGGCCTAGAATGTAAGACAGCCCCTGTGGAGGAAGCTGGTCCCTGTTCTGCGTCCCTGCTGAGCTGCCAAACTCAAGGGCCTTTGTTGCCTCTGCTGCATCACTGTGATCGATACTTGAGCATATTTTAAAACACAGTGTGCTATGATAATGCAAAATTTATGAGGTAGTTGAGTCCCCCCCCCCCCCCAAGTGGGGAACTAGCTGTGGGAAATAGGAAGTTTAAAAAGTTTTCTGATGTAGTAAACCCAAGATTAATTACTGTGATCTGATTAATACCTGATACCTTTTGTTTTTTGAAAGATTGCTTGAAATATACAGTCATCTAAGTTGATGGAGTTTACCATCTTATCTGTGACAGACACTGACTTTAAAATTTGGGGATTCATTAAGGTACAATGACATTAAGGTACATATCCCCCAGAATAGGCATAATGACTTTGCTGGAGTGTGTATGTCTGTGCGTGTGTGCATGCGTGTGTGTGTTTCAGCTATAATTGATTGCTTTTCACCTTAAGGTTTTACTGGATACATGTGAATCAAGGGCATCCCCTACCTCTTCAAGTCAATATATGCATTTGGCAAATGGGAATATTAACACACTGCTCTTAGCCATGCTTTGTAAAGACAATTATCTGTTTTGGAAGGGGGTTTTAAAAATGCTTTGTGATATCCTAAATATGGAGGCAAGCAATATGAAGTTAAAAGGTTTTGAGACTGAGGTCTTAAGCACTGTTGAGAGCTTGGGTGAGAAACTTGTGCGGTAAGTGTGCACAGGAAGTGTGAGGCCCACTGTGTGCCCTGATGTGAGGAGGGAGATGGAATGATCTCAGGGGGCACCGTGTTGAATATTAAATCTAAGTTAACCTGCTTCCACCTGATATTAAGCAGCCAGGCCTATTCTTCAGTCCTTATTAGTCATAACACTTCCATGGAGGTTTCCTATGAGTGTAGCTTACAGTGACCGGCCCTGTGCAAAAGCACTGAGCTAATTTATATTAAAACTGAGAGTAGGTAAACTGTAATTTGTTTTCTGTACAGATGACATCCAGTGGAAAGGGCAAGACTGAATGACAGGGTGGTGGTGGCTGAGATCTTACTTATTGCTATCTAGAAAATAATAAAGCTGATGTTTTTCTAGTGTTAGAATTTCTATATTTGCAATTTAGTATGTGCTTGATTGGAAGTATTGGTATAACCCAAATATACATTTTTTGGTATAACTCAGATTAGCAGTGACATTTAATGCTTTATTTATATCTTCCTTCCATCTGATACTGAATCATCCTCCTTTTGAGATCTCTCACTGTCTTCTTTAATTTTGTCCTAACTGGTAAAAGCTTGGAATCTGACAACTCCAGGAGTTGCCTCTGCTGCAGTGCTTGTGATCTGAAGTGTGGAACGGCAATGCCTTGCTCCCCTGGTGTCCCTGGGAGTAGTTGAGCACCCTGGTCACTGAGCCCATCACTGTGGGCACCGGGCACTCTCTGGGACAGGCCCCTCCTCAGTCTCCTCTTCAGTCCAGCTCAGAGTGTTCACAGGGGTAGGGGCCTGCCAGCTGCAATGGGGATGGGGGAAACGGGTCAGATTCCTTAACTGTCCTCACTCCCTGTCCTGGCAGATGTGGTATGCCGTTTAAGCATTCCTGCGGTATTAGCCTCTATTATTTTTCTCACATGGTTTACTTTATACTTGATTCTAGTCATTTGACTATTTTCAAAGACAGCATGGAGATATAGGAAAATAACTTAATTTGAAGATTAGAATTCTGTTATTTTTACAGTGCAATCTCCTTAACTTTGGAATTGATTTCTTTTGGTTGCCGTTGGTCTTTGTAAAGGGTGTGACATTGCTTAAGATTTATGTACAATTTTGCTTCAATATTGTATTCACTTAGTAAACTTTTTGAAGGGTACTTAAACTATTTGGTGTAAATTTAGAATAAAGCAGTTGTCCATTTTGAAATGTTTATTTTCCCTTTCTGGTATTATGTCATACAGGGTTTTACAGAGTTTTAATAAATGCCCTCTAATTAGTCTGAAAAGTGTTTTCTTTTACTTCATAACATTGTGGCTTCTCATTAAATGAGAGTGTCAGTCTTTAGGGGCAAGTTATTTAAATTATGATAGATTTCACCTTACTAAATAATTCGCAACATTTCTCTGACTTGTAGTGTATACTTGTATAGTGTTATTTCAGATGAGTTGAGAAGAACTCTTGACATAGTACGAAAAGGTATTATCTCCAAGGCAGTTTTTTTTATCCAAAGTAAGAAAAAAAAAGTGTCCATGATCCACACTATATTTATTTATTTGAGGGAGAAGTTGTTTTCTAAGACACCTTGCACCGTGAACTGAAATTTGGTGAAATTTGGGTGTCAGCCCTTGTTTGCACGTCCATCCAAAACAGAGGTAAGTTTTTGCAGGAATGTCAGGTGACTGTGGGACAGACCCAAACAAGAATGAAACCGGAGGCTTTGCATTAAAACAAATACTCACTTAGACCATATGGGCTTTGCTTTTCTTTTGGCGTCATAAAGTTTCAGTAAATATGGGCTCTGGTATTATATTTCACATAAAATGGATGTGCTAAATTTATGGTAATTAAATCATATATGTAATATTCATTACTCAGCTGTGATTGAACTTGATGTTAGATTCTTTGTCTAAATTTCAGATTGGCCTGAAATGTCTTAGTGGTGAGAAGGTAAGAAGGGCTTGATTACTGCATGACATTGAACAGGGCTAACCAAAAGGGTGGGTTGTTTCTCTTGTGTTAATATGAACACAGTGGTGGCTTCAGCTGTCAAACGAGTTTTATGTTTTCCTTGTCTGGTCTTGTTGACCTGCTATTTATTTTAGTCTTTTGATAAACAGGAAGATCTGCTCCAGTAGTTGGAGGGAATGTTTTAAGGAACATTTAAACAAATGTGAGAAATGAGAATTTTATCCAGAAAGTATTTAACTTGAGGAAAAAAAAAAAAGGTTGGGGGAGAATATAGTTCCAAGATAATCACATAATCCTTAAAATTTTAGAATTAAAAAAATTTGATTGGGGTCTTTTAGACTACATTTTTCTCTTCAAATCTCAAATTGTAAGTTCACATTTGCTGCTTCTGTTGGCGACGTATTACCTTGTTGTTGTTTTTTTTTAATGTTTATTTTTATTTTTGAGAGAGTGAGTCGGGGAGAGGCAGAGAGAGATGGGGACAGAGGATCCAAAGCAGGCTCTGCGCTGACAGCACCGAGCCTTATGTGGGGCTCCAACTCACGAACCGTGAGATCACACCTTAGCCACCCAGGTGCCCCCATATTACTTTGTTTTAATAGTTGTTTAGTACACGGCACTTGAGATGCCATTAAGGTTGGGCCTCGAGCTAGCGATCTCTGTGCAGGTCTGAAAGTCTCTGCTGTGGCCCAGCCCTGGCAGGGATGTTGTGTGGCCAGCTCAGCTCAGCATTTCACTGCCCTGGAGGAAAAGAATGAATAAAGTAAAAAGACAAGTGCTGAACATCGGTGTCATGTCCAGGCTTCATCCCCTGTTGTTCAAACATGCCATGTGTGTTTTGGCTTTCCTGCCTTTGTCCTAAGATTTACCCCAATTGTAATGAAATAATTCCTTCATGAAGTGTTCTTTGTCTTCAGGGTTTTCTGAATTTTTGTAATTCCTGTACAACTTGGGTGGCATTTAATGTTGATAATTGGGTATTGTCAGTGAACTTTACAATATACCTATGACTTGCCTCCCCAAATTGACATGAAAGTCTTGGAGAACAGGGGCATTTTCACAGACTTGGCTGACCCCCCTTTATTCTAAAATACAACCATTTTCAGACAGAGTGTTAAGTTCTTAACTGACTGGTAGTTTGTGACATGCCATCTTGCTGTCTTCAGTTGTTCAAGTGTGTAGTGAGTGCAGAAATGATTTCCATCATTAGAGGCCTCCATGTGGATGTTCTCTCATATCCCTGACAAGTCCTGCTGGCAGGACCCTTCCAGCAGTCTGCATGGGGTCGTGGCTCTGCTACCTGCGGAGCTCTGGTTCCCACGCTGTCCCTGGGCTCTCCACTTTGGGAAGCTGTTTCAGGGGGATGGGGTCTATAGAGCTTCATACTCTGCTACTGCAGGGACATGTGTTTTATAAACATATGTTTGATGGAGAATGTCGTAGGGAAGATTAGGTGATTTTAATTTTATGAGTTTTCAAGACCAGGTTATGGTGGTCATGGGAATGGTTGTCTCCTTTCCACTAAGGAAAGGAAACCTGCCTGGGTGTGTTGAATTTTCCTGATAGAGCATCACAGACAGGTTGAGCAATACATGAACCTCAGGGATGATTCGTCCTTTCATTTTTACACACAAGGCCTCGGGTGCCCACAAGGAGGAAGTGACTTGTGCGATGTCAGGCCACTTAGCTCGTAGAGCCATTTTATTGCCCTTCTTTGTGGCCACTGATAGACAGGATATGTGCCCACTAGATGCCTTTGTCATCAAAGTCCTGGTTCCTTGTTGTGGCCACTCTATCTGTGCATCTTTAAAGTTTCACAAACTGGCTTTGTTCCTGTTTTTTCTTCCCCTCACCCCAGTCGGATAAGCTTACACTTAACAACTCTCATTGTTTGAGGTAGTCCATTTCACACTTTAATTACTACTTGTGTAATTATATTTTGCCTGAGCTTCCTTAGAACTAATTTGCTTCTTTGCTTCCTTGCAGGATTTTTATCAGAAACTCTACTTTCAAGTATGCTACAGAATAGTGATAGTACAGATTAACTGGATGACACTCCCCACTTCTCCTCGAGGGGCAGGATCCAAGGCCTCCTCCAGGAGATGCTTGGACCCTCAGATAGCACCACACCCTGGACACACTAGGTTTTTTCCTGTACAGGCATACTTCTGATAAAGTTTAATTTGTAAGCTAGGCATAGTAGGAGTTAATAGCAATAACCAATAATAGAATAGAACAAGTATAAAAATATTCTGTGCTAAAAATTATGTGGATGTGGCCTCCCTTTTTCTCAAATATCTTATTGTACCGTCCTCGCCCTTCTTGTGATGATGTGAGGTGACAACGTGTGTGTCGAGATGAAGGGAGGTAAATGATGTAGGCACTGTGATGTAGCATTAGGCTAATCCTAACCTTCTGACAGTACGTCAGGAGGATCATCTCTTTTTGGATTGTGGTTGGTGGCTGGTAACTGAAACTATGGAAAGGGAAAGCACAGGGGTAGTAATATATTTGTGCTTGCTGTTTTCTGATTTAGTGCTCGGATTGTGCTGCTTAATTTTTTTTTTTTCCTTAGATGGTATGTATCACATGTACCATAATTTTTTAGAAGGAATAAATTGGAAGCACAGGTACCTAAATTTCAAATACCTTATAAGGGAAAACTTTATAAACTGTATAAGGACAGAGAACTAATTGTGCATTTAAGGAATGAAGAAATCGTACGGCATTACTATAATCTTTACATATATTTCATAAGGTATCTTGGAGCCCTTATTTAAAAACTCCCCCATTTCAAATGTATTTGAAATTGACCAGATGGGCCACATAAAGTCTTGAGTCACATTAGGGATTTCCAGGAAAAATCTAAGTGCCAAAAATTTTTTAAACAAATATGTTAATAATGGAATACAGATTGATCTTTGGTTTGAGATAACCAGTAATATATATCACTGAATGTTCTTGGGTGTGAGGATTGTGTTTAAGAGAGAGTCTCTGTTGTTTCCTATGCTAGACTATAGATCCTAAGAGGATAGGGAACTTTACTGCTGTAGCTCTTATACCTAGTTCAGGGCCTGCCATATCATAGATGCTCCATAAATATTTGAATGAATGGATAATATCCACAGATTCAGTACAGTGATAAATTATATAACATGCACATCTTCAAGACATTGTTGTGAGTACTGTGGAGAGATAGGGGCAAAAGATGAAGTGAGATTAAGGACTGACATTGCAAAGAGAGATTAGCCAGGGATTGAAAGTTGAGTAAGGGTTTCACAAATGAAGACATAGAGATGGCTTTCCAGGAGGGTACAAACAAGCTATAACAAGTTTGAGTGACGAGGAGATCCCATGGACTGACTAGCTTATAGCTTGGTGTTTGTGTGTGCGTGCGCGCATGTGTGTAAACATCCTTTGTCTATATTGCTCCCTTCCTTGCTGAAAATCTTTTCCAAAAGCTGACACACATTCCTGTCTGCAGGGCTGCTCATGGCAATAAGACTCAGGAGCACTGTCTTGGGCAAATCTTTTGAAGATATCATCATAGATGCCTCCTTTGACTGATGATAGGAGTATTCTGGGAGGAGAAGGAAGCCCCACCTCTGGCATCAGTAGTCCTGAGGAGACATTGGGAACAGGCCCCTCCACCCTCCTGAGTGGCTGTGGTCTGATCCCCACTCTGAGCACTGTGGTCTGGTGTCCATGGCCTTGGGGCCATACTTGTGTTGGGATGTTGTGGTGCTGTGCAACTCTGACCCAGACCCCACGCAGTGTGGGGTGTGCTGGCCTTGAGTATAGGGGTCCCAGGGTACAGCTGGATAACTGTTTGCCAGACCCCCGAAGGAGATTGGAGGTAGGTGCAAGCCCTCT
This sequence comes from Lynx canadensis, assembly GCF_007474595.2. NCBI lineage: Eukaryota > Metazoa > Chordata > Mammalia > Carnivora > Felidae > Lynx > Lynx canadensis. The sequence continues at coordinate 31,364,074 of NC_044309.1, read as the reverse complement.
GTCAAAATTCACTCCTGTGGTCTCCTCTCCTGTATGTTTAGGAATATTTCTTCTGATTCAGTCGTGTTTGGTGCTGCCAGGTGTGAGGAATTAGTCGTGTACCTTAAAGTGATTTGAGATAGTTTAAGAAAAATTGGGAAGTGGTTTTTGGATTAAGTAATATGAGGGGGTAGTTGAGAGCTGCTTTGGGGTCAAGTTTTTGTTGGTTTGTTTTAGAATTCTGAGCTATTTAGAGTTATCATATTGCAGTGAGGTTTTCTTTCCAGGTCAGAGGAATTCTTTCTGGTCTGAGTCAGCCTCTCTTGTTTGCTGGTTGGAGAGTAAATATGCGAGGGTAGGTTTTTCTTGTGTTGGGCTGGGTGAGTAACCTTAAGGATTTTTTAGGTTGGTTACTTCTTTTGTAAGCATTAAAAAAATTAACATTTTCATTATCTTTAAAAGATCTCACACAATATTGTAGTTATTGTCTTTACGGCACATGTGTTCAGGGCCACTGTGGCCACACAGTGGGTCTCTACCTTGAGGTATCCTAGGCCCTATTTTAATGTGTATGGATTGGTTTTTTTTTTCCTATAGTTTTTAATCCAGCATCGCCTGGTGCATGACTGGAATGAAGCGCATCTTAAATCTGTGTTTTTGGTAGATAACGTGGTATGAAGCACTACTTCCTCATACTGAAGTTAGTCGAGTGTATTAATTGGTGGGTGATATATTTTTCATCATTTTTTCCATTCTAAGAAAAAAAGAAAGAAAAGAAGACTTTATCTTGGTCTGTTTTTCTCCTTCCAAATTTGTACCCCTCACAGGCCTGTTTGATATTCCTGCATGAGACAAATGTGTCAAAAAGGGCAAAGCAGGACTTTAGAAGTTTGAGTGATATCTGAGCTTCCTTTCCCCTGCAACTTTAATTACATGTGTGATGGTCTTAAACAAGTTTCCTGTGTAGTCCTTTAGACCTCTCATCTACAAATGGAGCGGAAAACATTGACCTCACAGGCTTGTGAATGACTGGCACACAGGAAGTGCTCGGTACCTGGTGGCCCCTCACCTGCCCTTTGGAGAGTAAGGGTGGAGGAATGGAGTGGATCTAGAGGAGGGCCAAGGGCCAGGTGTCTGCTTTCATAGCATTCATGGTTGCAGGGCTTGTAAATGGAGGTGTTCAGTCCCAGGGCAAATATCCTATAGAGCTATGTTGTCTTTTAGGGACTTAGGCTGGGAGCTAATGCATTTACAATAGTTCACATTTCCCTGCCCTTTAGAAAAGTCTTTGGTTCACTGACTTCCAGTTCAACAGGTAACAGCACTCCCACCCCACCGTGGCCTTGTGTGTTCTTACATTCACCAGGACTAGAGAGGTGAGAACTTGGTTGGCCAAGTTGAACAGAGGTGAGCTTTCGTCTTGCCCTCCTTTCCCTACATTATAGGCAGGCTTATCCAGGCTTCAGCTCACTTCTGCTTGGCATTTCAGGCCAGTGATGCTGGAAACTCACCTGTGTGGGTGAGGATGAAGGTGTTTATGCTGGAATTTGGGCTCGTTTTTACTGCAGGGGAAAAGTACCTGGATGTCTTCTTTCCCCACATCTGAGATGATGTCTGGGATATCAGCTAGAACAACCATCCAGCCTTTCCTGAGCCAGCTCTGGGAGTCAGAAGATAAGGTGTGAATGGTGGCTGTTGATCCCGACATGGCACAGCATGCCCATGGCAGTTAGGAGAGCACAGGCCTGTGTTTGTTGACTGTATTCTCTGAGAAACTCTTGTGTAATTTTTATCTAATGGGGTTATTACTTTTATTTTTTACAGATTATTTATACAACATGGTACATTGTTTTCTGTTCTATGCTAAAAAAAAAAGGTGATGGTTGCTGCCTTCAGGGAACTTATCTAGAGGTAAACAGTGACAAATATATGGTCTAGATAAATACTTGGAGGTTGGAGTGCATTTCACAGCGGAGGTGGTTTTTGACCTAGATTTGGGAAGGTATATACAATTTGCATATTTGGAGCTGAGGGGGTGAAAGTGTTCCAGATGTGTGGAATAGAGTGAACAAAGACAAGGATTAATTCACAAAACCGATATTTCCTGAACATCTATTCTGTCCCAGGCACTTTTCCTGGTGCTTGGGGTTTCTCAGTGAGTACAACAGTTGAAGACCTGGATGTGGTGAGGCAGCACTGAGGCCTGCCTGGGAGGACTGAAGGATAGAGACTGGAGCCAAGGGAAGCCAGGAAACACAGGCTTGGGGAGAGTTGTGCTTGGACAGAGATGTTGGATTTTAACCTTTCAGAATGTGATGAGTCACTACAAATGACTCTGTCACAGAACAGGGACATGAGGAAATGGGTATTTTGTGAAGAAAGATAGGGTAGCTAGATGCAGGGCAGGACTAAAAAGATAGGAGTCTAGAAGCAGTGAGATGAGTTGGGAGGTAATTATTGGGAACAAGAGACGAAGGGAAGAAATTCGTCTATATGTTATCACAGGAACTGTGTGTGTGTGGGTAACCACTTTTAAGATGTAGTAACTAATATCTGTTTGATTTAAGAAGTGTGGGCAAAAGCTTAAACCCATGAATTTATGAGCAAAACGTGATATGTAATCATGTAGAAGAAATTCGAAGTATTTCAGCCCCTATGCTACCCCCAATTCTAAATCACAAATTTTGTGTTCTCAGAATTTGTGCTTTTGGGTCACGTGGAAGACTCGTGGGCCTGCCCAGGTTGCTGGGCCTGCCTTGAGAAATTTTGATTTAGTAGGGCCGAAGGGGGCCCGAACATTAGCATTTCTGACTAGTTCCCAGGTGATAATGCTGGAATGGACTTCTACTTTGAGAACCACTGCTTTAAATCATGGATGAGATTAGAACATGTAATGTAATATTAAGGTGAGTGGTTTTTCAAACTTTTTTTAACAGTAGAAAAGTTTTTATTGAAAGAAATATGTTTCATACCTCTACAGTGTGCAAAATACAAAGAGATTGGGAGGAGGGGCTGTACCAAGAAGACAGCTTTTGTTTGAGAACCATCCATGTGGGTGTGAGAAGGGCAGGGACATGAATTAGCAGACTTAGGCTGGAGTCCTGGCCAACAGCATTTATTAATTGTGACCTTTTATTAGCTTATTCCCTCTGTGTCTCAATTTTCTCATTGAAAGCGAAGATTGTAAACCCTCTTACCACATTGGGTAATGCACGAGTACATTTTTAAAATTGTGGAACATAATGCAAATATAGCTGGTGTTTACTGTGGTTCTCATTCTGGCCCTGGCTCTGTCCCAAGACAGTCCCCGCTACCTTCCACACTTCCTCTGTTTCAATGGAGGGGTGCAGGGACTGGGGCAGCAGCCATGATTAAAGTGACCTCTGTGTTGCTGTGGAAGTTGTGTCAGAAGTAGAGGTCAATAATGGGCCAATTTCCCACATTTCTAGGCTAATGTGTGACTCTCTGACAGATTATGTATTCTCATCAAACAAAATGCCAGAAAGTTCTTTCCATGAGGTTGGAATTCACCTTTGGTTTCATGCTGCTGTTTTCTTTTTTGATTGACATATTAAATGAAGCCAGTCATTCTTCAAAGAAGGCATCAAGTTTGTGGTTTGCTCTGTGTTATGTTGTGGAGGTGAGGTTGGTGGTATGGGTGTGGGGTGTGGTTTGGATGGAAAAGTGGGAGGCAGAGGAATGCACTTGCCATTAAATAGTAGATAATCCCTCATTGTGATAGAGGTCGCTATTTTATTGTTCAGCATCAGCTATGATTTCTGACCATCTGTGTTTTCTACAGAAAAATCTGTTTAATGTCAACAGTGTTATTATAACAAAATTGAAAATGGGTCCTATGGTTTGAATTTATACGGAAGGTTAAACGTTTTTGAAATGGAGTTAAGGTAGGTAAAGTCAGAACTGCATGTATCATGACTATTTTGAAATACCGATGACTCATTTTTAAAAATGTTTATTTATTTTGAGAGAGAGAGCGAGCGAGCAGTAGAGGAACAGAGAGGGAGTCCCAAGCAGGCTCTGCACTGTCAGTGCAGGGCCTGATGCAGGGCTTGATCCCATGAACTGGGAGATCATGAGCCGAAATCAAGAGTTGGATGCCCAACTGACTGAGCCACCCAGGTGCCTCCATTTTTTTTTTTTTTTTTTAAGAACTATAGAACAGTTTTTAAAAATGTTTTGTTTTGGGGGCATCTGGGTTGCTAAGTCGGTTGAGCATCTGACTTTGGTTCATGTCTCATGGTTCGTGAGTTTGAACCCCACACTGGGCTCTTTGCTGTCAGTAGGGACCCTGCTTTGGATCCTCTGTCCCCCTCTCTTTCTGCACCTCCCCAGCTCACACCCTTTCTCTCTCAAAAATAAATAAATATTAAAATATTTTGGGTTTAAGTAAATTAGATACTTATCAGGGGAATCTAGAATTTCTATTGCTTGTAGTCTTCTATTGACTTCAAAAATGAAATGTTTTCTGTTTGTTATGTCATTAACTGCATTTGTCTTGCCCAGCTAACTATCTGATAGGAGTGATGAATGCCCACTTCAGGTTGTGTGCCCTGTTATTTTCAGGAATTTTTCAAACTGTTTCTCTCCAGTGTTTTCATTTCCTAACATATTGGATGTGCATAGTCAGAGAGTACTGCTAGGATTTTTAGGAAAAGAGTAGCACCTACTCCCTGAGAGGTGGACTTTTCCAACTCCTGCACTTGATTCTTTCGATATTACCTCCATATTCCTGTGTAGACTTCTTATGTTACTTCTTTTTTTGTTGTTGTCATCTTCTGACATAACATGAAAGGTTTAATCCTGTTTCACTGCTCCACGTGTGCTTTGCCTCCATTCTGTCACAGCCATTACTTGGCTGTTTCTGTCTGAGATCTCTCTCTCTCTCTCTCTCTCTCTCTCTCTCTCTCTCTCACACACACACACACACACACACACACACACACACACACACTTTTTAGACCTCCTTCCCTTGAAATTAGTTATAAATTTGATTAAATATTTGATGTTCACGTTATTTTCATTATTAAAAGCTTCTCAGAGCTGAACTGTGTATGAGAGATACATTGATGACATTTTCCTTACAACTTTTGTGTTTCTCTTGAAATAAACAATGCTTTTTCCTTTGTTTGGTCTTCTATAAATTTACAACCAGTTCTATTCCAGGTTGGCCAGTTGTTAAAGTAACATCTTGGGGGGCGCCCGAGTGGCTCAGTCAGTTAAGCATCCGACTTGGGCTCAGGTCATGATCTCATGGTGAGTTTGAGCCCCACGTCAGGCTCTGGGCTGACAGCTCAAGAGTCTGGAGCCTGCTTCAGATTCTGTGTCTCCCTCTGTCTGCCCCTCTGCTGATTGCACTCTGTCTCTCACATTGTCTCAAAAATAAATAAACATTAAAAAAAATTTTTTTTAAATAAAGTAACATCTTAGTATTTACAGTGAATACTCTTTCAGCTTCGTCTTGAAGACCTTTCATTTGGAGCTTCTGGGCTGCTCCCATGTGGACTGGTTACCTTCCACACCCGGTGCCCAGCTGACATCCTGAATCAGCCTCACCATTATCCTGGGAGTTCTCTTCTGTGTTTTGTCTCCTATTTTCATATGCCATGCCATCCTCATTCATGGTTTATTTCCGTGGAACACATCTTCCAGTACTTTCCTGAGAAAGGTGCAGAGAGAGTAATTTTTGGAGAAGTTGCATTTCTAAAAAAATTTTTTTCTACCTTTCCACTTTACTGATCGTTGTTGGATGAGGTGTAGTATTTTTGGTTGGGGACCATTTCTCTTAGGAATTTTGAAGACAGTATTAACACCACTGTCCTCTGGATTCCTGTGTTGCTCTTGAGAAGGCCAAACTTGTTTTGATTCCTTACCCATTCATTGTGGTACTTGTATTTTACTTTCTGGACATTTTTTGTTTTATCTTCTGTTTGTCTTTTTTGTTCTGTTCTCATATACCTTGTTGTATGCCTGATTTCATAATTTGTGTTGGGTTCTCTAAGGGCCTTTTAAAAATGAAAACTCTTGTCATCCTGGGGAACTAACTTGAATGGTTTTCTGTTGTTTTTCTGTTTTCTCAGTTCTCTTTTTCTAGAACTTTTTTTATTCAGCTGCTTGACTTACTTGACTGGTCTTCTATTTTATTACCCATTTTTATAATCTTCTTTTTTCCATTACTTTTTGGGGAGATTTCTTCAACTCTTCTCAGCTCTTCTAATGACTTTCTACTTGCAGTGGTTTCAACTTTTCTAGGAGCGTTTTGTTTTGTTTTCCTCAATTTCTTTCCTTTCCTCTTTCCCTCCCTTTTTGTCTTCCTTTGCCACCTGGATGTAACATGAACTCTTAGGATATCAATGTTGGATTTTTTGTGACCATCTTCTTTTTATATAACCTGTTTTTCTCAATGTGTGTTTTCTATTTGTTTGGCCTATATTCCATCCTTCGAGCTTTTTTCCTCAGGGTCTGTACCTCTGTTATTGGCTGAGTAAGAGGTGCTGACTATAACAGAGACCACAGGGTATGGGGAAGGGCTTGAAAGCTGGAGCTGCACAGGAGGGTCACCTGGTCTTTTGTCTTCAGGTGGTCAGATGCCCAGGGAGAGATCTTCCAGCCTTTTGTCTAGGTGGCCTAAACCCAGCTGCCAGCATTCTGGGAAAAAGTGGAAGCAGAGAGCTGGATTTCTTAGCATTCAGTATGTATATGTTCACTCATCTCCTCCCATTTTCAAGTACCTCTGCAGGTGCTCTGCCTCGGTCCCCCAGTTCACACCCCTTGTCGTACCCTCTCTGGAGAGGAAGTCTCCAGGATGCTGCTGGGGCCGTCACGGTGCTGTGTGGAGTCAGGAGGGAAAACTGGGGCTTTGATTCTGAAAGAGACTTTAGGCTGATCCTGGTGTATTTCCACCCATTTTCGTTCCTGTCTCCTGAGGCACTTAGTTTCCCCAGTTCCAGAGCCGTGTAGGGCCCTACCGAGGAAGTCACATTGCTGCCTGGTTTCCACATGGTCAGCTTGGGGCTCGCTTTCTCGGGCCTGCCTCCGGCACTTGTTTTCCCTGGTCTCCCTCTGTTCTCTTTGTTTTTTTGTGGGGCTATACCTTCATGAATATGTATGTACTGCAGTTTCAGTGGGCTTTCAGGATGGAGGCAGAATACGTCTCTTTGATAGGAGGTTTTTACCTGCCATTTTTGTTGTGGAGCCAATTTTATGTTCACAATGTAATGAATAAACTCTGCTGCCCACACTTGCCCCCCCCCCCCCCGCCCTCTTCCTACCTGTCCTTCTGCTGAGAATGAGTTCATGTTCTTCCTTCCTCCAGCCTGCTCATTGTAAACCTTTCCTGAATCTTTCCAAGCAAAATTAATCTTGCCTTCCTCTGAACTCAATGCATTTTTATGTCTCTTTTTCTTATGACACATGGTCTACCTCTTTTTAACTTGTTTATGTCTTACCTGATAAGTTTTAATTTCTGACAGCAACAATTGTTGCTTTGCCCTGATCCAGTGCTTTGCAAATAGTAAATAATTAATTTTTAAGTCAACATAATTTTTCCGTTATCTTTTCATGGTCTTATATGTACATATATATATTCTCATTTGAAAACATGACAGGATACAGACCATCACCATTTGCACAGTTATTGCAAGAGTAGGGTATTGCTGTTGCTAATTGCAGATACTTTTCTTGAGACTTGTATGGGTGAGAAACAGACAGCAGGTGTGTATTCCACCAGGTCATAACTCACAGAAGCTCATGGCTCTTTGGCACAATGTGATGATGCTCTCTCTACAGGGCTAGAGAGATTTCTTTATGGAGCCTGTGTTTCATTAGAACTTTCCTGGTACTGTTTTCTCTTACTGTGTCCTGGAATACAGTGGGCACCAGCATCCATTGCAATGGGCATTTTATCAAATTATGCCTGTGCTTTCATTCTCAGCCCGTCTTAGAAATGTTCCCTCCACTTCTTTCCTTGCAGACTTAGGCCAGGTCTCTGCCCCTGTTCTCAGTCTGGGTGAGAAGCAGTGATTCTTCATGTGGTTTTGTCCCCAGATTTCTTCTCTGTGGTTGGCCCCACAGAGCCTTGCCTGGGGAGCCTTGCCTGGCCAGGGCATTTGCTCATCCACTTGATAGATGAACTTCATTCCTCGTTTCTTGCTCATGTGTAATGGATCTTTGGTTGTCATGGTAATATTGTTGTTAGTGTTTAAATCTTTGGTTATTTTTAAAATACACACCCTGAGTGAGACGGATTCTTCTTATTTTTTTTAATTGAGTGTTGTGTCACGTTTGCTTTTTAACCTAATGACAGGTATACTTATTGTAGAATTAGTGTTTATGGGTATTTTTAAGTGTCTTATCACAACTCTTTGTTCAATTACATTTCTAAGTTTCTGTAGCTGGGACAACAATGATTTCTGCTATTAATATTTCAAACTTTTTAGTGTAAACTACCAAAGTAGAGTCAACAAATATGCTCTTTTTTTTTTTTAATTTTTTTTCAACGTTTTTTATTTATTTTTGGGACAGAGAGAGACAGAGCATGAATGGGGGAGGGGCAGAGAGAGAGGGAGACACAGAATCGGAAACAGGCTCCAGGCTCCGAGCCATCAGCCCAGAGCCCGACGCGGGGCTCGAACTCACGGACCGCAAGATCGTGACCTGGCTGATGTCGGACGCTTAACCAACTGTGCCACCCAGGTGCCCCAAATATGCTCTTTTTAAGAAAAGTTTTCCCTATGGGTTCTTCACTATTCTGTTGAAAATACAGCAAATCCTCTGTTTATTGATAGAGGATTGTGTTGATGAAAGCCAGTTAAAATCTCCTGAGAGACTACTGTTGCAGGGAATTGTATTTCTCAGTGGCAAACATATCCTTCCTGTATTTTATACTCTTGTGGGAAGAGGTCGTTTTTATGTGCCCTGCTTAGATCTGATTTTTTTTTTTTTTTTTTTTGTATAGTATGCTCTGTTGGGATTAGTGCTGATTTCCCACTCAGTGTTTTCTCTCCAGATAGTTTCTATTCACGTATTATGGAGTGGCATTTAATAAATGCTGGCCTGATAAGTGTTTTGACATGGTGTTGTCATGGCTGCTTGGCATAGCTGACCATTGAATCAGGACCCTTCTGGAGGCAGGAGACAAAGCTGGATCTCAAAATTAGACAAGCCTTGATCAGATAGTTGAAAGATTATAAGCCAGGTTTATAGAGTATTTGAAGGGGGAGGGAATAATTAGTGGTATGATATTCTGCTGATAGACCAAGGACAATGAGTCTCAAGAATGGACCATTGCATTAAGCAACATGGAGGCAGTTGGTAACCTTGATGGATATTTTTGGGAGTGTGGTGGGGAGGAAGCTTCACTGGAACAGGATTATGAGAGAAGAAGAATCTTAGACATCAAATCTTAAAAAACTTACACTGTAAAGAGAATCAGAGAATTGGTAGAGTGACTGGAGGGTAAAGTAGGGTCAGTAGAAGGTTTTGTACTATTATTTTAGTTTGTAAAAGATATATTAACAGCTTTTAAAGGCTCAGCGTTTACACTGAGGACTATTTTCCATACTGCTATGGTTTTCAGAAACATTAATGGTGAGGCTATAGATAGACTTCTAACCTGTCTTGGGGGCTTTCTGGTCAGGAAAGGCTCTAGGAGAAGATGATGACTGGGGTGTCGTGATGGGTCAGACGGGTTAGCCTGAACAATAAGGTGGGGCTCCGAGGAGTGGAGGCCTCCATGGGGGCAGGGAGACAGTGATGCAGGACTTAATACAGGCTGTGAAAGGGGAACTAACTGATGGAGAAAGGTTGGACCACAGCAAGTTCTAAAATACAAAAGTTAAGAGGTTGAGAAATTGCTAGGAGGGAACTTATTTTGAAGGAGTAGCTAAAAATATTCTGGAAAGGCTGTAGATTATGACCTTATATGGAGCGAGTGTGGAGGATTGGGAAGCTTAAAGAGCAGGTTTTATAAGTCACATTTTGGAGGTCAGTCTGCTTCTTTGTGTATGAAAGTTTTTTAGAAATGAATGTTGATATTTAAATTGATTAGGTCATCCTACAGCTTCCTTGGGAAGAGGAAGGCAGGATGGCCCTGTTCTAAGTGGCTATGGAATGATGGTTAAGGTATAGCTTTCTTTATTCACCTGCAGGATATTGACTATTCCTAGTTTCCCTTGAAGGGTTAATGCCATTTGGTAAGGAAGAGTAGGGATATAGTTCGTTTTGGGACTTTTTTCTTTGATGGCTCAACAAATGTAGAAATGACACATTTTGGAGCACTACTGGATTCATAGCAACAGGTGTCCCTAAGGACTCTCTGGAGGACATTGTAGTCAGGGAATCATGCAGAGTAAGGCTCAAGAATGAAGCTGGATGCCACAGTGTGTGTGTGTGTGTGTGTGTGTGTGTGTGTGTGTGTGTTTGTGTGTGTTTGTGTGTGTGTGTGTGTGTTAGCGAGAGAGAGAGAGAGAGAGAGAGAGAGAGAGAGAGAGAGAGAGAGAGGGGGGAGAGATGTGTGCTGTGTGTTTTACAAATTTAGTCTCTCTGTGTTCTAGATGAACAACCAATTTGAGTACTGACTCCTTTGAAAGAAATCCAGACAAATGAGGGTGCAGAGTAACTATAGGCTATTTGCACTAGTAGTTTTTATGGTAATGTTTAATAACTGAGAATTAGGGTCTGAGCTGCTTTCTGTGCTGGTGAAAAAGTGACAAGGATTGACAATTCCATATTTTTTAGAAGTGTTTGTTTTAGTGATCCTTAGGTGTTAGACATTCTCTTGGAGGGCTTCCTATGGATATGAATTCCTTGGCCTCAAGGTGTGAGTCAGTCGATGTAGGCTGTGGTTCAGGAACCCTGGGGAGGGGCAGAGAGAGAGAGGGAGACAGAATCTGAAACAGGCTCCAGGCTCTATTCTGTCAGCATAGAGCCCAATGTGGGACTTGAACCCACAAACAGTGAGATCATGACATGAGCTGAAGTCTGGTGCTTAACCAACTGAGCCACCCAGGTGCCCCTCAAGTATTATTTTAAAGTATGGTTTTATATTATCATGTGTATGGATATGTATGTGTGTGTGTTTGCATATGTGTGTGTTTATATATGTGTGTATACATATTCAGGTGTGCACACACCCAATGAAGAAGTGTGCAAAATTTAAAATGGAGTCCTCTATCTTCCTTTTCTCCCAATCCCACTCCCTAGATATAACCACTGAACATTTTGGTGTGTATTTTTGGGGATATTTTTATATGTATGTATACAGTTGTATCTAGCTTTGTTTTTACAAAAATAGACTCCAATCACACACATTGTTCTGAGCTTGCTTTGCTCACTAATGGCATTGTCAGCATTATTCTGTATTAATATATTTACACCTGTTTGTAGGGCTTACTTTGAGCAACCTCCTTTTTTTCCCCCAGATAGGCTGTGACATGAGTTTTTCAGACATGTGATAGATGTTGCTTGCTTATTCGAATATCTGTGTGGATTGGATTGAGAGGATTAAAAATTATTTTGTGGTGGACAATGGGAAACCGAGTATACTTTAAGAAACCAATATTTTTTATGCAATGACTTGTGCTAGTTTCTATAGTTCCTGTTATAACAATGTCTCAGCAGCTCGGCCAAAGGAAAGAGTCTGCTTAAGTCCATCATAAAAGAGAAATTGACAACAGCAGAGACAGGAGACTACCTGAATTTTCAATCAATTGCAATATTGTTGATTCCCTTTTATGGGCAAGAAATTATCACAGTTTAGCTTGTTGCATTTCCTTTGGTGATGCTAACTTGCTGTATTTGGTGTTTCTGTTCTTCTCCACAGGATCCAAACTACTGGATACAGGTGCACAGACTTGAACATGGAGATGGAGGAATACTAGACCTTGATGACACCCTCTGTGATGTAGCAGATGATAAAGACAGAGTGAGTTCACATCCAGGGAAGGCACTCTGGATGCATTTAGTGAAGATTGGAGAGGGAGTGGGTAGATGGGAGTACTTCCTTTCCTGTTGAGACACATACTTTAAAGAACCTTAGGGCCACTCATGATATTGTGAGACTTCATTACCCTGAACTCTAGGGTGTAATGCTTTTCTTGACCCTTGGACATTATTAGGTTTACTATGTCTTGGAATTTTAAAATTGTAGCTTTTTAAATAGAAGTATCTTTAAGAAGTTCCTGTGCCAGTTTTTTCCTTTTGTTTTAACCAAACCTGACATCTTTCTTGACAACGGAGGTCCATTTCAGGGTGTGATAACGCAAGGTCTCTGAGTTCTATCCGAGCGCTGGCCTATCCCAAAAAGCTGGCCTGTGCAGCACACTGGCTGCAGAGGGGGCAGGTGCATCCCAGGCCTCCTCCCGGTGTGTGCTCTGCTTTCAGAAAGCCATACTTTCCTCAGTGTTGCTCTTGGTGGGCTTTCACACTGCAATGCCATCCTCAGTGTAGTATGTGACTTTGGCATTGTGAACGTGGCACTTTAGTGTCCTCCTTGCACCCACCCTTTTGTCTGTGCTCTTTGAGGAAATGAGGAGGAGGAGGAGGAGGAAAAGAAGTAACATTCAGTATTTTAAGAATTTGTGACAGGGTATTTGGCTCTGCACGTAGAAGTCACGAGGTGACAGGGCTTGAGCAGCCTTTGGCCACACTTTAGGGAAGGGCTGCCAGCTGCACATAGAATGTATCATCCTGGGGTTGGAAGCTGGCAAAGTTATCTAGTACTCTCTCTGGTTTTTCCTGGACAGATTTCTCTCCCTTCTTCCCTCTGCCTGCCCTCTTCCTCCCCTTCTTTTTCCTCCTTCCTCTCTTACCCTCCCTTTCTCTCCCTTCCTCCTCCTCCTCCTCCTCCTCCTCCTCCTTCTTCTTCTTCTTCTCTCTCTCTCTCTCTCTCTCTCTCCCCCTCCTTCTTCCTCTCTTCCCCCTTTGCCCCCCCCCCCCCCCCCCCCCAATTGACCCTTTGCCTCATCCTCCCTCTTGGAGGACTTGGCTGGGAGCTGGCTAAATGCAGCTATCATGTCTTCTCTACTCCTCCTTTCTCACAGCATAGTGCCTGGTTCAGAATTGGTGGATGTCTTCTATTTTTTCTTGAAATCTTAAGGAAGATGAAAAATTTCATGTATCAAATGGTGTGCAAATTCAAGGATATTTGATTTACTAGCACCTGCCATTGCAGGATTTGTCCCTGTAGCTCCTGTGGTCCAGGAACACAGTGTCAAAAATGCAGAACTTTCTGCCCATTTATGATTTGCTGCTATTTCTCTTGGTGTCATTTCTCTGTTTTGGGCTTTTCAGTGAGCCAGGGATAAGGTGACTCTCAAATCCTTTTCCTGCAGTCCACTTATCTAGAAACTTAAATTATAGTCAATTTATTATGTGGTTCCACTTCAAAGCTTAAAGCAACGGTCAAGGTTTATAAAGAATTCAAACAGATGCCCTTGGCCAGCCACAATATTACAAAGAGATGTACTAGGTTGTATTAATCTTTCAATATTTTCCTTGTCCCCATTTCTTCCTTCTTTCCTTCCTTCCTTCCTTCCTTCCTTCCTTCCTTCCTTCCTTCCTTCCTTCCTTGATATAAAAATCATATAGCTTTTTGTGAAGAAAAGGAACCTATAAAGAAGGAAGTAATCACTTGTGATCCCATTGCTGCTCAAAGCTCATCCCTGTTGTTATTTGAGTGGGCTTTGCATCCTGACTCTTCTTTTTGTTTAGATACAGACACAGCTCTTTTTCTTTTAAATAAAAAGGATTGCATAGTAGCCTGCCTTTTCTCTTTGAGTTGATTATAAATATATTTCCATGCTCATTAACCATGGCTATGCCAACATAGCTGCACATGGTTATTTCATGTTACGAATTTATGGACTCTGGTATGGTACTTGTTTTGGTTAGTTAGTTACTGTGGAGAAAGCTGAGGTGGTCATCTGTGTACTTTTGTCTTTGGCATTCTTGTGTTCTAAGAACGCCTGTATTTATCCTCCTGTGTTTCCTTTTTGATTGTGTACAGACTTAGGATGATACCAACTTGAGGCAGAACCTGCTTCATGCTTTGACTTTAGGCCTTTGAATGGAGTGAATAAAAATTAGTTTTTAAGATGCTTCTGTGGTGTGCCTCGCTCTGGCGTGTTGCTTGGAGTAACCCTCCGTGGACTTTGGCTTGTTGTATGAGTGGGAAGGGGGCTGTGTCAGTGCTCCTGAGAACACCGAGCTCAGTAGACTCATGTACCCTCAGCACCTGCAGTCATGCTTTATGACACATTACAGTTTCTCACCCTTCCTCCTGGCACCTTAACCAGCAAATACCTTCTCCACAGTATTCCCATTTTGAATAGGTAGAGTATTGAGATGTAGATGTTCAGCAGTATGATTAAAAAAAAATCTTTTGAAATGTGCTATTATCGTAGGGTTAGTATGTGGCATTTTGGTGGATGATCCATGTGTCCTTGAAAAGTGTGTTCTGCAGTTGGAGTGAGTATTCTATAGAAATCACTTAGGTTAAGGTGGTTGATACTGTTGTTTAGGTCTTTGGGGTAATTTGTTACTCAGGAACGGAAAATAATACTCTTCTTTCAACACAATTAACTATTAGGTCACACAAAAGAATGGAAGAAGAGACAAACTGAATGATCTTCTAAAATAGTTGCATATTAAAATCAGAGGATACTTAATAAACTGTGTTTAATTTTTATATTTATATTATGTTATGTGAATTTGATGATGACAAATCTACATTTTTTAAGTTTATTGACTTATTTTTGAGAGAGAGAGAGCGAGAGAGAGACAGAGACAGAGGGGGAGAGAGATAGAGACAGAATCTGAAGTAGGCTCCAGGCTCCGAGTTGTCAGTACAGAGCCTGACACAGGGCTCGAACTGTGAGATCATGACCTGAGCCAAAGTCAGATGCTCAACCCACTGAGCCACCAGGCGCCCCCAAATCTACATTTTTCTAGAATCTTTTATTGCATTTCCTATTCAAGTTAAAAGATCCTTTAACCTGAAGAAGAATGTTTTATATTTTTTAACGTTTTCATTTTTGAGTGCAAGTGGGGGTGGGGCAGAGAGAGGGAGACACAGAATCCAAAGCAGGCTCCAAGCTCTGAGCTGTCAGCACAGAGCCTGACACGGGGCTCGAACTCACAAACCATGAGATGCCCTTAAGAATGAGCTTCTTAAAGGACCCATTTGAAGTTGTAACTATAAAAAATATAATTAATAATCCAGAATCTCAGCACTTACATTTATGGTATTGTCAGATGCATTATTCAGATTGAAGGGTTGCATGTAGTCAGTTGTATGGCTCCTTTCCATGGCTCTGAAATTTGACTCTGGTTTAATCATCCTGGAGTGTTTTCAACTATTTTTGGCAGCTACTCTGAGTAAGGATTTTGACACCTGTTTTGCTTTTAGGTTAAAACAGGCATTGGAGTTCTTTTAAACAATAAAATTCCCCCTAAAAGTGCCCTGCTTAATGAAAATGTGCTGGTGCATATTTAAAATGCAGATACCTAGCCTAGGCAGGCAGGATCTTTGGTAGCCAGGCTTGGGCATCTGTGTTTTATAAACCCTCCAGATGGTATTCAGGCTCACTAAACTTTGAGACTGTGCTTCAGTGGCCCTGCCATCAGTCTCTGTAATGGGGAAGTTTCTTTCAAAAGTGTAAATGATATACCTGCTCACTGTGAGTTTGTGAAATTATGAAAAATTATTTTTTATAGAGGGATACTAGATTAAGAGGCAATAATTCAAATGCTAGCAAAAGAAATTGAAGTACCTAATTAGTACCTGATTTTGCTCATTATCCTTTAATTATTAGAGTTTAATGCACAGCACTGAAGAAGTTTTCTTTTAGTGCCTATATGGTTCCAATGACTAGGATTTTACCCAAGTTTATTCAAAATGGTATCCGCATGGATTGTTTTGGCTTCTTGGAGTAGGTTTGATTTTCTAAGACCTACAATATTCTAGATCTACTTTGGGCATGTAAATATGCCCTGATTTGTTTATCACTTCTCTGCATTGCTGCTTCCCAGTAAAAGGGAACAGAGAATCAGAGTGTGTATGCTGTCATGGTGTTTTATTTACTCTTAGTATCTAATTCTCTGTTTTCTCAACTGACATTTTGCCAAAGAATGAAAACCTGAAATGGTTTTTATATTATCTAGAGCACCTATTAGAACAGCTGTAATGCATTTGCCTATATGAGCTTTCCCAAGTGCCAAGCCATTTGTTGTCTGAATTTCCTTCCAGTGTGGTCTTCGTTATTTATTATTTTAGTGAACCTTCTCGCAGTTCTCCTCAAATTGGTCTAGGTCCCTCCTGTCATTCCTCCATGTACTACAGTAAAACTTGAAATTTCCAAATAGATTACAGAATAAAAATGTTTTGTATTCACTTCCCTTTGCATGGCAGTTGCTTGAGACTAACTGTGAGAACGTTAACAGAGATTTCAGGCAGACTGGTGAAGGGCTTAGAGTTGGGGAGAAGGGCACTTTTGTGTGCGTGAGCAGCAGGAAGAATGTCTTTTTCTTCTACACGTCACTGTCTTCCTTTTTGTATTTTGGTGCTGAGGTGACATAAGATGTGGTAGCAAGCATTTTCTTTGTCACACTTGGGTGTCATTTTGTTTTGATCAAGAATGATGTCATGTGTGTGCTATTTTGGTTCTGACCTTGGGAAATATCTTCCATTATCTGTTCCTTGCTCGTTGTGGAGGAAGGGTTGAATGGAATAGCAATTTAAACTCTTTCTGAAAGTTTGTACAAGCTTGAGCAGTGGACACTGGGTGCCAGACACTACGGAGGATTGTTGTGGGGACTGCTGCTGGTTGGGAAGAACCCAATATTTTCTGGGGGGCAGTCTGGCTAGTGTCTCAGCATGTTGAGAAAAGGAGACTTGAAAAATTTATTGGAATCATGGGCAAGCACTAATTTCTGCATGTAGAATAAAGCTAGTACAGAGGCACATATACACATTTTCATTATTCTCCTCATTGATAGATAGCTTCTAACTTATAAACTGATGTCATTTTTGTGGCTCTTATGTTCATAATATTACTGCCCCGTTAGATATTTTCTATTAGTATTGCCAAAACGTGTTGTAGTAAATCTTGCTTTTGAAATATATGCATGGCACAACTTTCAGGTAAGGAACATGCTTTAATTAATTAATTAATTAATTATTTTTTAATGTTTATTTTTGAGAGAGAGAGAGAGAGAGAGAGAGAGAGAGCGCGAGCGAGCATGAGTAGGGGAGGGGAGAGAGACAGAGAGAGGGAGACACAGAATCTGAAACAGGCTCCAGGCTCTGAGATGTCGGCACAGAGCCCAGTGTGGGGCTCGAACCCACGAACCGTGAAACCATGACCTGAGCCAGAGTTGGACACTTAACCAACTGAACCACCCAGGCGCTCCAGGAACATGCTTTAATTTTAAAAGTGCATTATTTTCTACTGTTTTAGGTGTTATTTTTTGCTAACTATGTGTAAATCATTATTTTACTTGTTTTGGCATCAAGCCATAAAAAAATCAGTGTCCAATGAGGTGATGGTACAAGCGTATCCTGGTTATCTGTGGGAAACATGTACATTTGTACTTTAAAAAGGGCGTTTATACATTCTGTGCCCTCATTATTGATAATGTGGAGAGAAGCAGTCTGTTGTTTTTATACTGAAGGCAGTCACAGTCTGTACAGTCTTCAGATGAGAATGGAGAACATATTTTTGGATCTGGAATAAGAACTGTTAAAATGAATTTATCTGGTGATACCAAAGTGAGTTTTTAAAGCTTTAGTAAACTTTGCTCTGTGAAGAAATGGCTTGCTGCTTAAATTACAGTGAGAGCTCACAGCTCATAATTACAACAAATCTAATTTTAATTTCTTTAAAGACTTGATTTTTTTTCCTTATTTAAATCATCGCCAAACAAGTGTCTGATAAGAGAAAGTTTTGAGATTTTAATTCCTTTGTTGTCAAGACCAAAACACTAAATTTCAGCATGAGGTCAGTTATTTTTAGAATGTCCATATCCTGGAGATAGGAGTGGGCTGAGGAGTTCCTAGGATAACTTTCTTTTCATCCTCCCCTCCCTTTCCCCAGTTAATTTCTTGCTGAAGACTTGGTCTACGAATACATTCCTTTACTTATTACTAAACGTGTGGGAATTTTTGTGAACTGGGATCTCATCATCATCACCATAATGTAGCACATGTAATAATTTCCTTTGAAAGATAAAAACACTATTAGTCCTAATTTTAGTTAGTCTAACCAATTTACTGAGCACCTATTATGTGCCAGGCATCATGCTCAGTGTTATGTAGTGTAAAACAAAAATAAACGTGGTTCCTCCTTTCTGGGGCCTCATGGTGTATTGTGAGAGTTGGAATTAATCTCAGAAATGAAGTGTAGAGTTACCAACAAATAATGGTCTGAAGAAAAGGAAAGGTGCCAATGGAAGGTGGAATAAAGTACCCCAACCAAGTCAGGGTGAAGCAAGACTTGCCTAAAAAATATGATCAAGCTGAATCTGAAGAGCAGGTGAATGAAAATCGGGTGTTAGGTGATCAGATTTACGTTTGAGAAGTGTCTCCCCGGCTGCAATATGAGGATGTGTGCACAGGAGGCCGAGTGGATGCAGGGTTACCAGGTAGCACATTTTGCCATAGGAGGTGTTGGATTGATGGAGGCTGGACCAGGTGCAGATGGTGGGGAGGAGGTGGATCTGAGAGTGATTGACTCGGTAAAGCCTGGAGGTGGGCTATTCAGCAAGGCAGGGAATGCTGCAAGGAGGCCAGCTTTGGGACAGGGTGGGAGATGAGGGATTCAGACTTGATTTAGTGACTTTGAGTGCTTTGGAGGTGGGTTGGTGTTTGGAATTGAAGTGCAGATAAATTCATGAATCAGATACAAATTTGTCGACAATCAGGCCAAGCCAACATATGAAATACCATCTAATTTTAGTAGAAATAATTATGTGTGTCAGAAAAAGCTTGAAGGGACGCACTGAAAAGTATCAGTAGTTATCACTGAGAGTGGAGTATGTGATTAACTGGGGGTTTTCTGATGTTCTGTTTTGTAATGCCTCCTTAATTCTGTGTCTTCCTAATTTCAATATGTGTCTTCCTATTCCAATGAAGCATTAGGCATTGCTAAATATGATTTAGAATAGGACCATCTTTTTAAACTTTAATGTGAATTGGCATAGGGAAGGACTGATATAAAGAGTTTGGTAACTTGGAATTGAAGTGATTTGTATAAATAGACTTCACTAACTAGATGACTTGATTAATTTCCTCCTAAATGGAGTTATTTTAGTTAGGCTTTAAAGAAGAAAATATTTAAATTAAATGCTGAGTAGAGCACCAAATGCTAATTAATTAATTCAGAGAGATTGTTTCCCAACAATTAAATATTTTATGGGTACTGGTTTGCCCACAGCTCATTGATTTGTGGGTGGATGGGTTGGGGAGTGCAGGGCCAGGTGTAGCAGTGGTGGTGGTGATAGGGAGTGCTTGTAGAAGGAACAGAGAAGGGGGCTCAGCCTTCTGCATGAGCACTCTATTGGAAAGGCTCTTCGTAAGCATTAGTTTTGAAATTGGGGACAGCCTGCACAGTATTGGCTGGTCATGAGCTTTCCTAGGGAAAGCAGCCAAGACTTTGCTTGAGTAGGGGCACCCAGAGTCAGAACAAGTAGGGGAAAGAGTCTCACACTCTTTCAGTTATCATATTAGTTGTAGGCCAGGCTTGGTTCCTTGGTTTGGTGCACTTTGTTTTTATGTTACTTCATCAAAGATGGACATATTGTTTGGTGGGTAAGAAGCCACACTGCCTGTGTTTGAATCCCGGCTCCATGACTTTTTTTACTTTATGAGCTTCAGCAAATTACTTAATCTCTCTAATGTCAGTTTTCTCATCTCTAAATAGTGGGTAATAATTGTACCTACCTATAAGGTTGTGTACCAGATTTAAGTTTAAATCTGGGAATTTGTGTTAAGGTTTCAGTGCTCTTTGGCAAAATAAGGCCCCAGTAAGTGGTAATTGTCATCATCATTGTTTGTTACATCACTACCACCACCATCGTTAAATTGAATTAGCATTCATTCTTTTAGTACTAGTTTCTAATGATTTAAAAACAAGTCACACTATCTTAGATATTTTTTTGTAAAAAATTTCTATCATACTTATATTCATTTGGCTTTTTTTAATTTAACATTTCTATCAATTTGAAAAGAGGTTGGTAATATGTACTCAGTAATGGTTGTTGGAAGAAATACATTATTTATTTTCCGAATCCTTGGCATTTGAGGATTTCCAGGATACTATCAATATGCATATTTTTCTGAACAGAAAAACAGTGAAGATCCCAGTTTCAATTTTTAGTGTTTGAAAGCCAACAAGGACTGTATTGTTAAAAAACAAAACAAAACACAAATAGACTTGATATCAAAAGCAGAGTCAACAAAAGCCAAAATAAGCAAGTAGGACTACATCAAGTAAAAAAGCTTCTCATCAAAGGAAACCATCAAAAAAAGTGAAAAAGTAACCAATGGAGTGGCAGAAAATGCTTGCAAAAAATATATTTGATAAGGGGTTAACATCCAAAATGTATAAAGAACTCATAGCATTCAATAGCAAAAACACAAAAAATACAAATTAAAAAATGGGCAGAAGAACTAAATAGACATTTTTCTAAAGAACTCTTACAAGTGGCCAACCAGATATAAGATGAAGAGTTGCTCAACATCACTAATCATCAGGGAAATGCCAGATAAAATCACAATAAGCTATCACCTCATACCTGTTAGAATGACTATCATCAAAAGAGCAGAGATAACAAGTGTTGGTGAGGATGTAGAAAAAAAGAGAACCCTTATGCACTGTTGGTGGGAAAGTGAACTGGCACTGCCACTATGGAAAACAATAGTCTAAAAATAGACTACCATATGATCCAGCAATCCCACTTGTGGGTATATATCTAAAGGAAGTCATTATCTCATGGAGGTGGCTCCACTCCCATGTTCATTGCAGTGTTATTCACAATAGCTAAGGTATGGAAGCAGCCTAAGTGTACATCAACAGATGAATGGATATGGAAGATCTCACATCTCTCTATGTGTGGAATATTATTCAGCCATAAAAAGAAGGGTATCTTGCCATTTATGATAACGTGAATGGAACTCTTTGAGGGCATTATGTTAAGTGAAATAAGTCAGAGAAAGACACATGCTATGTGATCTCACTTACATATGGAATTTTAAAAAGCTGAACTCACAGAAACAGAGCCTAGAATTGTGGTTACCAGAGTCTTGGAGCTGGGAGAAAAGAGGTGATGTCTGTCAAAGGGTACAAATTTAAGATGAATCTAATGTACGGCATAGTGATTATAGTTAATAATACTATATTAAATGCTAAAAGTTGCTAGGAATAGATCTTAAACATTCTTACCACAAAGAAGAAATGTTAATTATGTGATGTGATGCAGGTATTAGCTAACACTAAGGTAGTAATCATTTTGCAATACATAGGTGTATCAAATCAACACATTCTACACCTCAAACTTATGTTGTATGTCAACTATATCTCAATACAGCTGTGGGGGTAGAGGGTGGGGAGGCAGACCTTATTTTCAGTTTTAAAATATTACCTGGTTGACAGTGACAATTCTCCAGAAAAATAGCATATCTCAAAACAAGCACTCCAGAATAAATGCTACCAAAAGTGCTTTATAATAATTTATGTCTTTAAAAATATTTATTTAAAATTTCCCTTCTGTATCTTGAGTGAAATATGTAAAATTCAACTTTTTGTGTATATAATAAAACATTATCACACAAAGGAAAAAAGGAGGACGATGGATAACTTGTTTCTTTTTCATTAATATTATCTGAATAATTTCAAAGAAGTAATTATACATGATACAGAAGATCATCCATTCATTTATTCATTCACACAAGTATTCATAAGGATACAGATTATATAGAAAGTACCAGATTTGTTTTCCTCCTGGATTTTATATTGGGGGAAGAAGAAAATTGGCAGGGCTTTGTACTCTTAGATCCTTGTATAATTCCAGAATAAATCTACTAATAAAACTAAAAATATTTTGGAGCTATTTCAAACTAAAAAGCTTCTGCACAGCAAAGGAAACCATGAACAAAATGAAAAGGCAACCTACCAAATGTGAGAAAATAATTGCAAATCATATATGTGATAAGTCTAATATCCAAAATATATAAAGAACTCATACAACTCAGCAGCAAAAACAAAAAAACCCCTGAAACAATCTAATTAAAAAAGCGGCAGAAGCCCTAAATTGACTTTTTTCCAAAAAAGATAGAAGATGGCCAACAGATATATGAAAAGATGCTCAGTCTTATTAATCATCAGGGAAATACAAAGCCGTAATAAGATGTCCCTTCACACTTGTTAGAAGGACAATTATAAAAAAAGATAAGAAATAACAGTGTTGGTGAGGATGTGGAGAAAAGGGAACCCCCGTGCACTCATTGTGGGCATGTAAATTGGTGCGCTATGGAAAACATATGAGGGTTCCTCAAAAAATTAAAAATAGAACTACCATATGATTCAGCCATTTTACTTCTGGGCATTTATCTGAAGAAAGCAAAAACACTAATTCAAAACCATATATTTGGCATGTTCATTGCAGCATTATTTACAGTAGCCAAGACATGGAAACAACCTAACTGTCCACTGATGGATGAATGAATAAAGAAAGTGATATATATATACACACACACACACACACACACACACACACACACACACATGAATATACATATAAATAATGAAATCTTGCCATTTGTGACAATATAGGTGGGCCTCAAAGGCATTCTGCTAAGTAAAATAGATAAGGAAAAGGCAAACACCATATGATCTCTATTATATGTGGAATCTAAAATAGAGAACATCTCCCTACCCTCAACTTACAGACATAGAGAATAGATTGATGGGTACAAGGAGGGCAGTGAGAAATGGGTGAATTTTTGTTTTTAGTTTAAATTTTTTAAATGTTTATTTACTTTTTTGAGAGAGAGAGACAGACAGAGACAGAGACACAGAGCATGAGTGGGGGAGGGGGAGAGAGAGAGAGAGAGAGAGAGAGAGAGAGAGAGAGAGAGAGAGAATGAATGAGTGAGAATGAGAATGTGAAGCAGGTTCCAGGCTCTGAGCTGTCAGCACAGAGCCTGATGCAGAGCTCGAACCCATGACCCATGAGATTAGGACCTGAGCCAAAGTTGGACGCTTAACCACCTGAGCCACCCAGGCGTAAATAAGAAAATTAAACATAATTCAACGTCACTATAGTACACACTATAGCGGGATATGGTTACATCTCATATAAAGGCTGCAAGATAGATATGGTCCCATGCCACTTTTAAACTGGGAAGACCAAATATGTTTCCTATACTTAAAGATTTCTTTCACTTCTTTGGGCTGCTGCTTGTTTCCAAATAGTAAACATTTTTAATTCTCAGTTGATGTTGGAGAAAGAAGTTAGTTTGGCTAGTCAATATGTGGATTTTAACTATATTTTAATTATGTTAGGCTACTAAGCCTTCTTATGTGAAATTTTATTAAAATGTCAAGAGCTTAGTGTCATGTATAATTGTACCACAATTCATGTGTATTGATGCCCCTTGTTCATATATCAAACTACCATGATAACTTTTGTTTGAGCAAAGGTTAAGAAGATCTTACAGATTCACTGATTCATTCATTTTATCTTTCTTACATTTATTCAATAAATACCTTTCAGTCCCTAATACATTTGACAAACAGCTGGATGTGCTGAGGATATATGGGGGAGGGGTCTCTGATCTTGCAGAGCTCTCCTTGTAATGAGGAAATAGACTAAGGGGAGTGAGTTTCGGGTGTGATAGAGAATAGGTGAGGTGGGAGTGGTTCTTTAACCTGGTTGGTAAAGCCAGCCCTCAGGAGGAGTCAGGTGGGCTGGATTTCAATCGATGAGAACAGCTACAGGCAGAGGACTCTAGGCAGAAGGAGCAGCATGTACAGCAGCCTGAACTGGAAAAAGGTTGAGGTGTTCATGGATCCAGAGGGAATTAGTGCGGCTTGGATGCAGGGGGCGATTGGGAGAGGGAAAATAGGTGGAGTTAGAGACAAAGGGAGGATATTAAAGCTATGTTAAGCAATTTGAGACTTGATACTAAAAATAAGAAAAAGCCTTTGAACTGTCAAACTGTGGAGTGATATATTTAGATATATATTTGTAGATTACTTTGGGAAGACTGCGTTGTGGGTGGGCAAGAAAGGGGAGAAAGACCAGTGAGAAGACTGGCATCCAGTGAAGAGGTGATGGTGGCTGAACCTCAAGTAGAGTTGGGGAAATATGAATGGAGTTGAGATATGTTTGGAGTTAGAATTTCTAGGATTTCAGGCTGTGAGGAATGAAAGCAAAGAAAGTATTAAGGGTGACTTTTAGAGTTGTAACTAGAGCAAGTGGGGTAAGGGGTATGGAGGTTCCACTTACTGGGGGAGGTTCATTTAAATAGAAGAAGTAGAAGACTTAGGAGTGGAATGAGGATACAGGATTGGGGGCAGTCAAGTCTCCTTCCTGTTGGGACATTTAACTGATTTTGCAGTGCCTTTGAGACTTCCAAATAGAGCTGTCCAGTAGGTGACTGGATGTGTAGGTCCGAAGCTCAAGGGAAAGATCAGAATTGGAGATAAGAATTTGGAAATCACCATTGTATAGAATGGATGGAGTTCAAAGGCATGTGACAAATATCATTTCCAGGTTGCAAAAATTTGCAATAAGTCTAACCTCATAATCTTTGTTGGTTTTTTTTTCCTGTGGTACACGCCCATGAGTTAACACTTGCCTTGATTATGATGGAAAATACTAATAAATTTTAACTGGAAAATTAATATAAAAGTGGAAAAGGAACTCAAGTTCTTCTGAATCAACACCATTGAATGAAAGTAAGATAAAATTAGATTTAGGTTGTTTTTGAGAAAGACAACTGAGTGTCAACGGTTATAAAGAGACAGTGCAGAGAGATTGCTTCTCGGACACGAGATAGTGGTAGCATTATTTCTAATATAGGTACAGAAAATCACACTCCAAAAGCCACTAGAAATTTGTGAGTTTCATAACCAACCATTATTGTTGGATGGCATTCACTTGACTGCCACCCCAGGAAGAGCTTAGTTAATATAATAAAAGCACATAGTATAAAATCAGAAATTTACCTGGAGTGAGGGGATTCTAGAATCTCTATCCTGTATTTCAGAATTCTGATATTCCTTGCACTGGAATGTCTCATATATTACTTGACTTGTTTACTTACGAAAAATTGATAAGCAACACTTTTTAAAATGTTTATTTTGAGAGAGAAAGTGTGAGCAGAAGAGGGGCAGAGAGAGAGAGAGAGAGAGAGAGAGAGAGAGTGAGAGAGTGAGTCAGTGCAGAGTCCCTGTTGGGGGGCTGGATGTAGGGCTCAAACTCAGAAAGTGAGATCGTGGTCTGAGCAGAAATCAAGAGTCAGATGCTTAACCGACTGAGCCAGCCAGGCACCCCAACAACCACTTCTTTTTAAGGGGACAGTCAAATGATGACTGTTCTCAGGCATTTTGTTATTAGCAAGAATTGTAGAGATTTCTGTTGTAGGAACTCTAGACTAAAACAAAGCTGCATTTAATGTTTTCTGTAACAGCATCATTTTCTTTAATTTGGTCCAGATATGTTTATTGAGCATCTCTTCCATTCCAGACAGAATTTGAGATACTGAAATGAATACAGAATGGTTACCTTCAGGGATCCATTGTAAAACAGGAAGAGATTTTAATGCTAACAAAATACTTTTCAGCTAAAAGTTTTCTATAATTTGGTTGTATCTTTTTTTTCTAGGATAAATTAAAATAA
This sequence comes from Lynx canadensis, assembly GCF_007474595.2. Taxonomy (NCBI): domain Eukaryota; kingdom Metazoa; phylum Chordata; class Mammalia; order Carnivora; family Felidae; genus Lynx; species Lynx canadensis. Next base: position 31,338,178 of record NC_044309.1, on the reverse strand, counting down.
TTCCAAGTACTTTCACAGCAGGAAATAGTTCATATGTAGGTGGGAATATTCAGGCAGTTAAGGTGGGAGGGATGTTCAGGTCAGTCTCCAGACCAGAAATGCTTTCTGAATCCCTAGTGCTGGTTCTGATTTTCCCTCTCTTAAGTTCTGATAGTCTCCCTCCTACCTGTTAACACAATAGATCTCTGCTCCTCAAACTGCTTTGGTGAAGGACTAGATTTGTTTTGTTTTTCATTCTGTGGTGGACCAATACAATGTAAAATGCAATGGAAATTAATTATAAGAAAGAATTGGCTTGTGTTTTGCTTGCTTTTATCTATTTTCAGAGTTAACAGATATAAAATAATTTTCTCAAATTGTTTAAGAGTTTCCAAAAGCACACTCTATTTCTGTTTTTCACTGGAGACTGGGATGACACTTCCAACAGCACTGCAATGTATGTCTTTGTTAAATATTGTTGCCTTTATTTTTTTTAATTTTTAGTTTTTAAGTTTATTTATTTTGAGAGATACAGAGACAGCATGAGTAGGGGAGAGGCAGAGAGAGAGGGAGGGAGGGAGGGAGAGACAGAGAGAGAGAGAGAGAGAGAGAGAGAGAGAGAGAGAGAGAGAATGAATGAATGAATGAATCCCAAGCAGGCTCCACACTGTCAGCACAGAGCCCAATGTGGGGCTCAAACTCATGAAACCATGAGATCATGACCTAAGCTGAGACCGAGAGTCAGACGCTTAACCGGCTGAGCCACCCAGGCGCCCCCAATATTGTGAATTGAATATGGTGAATTTTAATTTCACCATTAAAATTCCTGTATTTGCATTATTTATCGCTGAGATATTCTGGTATAGGCTAATGTTCGGTCATGTAGTTTCTTTAATATTTGGTATGTATATATGTTTTAAAAATAATGTATGCTTCTTATTAAAAATACAGGAAACTCTTAATATTATTAGTTAAATTAAAAAATATTGCGTTGAATGTATTGGATTAGGCTTGTGTGTGTCCTAATGCATTGAGTTTTGTGACACTCTAGTATTAATAGTGACACAAGTATTAATTGTGTTGCAAATATTCATAGTGTTCAGTACTCACTGGAAGCCCAGTTCTCCATTTTCTTGTGTATCTTATTTTCATGATCTCTTCTCATACTCAGCCTCACCTCTGTTAGACCTGAGATACAGTGAGGGAAAGATGCTCTTGTTGTCTTTTGAAGGGACATAAAAACACTTTTTCTCTCCTTTCTGGGACAGAGGAGAGGTATTCCAGACTCCTAATTCATTTTTCCTGTGAATATTTTGTCCTATATATTTTTAAAAATTATTTATTTATTTAGTTAGAGAGTGAGAGCAGGGGAGGGGCAGAGAGGGAGAGAGGGAATCCCAAGCAGGCTCCATGTTGCCAGCACAGAGCCCAATGCAGGGCTTGATCTCAAGAACTGTGAGATCATGACCCGAGTGGAAATCAAGAGTTGGACACCCAACTGACTGAGCCACTGAGGCACCCCAAAAAAGTTGGATATGTGAGACTTGATAACTTCATTTCTCCTTCATTGGAAAAAGAGGATGTTCAAGGAGATTGAAAAATAGTTGTGCTAAGAGGGCTCCTGTTTTGAAGTAGGAGTTGTGATTTGATAGTATCCTGTAGCCTTCTGTTTGTTTTGGCAAGGAATGAGTTAAGGAGACTTCTTTTGAACCTGGTGTGTTTACTCACACCTTGCTGACTCCAAGATGAGTTGCTACACCCTGTTTTACTCCTGACACACTATCCCTGGCCTGTTTAACTGGTGAAGGTTGTTTTCATTTGGTGTGGTGGAACCTGTCTCTGGACTCCCTGGTGAACCAGGAATCAATGCTGCCATATGCAAAGTTTGTGCCTCCATTGAGGGTCACATGTGGAAAGGATTCTGGCCTATATTGTCCACTTATTTTCAATTTCTTACCCTTTCTAGAGCACTGAGTAAAACACAGGTCCTATATTTGGATTTTGGGGGCTATGTATTTGGGGATCATTTTATTCTGTAGTTAGTTTTGGAATCTACGTCACTGTGGAGTTTGCCTTCTTAATGGATTGAGATGGCGGACAAATTGAAGAGGAAACACGCGAAGAGGTATTACTCTTTTTCTGGTACCTCTCGGAAGGATTCACTGAAGGCACTGAGGTTTTCAAGGTCTTTGAACCTCAAAAGAGCTACTTCAGAAATCAGCAAAAGGCAGGTTGGTATAGAGATTTCTGGTCCTTTTAAATCTTCTGTGGAGTTGAAAGTAACATTCCTTGTGTTTATTCCTTAATATTCTTTTGAAAAATTTCCTTGATTACTTTGAACATTCTTTTATAGCTACAAAATCATATTGCTGTTTTCTGTGCCATCAATCTGTTTGTGGTATTTATTATTTGTGTGTATGTTTATTGATCTATTACATGGGTTCAAATTACTTGTTGGGTGTTACAGCACAAAGTTGTAATGTTATCAGAAGATTCTGATTACCAAAATGAAATCTTCTACCAAAATATGGTTTTAGGAGGACACGCATGTTACCTAACATCTCACTGAAAGGATTAGTTGTCTTTTGTGCATAAACAAAATATTAGAGCAAAAGTGAATTAATGTTTATATAATTTCATAGAAATAGTGTTCCAGAAGACTGTTTGGAAGTAAATTTATTTTTCCTAAAAAATACTTTGAGGCTACTGAATGGAAATATAAATGATGGGAACAGACTCTGTGTGTTTTCTTGATGTTTTGTTTTACTATTTTTGTGCTGAGTATATAACTTTAGGTTGTCCAGATAATGCATTATGTGTCTTTTGAAAGTATTAGACATGAAAAATTCCTTTTTAAATGTTATTGTTTTTGAGGCTATTTTTCAATTATCAGCAACAGTTGGTAAAAAATTACACATAAAATGTGTAAGGAATCACATAAAATATGATATTTTTTTTCCTTTATATTTGGACAAGTGCCATGGGTTGTGTGCCCCCCAGTGGTCTTTTGGTAGAATGTTTCTTTTTGAGCTCCATTAAATGATATCCATGTCGCTCTGGGGTGAATAATTGTGTTTTCAGCATTACAGTTAAATGCTCAGAACTAATTCATTCTAATAGCTCAAATGTAGCCCAATATTTATCTGGTGAGTTTATGAATGATGGTGTTTTGGAACATCTCTCAAGGGTTTATAGAAGTGGATACTGGACATTGTTTTATATCATCCATTCCACACTTACTTTGTTCCTCAAATATCTGCTAAATCTTAAGTACTTTTAGTTTCATCTTTTACTCTGCTTTTCTTTATTGTTATGGAGAATACTGACATATCAGAAAGAAATCAAGTGCTGGGACATTCCAAATCTCTAATGTATTTCCTCCAGCAGAAATCACAGCCATAATAGATGTTTGTTGGTTAAGAATTCTGAACAATCCTGAACCATTTCAGTGTGACATTGTTTATGTTCAGATCAATATAGTTTGTGTTAAGAACACAGAGTAAAACCTGTTTTTAAGAAATTAGATCTTCTTTGTAGAGTGTACAGAAAATAATACCAGAAAGGAATGAGGAAATTAAAGGTACTGATTCAGTTGGCAAAATCCTTTCTCTTCCCTCTTGAAGAATCATCGAATTTAAAACTCTGCTTGAACTTGAGGGTGGAGGCCTATGTGTTGGCATTCGATACTTGAGAATTTCAGTATGAGTGCCTTGTATTGTCATTAAGGATTCCATGGCACTGTTTATAGAAGCAGGGTGTAGTTCTCTGCCAAAATCCAATTTGTTTAATTAAATTTTGCTGAGCATTTCTATCTTCCTGCCCTAAACTGCTTCTAATTGCTTGTAGTTCCAGGGGTAGTAATAGTAGTCATGGTATTTTGCTCTCGTAAACATGCTTTTAAATGATTAAGTTCCACCCTGTCTGGTAAAATGATATTACTTGTTCATCTTAAAGATGACATGCAGTCTTTTGGAGGGTGCATGGGGACATTGGCTGTGTAGATGAAGAGCTTGCTTAGACTTTCTGCACAAAGCGTCTGGGTCATTTTGTGTGTGACAGTATGTGACACTAATGAAAAAGAAAGACACTTTTTTTTCCCCCTCAAGCAAGATACATCTCCTTCTTAGAACATTTCTTTTGTAGATGTCAGTGTGTGACATTTAAGCAGCCATATACAATTTCAGTTTTGTATGTCACTTTGCTTGAGCAAAGGTTTCTGTGGAAAATATAAGCTTCAGAATCATTGTTTCGTGTATTTTTTGAGGGGTGGGGTTATATACTCTGAGAGTTGTGAGGAGAATTGAGATCACGTATTAAATGGAAAAGAAAGCTAAGAGAAGCTGAAATGCCATATATTGGACACTTATCTGGGCTTAAAAGGCAAGGGATTTGACTTTAAAGCATGTATGATTGAAAAATCTGCCCCAGCAAAAACACAACTTGGTTTTTGAAGTAAATGGCAGAAATTCATGCATCAGGATGTGTGCATGAGTCAGTGTGTGGATTACTCATTTACTTCAACACTAATGTGTGATTATTTATCTATCGATCTGTGTATGCTGCCTTCTAGATCTTGATTTTATAGAGAATTACAATCTAGATGTAGAAGTCAGCAGAATGATGCATTCTGACAAAGTTGCTTAATGGTGGAAAAACTAACTCAAAGTTAGATGACTTTTTGAAATTCAAAAAGAAAGCTTAAGTTAGATATACAGTTTACAGTTTATCAAAAAGCCTTTCCTTTATAAGTAAAATACACAGAATTCAAAATAATGCTGTCTTGATACTTTAGGGCCTAAAGGTAGTTATTTTGAACCCCCTTGATAATTATCCCCAGGTAAACAAAAGAAATTTGGTGGAGTTTCTATTAAACATTCTAGAATTTGTACTACCTAGTGTGTGTGTGTGTGTGTGTGTGTGTGTGTGTGTGTGTGTGTGAGAAGATAACGTACTAACGTGTTTTCTCTTATAATTTTCCATGTTCTGTTAAGAGCCACATGTGGAAGAATGTTAGTTAATTGGAGTCTAGCTCTGTACACACACAGTTGTGTTTTTATGCTAGTTATTCTCTTCATTATAATGTTTATTTATTTTTGACAGAGAGACAGAGCATGAGCGGGGAAGGGGCAGAGAGAGAGAGGGAGACACAGAATCCAAAGCAGGCTTGAGGCTTTGAGCTGTCAGCACAGAGCCCGACGCAGGGCTCGAACTCACAGACTGCGAGATCATGACCTGAGCCAAAGTCGGACGCTTAACTGACTGAGCCACCCAGGCACCCCTATTCTCTTCATTATAGATGTGGCCCTTCTTTTCCATGAGAAGATGCAAATATGTCTGGTATAATTCTAAGTACGACACTGTTGGTCATAAAACATTAAAACATATGTTCTTGTTACATGCCAGTAGAAAACAACTTGGGAATATATAACACTTCTCCTTTTTTATAAAGTGGTTATAATACAGGTTGTTCTTTTGAGAGAGAGTGATTGAGTGTGTATGGACAACTTGGAAGAGTTGTTTTTTTCCCCCTTCCTTATCAGCATAGTTTCCTAATCATAGCTGGAAAAATAGTTTTGGCTACTAATGTCATCCAGATGTAAAGGAGAAATGTGTTTTGTTTTTTTAATCGAGGTATAGTTGACACACAATGTTACATTATTTTCAGGTGTACAGCATAGTGATTTAGCAGCTCTGTTCTTTATTCCATTCTCACCACAAGTGTGGCTACCACCTGTCACCATACAATACTATTTTTTAATGTTTATTCGAGAGAGAGAGAGAGAGAGAGAGAGGTAGAGAGAGAGGCAGAGAGAGAGGGAGACACAGAATCCTAAGCAGAATCCAGACTCCGAGCTGTCAGCACAGAGCCCGACACAGGACCCGAACTCATGAACAGCGAGATCATGACCTGAGCCAAAGTTGGCCACTTAACCGACTGAGCCACCCAGGTACCCCTGTCACCATACAACACTGTTACAGTACACTGACTACATTCCCTGTGCCGTACCTTTCATCTCCGTGACTTACTCCATAAATGAGAGCCTGTTATCTGTCATTCCCCTTCACCCATTTTGCCCATCCCCCTAACCCTATGGAAGGCAATGTGTTCTTGATAAGTTCTGGGACATTGTTGTGTAGATATTAAAATATTATGGAATTTGATCTGTTATTACTCTTATGTTACAAAAGTTGTTTATTCTTGCGTTTTCCCGCCTCAATTAATGTGAAATTCCTAAGCTTAAATTCATATTTTCAAGAGTAGCCTGTAACTTTTTAAATATTAACTTTAGCTTTACCCCATGTAATTAGGTGAAAATGTGATGATCATAGTACTTAAAATAGTAGTTTAAAAAATACAAACGTTAATTATTTGCTACCCTCAGATTATCTGAGGTCAGATAAATTTTCTTCTCAAAACGTGGTATCCTAGTTTGAGAAATTTCTGATTTTCATGGAAGCAGGCTCTCCTTAGTTACTTTTTTTTTGGGGGGGGGCGCGTTGTGTCGGCCATTAGGTGTTAATTGTAGTTCTCCAATGTCAATTCTCCATTGACATTTCTTTAATAAGAGAATTTGTTCTGAAATGACAGCCAGGTTTAAAGTAGGCTGCTGCGATAATTGTGGATTTAAAAATAGAGTAATTCAGAGCATCTAAGACCTAAATATTACAGGGAAGTGAAGTGCATGTAGGTGAAATACACGAAGGTGATGAATTCCTGTGATGGAATTTGTTATCTTAAAGGTATTTTAAAAAAAGACTGTTAAATACAGTTTTCTAGAAAGAATCAAGTGAGGCCAGGGTCTGTAGCTTTATCCTTTCTCTATATCCCTTACTTCAGATGGTCATCTCACCACATCATAATACTGACCAAGACAGGCATCGGCTACCAAATTTTGGAAGGACCAGTGTGAAACATTTCTCATTTTGAATACAAAAACTTAGGTAGTTGGAGGATCAGTATATATATTTTGAAAGGCAACAGTTCTTCCACAGGGAGTGGATTAAAACAGAGCAGATACGATGCAGTTGATCAGTGAGGGAATATAATGTATATTATGTCCTAGTGGTTATACACGATCACAGTGAGGAACTGTCTGTAAAATCAGAAAAGAAGATTGTGTGTATGCCACATGGGAGCATGGAGCTGCTTGGTTAGAGGGGGTGCTCAGCTGGTGGTAAATTTTTTGTTTATCGTTTTCGGTTGTGAATTAAGTGCACTGTAATTTATGTTGATTTGTGCTTTAAAAATCTTCAGTTTTGTTCTTGATCATAAGAGTGGGTGAGAAAGAGGGGAAAAAAGTATGTCTAAATAATAGTGTAAGTGGTGAAAAGGAGAGTGGTTAACCTTTTGAATAAAAGCCATATGTAACTAAACCCAGGATTTTTTTCCAGCAATATGTCGATTTTAGAGTTGTATCTCTAAAACCATAAAACGTGTTTTTGAAATTTATGACCTACTTCTCTTTCCCCTTAGGAATGCAACTTCTGGATTCTTACAGCAGTTATAGCTTGTGTGGCAAATGCCGATCTTTATAATGATTGGAAAAATTGACTTCATGCTTAAACAATCAATTCTTTTTGATTTGGAAATACATATAATCATATTTTGGCAAGCATTTTACCCTTTTCAATTTCTACCAAGCCCCATGTTTAAATATATCTTGCAGCATTATATGGTAACATCAGTCCCTAAGCGTTTTTACTTTTCTTGATTTTAATGTTAATATGGAGTTTGGAAATACATATTATTATGACATATATGGTAAAAAATTAGTTTTTCCCCATTATATTTAAAATATCAAGCACCAAGCAACTTAAAACTTTTTTAATTGTTTGAACATTGCGGAAGACACAAGTGTATTACTTGAGGAAGTAGGTTTCTTTAAGATTATTTATTTTGAGAGAGAATGCACACGTTCAGTGTTGGGGGGGAGGGGCAGAGAGAGAGAGAGAGAGAGAGAGAGAGAGAGCACGAGCGAGAGAGCGAGAGGGAGAGCGAGAGAGAATCCCAAGTCACTGTGGGTCCCATCGAGGCTCCAACTTATGAGCCATGAAATCATGACCTGAGCTGAAATCAAGAGTCATACACTTAACCCGCTGAGCCACTCAGGCACGCCGTAGGTTTTTAAATCATTCTCTTTTAATTGAAAGTTTGACTTGTGTGTATTACGTTGTACTTATTTTTCTTTACTGAAATTGGCATTTTTACATTATTCAAATATCTATTTATACATTTGAGCTCCTTGACTTCACACTACTTCTTAAAAGCAAAAATCTGTAATCTATTCTATAGCATGCATTTTTCCCTTTGATTGAACCTATGACTTTGTAACTGAAATAATATATATAGACCCACCCAGTAACAACTGTCTTACATGTGATGCAGCCTAAACACTTACTGCTTTTGATTTGAAGATGGTGATTCTTACTGCGGGTGTCAGTAGCTTCTGAAAGAGTAGCCATTGACAGGTGCACTCAATTCATCCAGCCAGGTGCCTGTTATTTGATGAGTCGTTCTGGTCTCACTTTTGTAAGCTTTAATATTGTTAAAGTAACCATATGAAAAATGAGGAGACAAAATGCATTTGTGTATTTTCTGTGAGGCCCAGTTACACAAAACTTTAGATTGCTAATGATCTCCATTCCTTCAGTGCATTTGGCTATCTCTTAAAAGCAAAGTTGAAAGCTTCAACAAAACAAGCAACAAAGTTCCTCTTGGATCAAGTGCTGTTGAGTTGGCCTCAGAATTTTTACAGTTTGATTTGATTTTGATGTCATTTAATTGAGGACTTCTTCACCATGGGATGAACAAGATACTTACACTGTAAAACACACATGCGGCCTCCATCTCCCCGCCCCCTCACCCCTCAGGACTTGCTGAATCAGAATCTCCACTTCTGGGAGCCTGTGGGTCTCTCCTGCAGAGTTCCCCAGGTGAGTCTGACCTGAACCACTGAACACTGCCAGGTGGAGAAACTTAGATTCTGGAAAAGTGAAGGGACTTATGAAGAGAATAGAACTCAATGGCAATTGAGCATATTATATGAGGTCACTCCAGTAGGAGTGGAAGCACAGTGACTCAGAGACCGTGAGTGGCTGGCAGTTTGGAGAGCCAGCATGCTTGTGTTGGCTGGTCTTTATGTGTTAGTCTTTGTGAAGGTATCCACCATGCTCTGAAGGTGCCTCTGTAGCTAGCGAGGTAAGTAGGAGATGGGAGTGTAGCCATTAACTGCTGTCCAGATTCTCATGCCAAAGATAGCCTTTATCAGCAATAACAGCATGGTAAGCTACCTTTCTTTGGTTCAGAACTTAAAAATCAAGATCAAAATTTCTAACCTGGTTACTACTTAACTCTCTTACAAACTACCAGCTGTAACATAAATAAGTCTTGGAGATGAAAAGTACAGCATAGGGAATATAGTCAATAATATTGTAATAATGTTGTATGGTGACAGATGGCGACTATGCTTATTACCATGGTGAGCATAGTGGAATGTATAGAATTTCAAATCAATACACTGTACACCTGAAACTAATATTGTATGTCAGTTATACTTAAATTAAAAAAACAGTGAAAAAAAGGAATCTTTTAGCCCCCAACACAAAGCATGACACAAAACAGTTATTCTTTAGTTGTCTAACTTTGGATAGCCTTTTAGTATAATCTTTTGGTAGGATATATAAGTAGCTTTGTCATATAGTATACATTTTAATTCCTCATAGAATTTTATTTTCCTCATAGGATTGAAAGGTAAATTTTTAAAAAACTTTTTAAAAAAATGTTTTATTTGGGGCGCCTGGGTGGCTCAGTCAGTTAAGCGTCCAACTCTTCCGTTCAGGTCATGATCTCACAGTTCGTGAGATTGAGCCCCGCATCAGGCTCTGTGCTGACAGTAAGGAGCCTGCTTGGGATCCTCTCTTTTTCCTTCTTTCTCACTGTCCCTCCCCCACTCATGCTGTCTCTGTCCCTCTCAAAATAAATAAACTTAAAAAAAAAATAAAAATGTTTTATTCTTAGAGAAGAGAGAGAGCTGGAGAGCGAGAGAGGATCCCAAGTGGGCTCTGTGCTTTAGTTCTGTGGGGTTCAAACTCTCAAACCATGAGTTCATGACCTGAGCAAAGTCTGATGCTTAACTGACTGAGCCACCCAGGTGCCCAAAAGCCAATTAAAAAAAAAAATGTTTTATTATTTATTTTTTGAGAGAGAGACAGAGTGTGAGTGGTGGGGGGGGGCAGAGAAGGGGAGACACAGAATCTGAAGTAGACTGTAGGCTCTGAACTGTCAGCACAGAGCCTGATGTGGGGCTTGAACTCACAAGCTGTGAGATCATGACCATCCATCAAAATTGGATGCATAACTGACTGAGCCACTCAGGCGCCCTGCCAAATTTTTAATAAATAACTTTGGAACATGTTTTTGTACCTGTATTTTGAAGACCATCTGAAAAGTTCACGTACCTCAAGTAAAATATTTTTAAAAACTCACATTTTGATGCTGATGCTTTGAATATTCAAATCATCAAAATATGGGAAAAAAGGTCTCTTGCCAAAGATCCTATTTCTTTTCATTAATTCCAAGTCAGTCATCACCTTTTTGTTCTTACCATGCAGTTTTGTTAATAGATGCATGTGTTTTTTCTCTGCCTTTTTTTGTTCCACTGGTTTATCTGCTGTGTCCACTACTGTGTCTGTGACAGTAGGACAGGCTGCCTGACCCATAGGAAGCACTCAGTGTTTGTTGAATGAATGAATGAAATGGACAGAAGTTCTATACTGTGTTAGTCACAGTGATGAAAATTCTGTAAAGCCAGGTTTGGAGGAAGAGAATTTCCTCTTTTTCTCTCTCTCTTTGCTCTTCTATGGTTTTGTGGTTACTCAGAGAGATGTGAACTGTGAAGGATACTTTCTAGTTCATATCTTCCCTGGAATGTAGCAGGAATGTGTTGGCCGTGGAACAGTTACCTACTCTCAGCATGTCGTATCAGGTAGAGAGCACCTACAAAATCCCATTACACCCATTACAGGGTGTTTTTATGCTGGTAGAAACTGAACTTTCTTGATGTGGCCAAGAAGTTTGCCTGAGAGGTGGTTTCTGTCCTCCAGCCTTCATTGTTTTCACTTGCACTTATAGCTGAGGACTTAAACACTTGTATCTTGCTCAGCTGTGTTACTGCTTTTGCTCTGTGGACAAGTAGCAATTACTCTTTGACACATCTTTCCACCTTAGCCATCCCAGGCTGCCTGAGGAAAATCTGTATCCATCATCAATCCGTCCAGGAAATTAAAGGATAAAGGAGAAGATGTGGCAGTGTTAATGTTCTGCACCTCCTTCTTTCCTTGGTTTTCAGAAATTCTCTGCTTCTCACTCCCTTTTAGATGACTTAGAACATTAAAACAGGAGGTGTTTTTTTTTTTTTTTTTCCTTTCAGGCCCCACAAATGAGAATAAAGCTTATTATGATGTATGACTTTTAACAAAAATCATTACAATATAATTAGTATTTCCTATGGAGTTTAAGAATGAACATCAGCTACGGTAGCTGACATTCTGTTTCATTTATCGAGACCATGTCCACCAAGGCTGGAGGTTGGGCTGTCAGTCTTTGAGTTTGTCCAGTTGGCCTGGACTGGAAAGATGAATACCCTAGGTCTGCCCCATGCCATGTATATATGAGTCCTTTAATGGTTCTTAAATCACTTTGCATTTTTTAATGACAAAGAGTATCAACTAAGAATTTCTCTCTCTCTCTCTTTTTTTTTTTTTTTTTTTTTTGCACAATGTTCTCATGGCTCAACAGTGAATCAGATGACAACAAAGTATCTTCAAATTATTGTACTGCTTTTGAAGTAGCCATAGTGAGTGCCATTGCAGAGTGAGGCACCATTGGTCTCACCACTAGCCTCCACAGTGGTGGTACTTTGGCTGTTGATAAATGTGTTTTATGAAACTCTCTGCAGTGATACTTGGAGCATAGTCACTCTTTCTTAGAAATGGAATTCTTGTTTCTGTCCTATTAGTATTAATTTAACAGGAAGATTGCTTCTGCCAGCCTGATTTACCCTTGATATGTGTTCATTTTAATGTTTAGGTTTTGTTCTTGAATTTCCAAACCAATTTCTCAGTCTGTGTCAATAATCGTATTAAGGACTAGCTATTTATAATTAAGTTTAGAATGTTTCTGAAAGATCTGGAATATATTGGTTATTATTGAGGGTGGAGAGTTTATTATTGAGGGTATCCAAATCAAAGTCTGGCTTCAAATTTGGTTCAAGTGAGGTCTGATTCAGAACTTTCATCTTTAGTTTTAGGAACCATCAATTCCATATTTTATGTCATGTCTTGTTCTCCAACCGCCCTCCCCCCCCCCCCCCCCCACGGCTTCCTGCCTTGAAGGATGAGGGAAGGGTGAGCAAGCCCAGAGGCAGAAGTACAACAGGAGAGGCACCCTCCAGTGGACAGTAGTAGGAGGTGAATAGAACAAGCCTTCGTGTCTATTAGTGGATTCAGTCTTGTTGACTTATTCCTATAGTGCCATCTAGAGTCTAATAGTAATACTGAACTAACTTTTGAGTTTTGACAAATAGCATAGAGAAATGGATATTATTAGACACTTGGTGTCATATTAGGAATCTACAGTAACTGGAGTCAGTGGTATATATTGCATGAATACACATATGAGAGTTTAAAAACCATTAACGCCTTAGTAATGTACCTTCTATACATCATTCTTTTTTTTTTTTTTTTTGAGGGTGGGCTTTTTATTCAGCGATAAATAAATTATGTGGTGCATGAGAATTTCTTCTTTAAAAGATTTTTAAAAAATATTTTCATTTATTTTTGAAGGAGAGAGAGAGACAGAGCATGAGCAGGGGAGGAGCAGAGAGAGAGGGAGACACAGAATCTGAAGCAGGCCCCAGGCTCTGAGCCATCAGCACAGAGCCCGATGTGGGGCTTGAACCCACAGACTGTGAGATCATGACGTGAGCTGAAGCCGACGCTCAACCGACTGAGCCTCCCAGGCGCCCTGAGAATTTGTTCTTTAGTGTATTGTCCTCTGGTTCATTTGACTTGGTATACTTAATTTTGATAAATACATTCTAGAAATCTTTCATAATTATATTAAGTACAGGAAACATTTCCAGGTTTTCTTTTTATGAAATATTTTCTTTTTACTTAAAAAAATCTTTTTTTTTTTTTCTGGTAATTGTGGTTTTATTTATGTGGCTCCCTCTGCAGTAGGATGCCTTTCTTGAAAGGTACCCATTTTCTCTTTTGGACATTCTGTTTGTCTGTCTCTGTCTCCACCCGTGTATATCTACATACCATGCACATAAACTGTATAATTCATGAAGAAGTTCTGTACTGTCTGCAAATTCTTTGTAAGGCATCACAGAAGAGTAGGTCAGTGTGTGCTTAAAAACTCAGCAGTGATTTAGAAAAAGGTATTCAATGTTTCGCGCAGAAAGACTTGTTTGGGATGTACCTCTTCATGGCTTTGTCTGGAATGACAGACTCTAATAACCACTAATTTGGCTATGAAAAAAGTTTTCATTGCATTTACTATTGATACAGACATTGACATAACTAAATATATTGAAAGAATTCTTTTTGGAAAGATGGGAAATGAGAAGTTTTGTGTATAAGTAGAAAAATGATGCAAGTTCTTAAAAATGTCCCACACACCTGGAGCTTCTCAGGTGTGGTGGGCAGCTCATAAATTGGGAGCTGATGCCCTGTGTTCAGGGTGCCTGTTTGTTGGATCGGTATTTGCCCACCACAACCAGGTGTTTGCAAGTAGAGGGAGCATTTTGAGAACGAGGAAAACTGATAGTGGAGAGAAAGAGGGCCAGCGGTTCCTTTCTGCCACTCGGAGATGTCAGCTGAGGGGCTGTCTGAGCACAGACAAGGTAGAAACCTCATTCGCCTGTCAGATGTGTCCCTAGTACAGCGAGGGAGGTGGTGCTCTGCCCGCAGCAGCCTGGGCACACTGACACACGCTGTGGGCAAAGGGACGGAATCTGACTCTCCCCAGGGGATGGGGACCTCACAAGCAGGACTGCAAGGATCACGTATGCCTCTCTCTTTGTACTCCTCCATGTTTAGGACCCTCAGGCACCTCCAATTGCAGAAAATACTCCACCTTCCACTCTGGAGTGTGTATCTGAAGGTCGAAGCCTCGTGTCTATGTTGTCACCTTTCACTGTCAGGAGAGCCCTTCCCTGGATGGAGTGGTTGAGCCGTGTGTCCGAGCTGTGGAAACTCATCCTAGATGGCTTCGTTCTCAGTCACTGAACCTCGAGGAAGGCCTGTGCACCACAATCCGGGCCCCGTTCTGGATGGAGATAAAGAAATAGATCGTGTTCCTTGTCTTTTCTTTCCCCGTTATTCTCTGCAGGGATTATGCGTTAATAATGTACTTCCTGTTTCTAACCCCCAGAGAAAATAGGTTACCCCACTTTTCTCTACCATGACTTTTCTCCTCAGTGGTGCTTCATTTTCCTTCCCTCAATTATCAGCAGTTTTAGGAAAAAATACAGGACCTTCATCAGATTTTTCGATAAAAAATGTTGACATTTTCAATGTATTCTGTCCTAAGTTGCTTTATTTGTGCATTTCTTTTAGGATATTTGAAAGTAGGTTTTACTTCAGAATAAACTGTGCCTCCCTTAGTTCCAGGTGAATTAGCTTTGTCAGCATGTTGGGTTTATGAAATGTGTCTTTTGGTCTCTTGTTTCTCACGTAGAGTAACTATAGCTTCAGTTAAGAAGTAGGGTGTTCACTTGAGGTTTACAGTATCTTTCAAGATAGTCCTTCAGGACTATGTTATGTAAAAAGATGAAAACATCTTTGTTATACACAGGCCTGTTATTTCTACCAGTTCAGTCAGTCATAATCGTAGCCCTTCTGCTACCTGTGAAAGGTGACTTTTGGCAGGTGATGTAATGTGTGAAAGAATATCTATTGTCAATTCAATTTTAAAAGTTACATTTATTTAAATTGCCAGTTCATTAGATCAACAGATTCCATTCTTCAGTGCCAGCATCAAATATGAGGGGCAAATTTGGACACAACAACATAAAGAAATGCTTTAGAGGGGCGCCTGGGTGGCGCAGTCGGTTAAGCGTCCGACTTCGGCCAGGTCACGATCTCACGGTCCGTGAGTTCGAGCCCCGCGTCGGGCTCTGGGCTGATGGCTCAGAGCCTGGAGCCTGTTTCCGATTCTGTGTCTCCCTCTCTCTCTGCCCCTCCCCCGTTCATGCTCTGTCTCTCTCTGTCCCAAAAATAAATAAATGTTGAAAAAAAAATTAAAAAAAAAATGTAATAGAACATAATACTTCTCTGTCATGTTTTAAACTAATTTTCCAGTCTGCAAATATCCGAGCTTAGCTTCTGTTGAGTGGCTTAGCTCTCTGCATTCTTGCTGATCAAGAATTGCCATCGTACTTCGTACCGATTGGGTCTGGTGTTGGCAGTGTCAGTCAAGGGATGCCTTATGGTTGCTGGCCCTCTACTTTATAACCCTGAGGATCTCTGTCATTATGTTCATTGGTGTGTCCTTGACTCTGCGAGGGAATGACGGATACACTCTATTTTCACGTGCATCTTCATTTTGCCCAGTTTAGCTATGCACTTCAGCTGTACATTTGGGGTTGCTGCATGTGGCCACACAGGCCCGCCCTGTACCCCCCCGCAGGGCCCCCCCTCCCCCCCCCCCCCCCCCCCCCCCGTAAACCAGGCTGCGGTGTGGCAGGAAGCCTTGTGCATAGTATTTTACATCTGTGTAAGCCCATGTTTAAAATGTACTTTATGTTCTAAAATTTTATTCTAAGCTTTAACTGTCCGTGTTTAGAGAAAAATCATGTAGGCATTTATGTAGATGTCGTGTCTGGTTCATCCAAATTTCTGTCCTCTGATAAACCTTAATTAAAATCAAGGACTTTTAGAAATTAGTTTTACATTTGAGATTAAACTTAAAAGAGTTTTTATAATTGTAAAAATTTTAAATACTGGAGGGAACTGCAGAAATAATTTTTATCTGGCTCCCTCTTTTGATGGAAGAAACACAGGCCCAGATGGCATTGGTCGACTTGCTTAGTAGACAGAGCCTTCTGTGGGGTACAGGTCTCCTGACTCCTCACTCTTTAATATCTGTCTACTTTTTAGGATTCCCGAGGTTCCTTAGAGTGTAGACCAAGCCGATGCTTATGTGTGCTCTTGTATTGCACTAATATTTACTATTGAAGTGCATCTTGTGGATAAATTCTAACCAATAAAGTTGTAGAAATTAAATAAATTCTTGGCGAATAATATCATGTATAACTTGAGTGCTTATTTTCTGCCAGGCACAATTATAAATGCCTTGTGCCTTGTAACAACCTGGACGATACCTGCCCTGTGAACGGGTTCTGGTGTTTTCTCCGTCCCATGGAAGAGGAGATCGAGGCACCTTGCTAACATGCCAGGTTTAAGCTGTTATATTTCTCAAGTCTGACTCTACTCCTTCCGCTCTGCTCTGCACTTGGCCTTGTCAGTTGCTCCGTATCAGTAAGCACTGTTGGGGGGGGGTCGGGGGTGGGTGGGCGGCATTTGTTGTTTTTCTGGTTTGCTTGCTGTTCTGTCAGCACTGCCCAGCACTGGTCATGGGGTTTCAGCTCTTGTTCTGGCCGCCCTCACAGCAGCTTCATCAGGCCTGCTAGGAGATGTGGACACCAGCCTGAGCACTCCCTGCTCAGAGGTCCCGGTACCCGCTCTGCTCAGCCCCTCCTGCGAGCACTGAGGGGACCAGCAGAGCCTGGCAGTGCCCTCTTCAGGGGCAGAGCCCCAGCTCCATGGGGTCCTTCTGCTGAGCTCCCCACATCCCAGCCCGTGTGTAGCACCTCTCCTCTGAGGACCCCTCCCCAACCTTCTAGGTCCTGCTCACCCTGCTCTCCTCTCTTGGCCCTCCAGCTTCACGGTGTAGGTGCCTCCTGCGGTTTGCCTGTTTGCCTGATTCCTTATATTAAATTCTCTGTCATGATTTCTGTTTGCCTTCCTGGATCCTCACTGTACTTTGTGTACTAAATGATATTCAGGGTTCAGTAAATTAAATGATAAAATAATTTTCGTAAATTTATTCTAAGGAATACTCTAATTTTAACTAATATCTGGTTATTGATTAGTTGGTTCTAGTGTGTATTTTCACATATTTACTAAAAGGTGTGTAAAACCTAAACAATCTATTTAAAAAAACGGAATGATGCCACTTTCTTTATTGGTCTCCAGAAGAGCTATATGAAGCTCAAAGTAGGAGGCAGCCATGATATGTCAGTTACTGAAGTCTTGTGGCTTTTGGGAAAGATGCTGATGTAATTAGAATAATAGATGTCAGCCGATTTTAATGAGATGTAAATGGCTTATTTGTTAATTATTCTGGACAAAAGTTCTATTATGAAATGAATTTCAAACTGCCACAAACCTCTTTGTCTTAATTATTACTTTCTCTCCCTTTCTCTTTACCCCTAGATTTAAGGAACGAGGACATGTTGCTTAAAAATGCGTGTAGTTTCTTGCTCTGGCGTTTCTCACTTGCGCTGTTGCCAAAGATCTAAAAGACCTGGTCATCATTTGCAAAAGTTTAGGGTCAAAGTTTGCATCAGAACATAATTCCTTACAGAGTGAAATGTAGAAATGTGACAGCTTGGCTATTCTCCACCTTGGGCACAGTTTTGAATGTTTAATAAAAGGCTGTTTCCTCACAACATGTTTACATCCAGCTTGAGTGTATGCCTTAGCTTGGTGCTTTTGCAATTTTTATGTAGCATCTGTTCCCAAATCCGAAAGCGCTAACAAGGCCTTAATACAGATAGCAGTCAGGACAGCAGGGAGTTGCTCCTGTCGGTTTCTGACTTCTCCTGTGGTCTTGAGTTATTATTCATAATGTAAATTCTCTCTCAGTTCCCAGCATGTACATAATTAATGGCAAAGAGTATCCAAGGAAGTTCAGCAGCCACAAGTAGGTCACCATTACCAGATGTTTAATTATTGTCATTAGGAAGCATTTGGAAATACCTGGTGAGTTTTCTAAAAGCATAACAATAAGCAAATCCCCTTGGATTTTGACGGATTGGTTCTTTTGTATTGAATGATGATTAAAGTGATTACAGGCACAGCCCTAGTGCCTTCTCTGGAACATCTTTATCAAAAAGAGGTAATAATTACGCTACACTCAATATGAAATACACGTCATCTCTCTTTTCATTTGTTCCCTGATTTCCTTCAACTGTGCCAAGTTTTAATTAATGTGCTTCAATAGTATGAAAACTTGAGCATCTATAATTACATCTTTAGTACCAATATTTAAATCTTTACTGACAATATATTTATCATAGAACAGTCCCCAGAATTAAGGTCAGTTATCTGGAACCTCAAGAAAATATTCAACAGAAATGTGCTCCACATGGTTTTTAAAAATTTTTTTTGAAGGTTAAAAGAAAAAAAAACCCACCCCAAAATACTTCTTGTGGCATATGAGGTGGTAAATAATTCTGACAAAGGAAGGGAATTTTAAAGAAAATACTCTTTTTAATTTTTTGTTCAAGTTCCAATGTATATGTCATGAACATTCTCGACATTTTATTACTGTGTGAGAGAGCTGTTTTCAAGCCATCATTCTGAATGTTTGTTTTTGAGCTCATGTTGAAGATTACATGAAAAAACCCTTTTGGTATTTGAATTCACCTCTGAGGAGCATAGGGAATCTGTGTATCTCTTACTCTTTACTCCTCTCTTTTACTGCTTCTCTTGTTAATCTTTGCTCATTCCTGTTCTTGTGGTTTATCTTCATAGAATTTAAAGTTTCTGTTCAGTGAACATTTTGGTTTTTAAAGCAAATTTCCTAGTCTCCAGTTGGCTTTATGATGGACTCACTGGCTCCCCCTTGTGTCTACTCCCTGTATTGTCCTTCCCGGGGCTTTTGGTAGAATAACATGTAATGCAGCTTCATTACTATCTTTAAAAAGTGAGAAGGACTATATTCTTCCGAGTTCTCATTCCCTTATTTGTTATGCATTCTGCTCTCTTTTGCAGATTTTTTGGTGATATCCTGCACATGACCCCTGCTCCACTCTAGGGCAATGCCTATTGTCTTTTACAGATAAAACACACAAAGAAATTGATGTGAACTATTATGTTAGAAATATTTATGACAAACACTGTGCAGTGTGAAAAAGTTAAGCAGGTGCTCTAGAACAGAGATTTATGTAAAGTCTTTATGTTATGTACAATTCAAATTCCATGTTTTAGGAATTTGTAATGGGTTGATAAGAGGCTGAATTTACTTTCCTTTTGAACAGTATAACACAGGTAAGACTGCAGAGTGAGTGTGTTAAAGCACACAAAAATCCCTTGTTTGTATAAGACAATTGGCTGTGTTCTTAACAACAGGTTTGAATTGCAAATGTTCTCAACAAATGCTGGTTAGAGTGTTGGGCTCAGAAAAAAACATTTGTCATGTTCTCTTCTGTTAGTTTCATAATAGGAAAGAATACAAAGTAATTTTTAATCACTTAATTTTATGATTCTCACTATAAGGCAGTTGCTGTGTAGTAGGAGGGAAATGGATACCGTCATAAGCAATCGGAGACAGATTGTGATTTTAGAAAGGAGGTGAGGGTCAGCACATGTTTTGCACATCAGCATGAAGGAAAGCATAGATGTGGAGATGTGCATTTTATCCTTGTAACAGCAGAGTGTCTGGGTTAGAGAATAGCCTGGGGACAGGCATAAAATGGAAGATCTTGGAAGCCAGACATCAGAGTTGAGTTTTGGAGTACGATGTGCTAGTAAGGTGAATAAGATTAGAGAAATGGAGAAAGAAGAAGTAAACAGGTTTTGTGATTGGATTGGTTTGCATTTTGATATTATTTAGCAATATAGGGTTCTTGTGGAACCATGGAGCTCCGTTTTTGTTTTTCATCCGTGGCACATTTCCTTTTCCATTGAGGGTCACAGGTATTTTCCCATAGAAAGGCAGGCTGTGCATCTTGGATTCTAGAGCACAGTCTGGATTCAAATGGCTTGGTTTCAAAATCAGCCCGGCTCCTTATTGGCTGTGTGACTTTGGGCAAGTTGATGAGCTTTTCAGTACAAGTGCAGAGTGGCGGTAACAGTATCCATATCAGAAGGGGGTTGTTGTGAGGGTGAAGACAGTGCGTGGTGGATGATAGCACCTTGTACATGTTACTATTATCATTGACAGTGTTTTTTGGATTTGCATATCCTTTCCCAGAAGCCACTAGTGAAGTTTATCTTTATGATTCTTCTTTGAACTGTTTTTCACAATTTTACTGGCACCAAATGTGTTTATCTTCACATAATCCCTATTAGAGCCATGTCATCACATTCATATTTTTATAAAGGTTGTCAGTTTAATATTAGAGCAATTAATAACGACAAGGTGTGAATTGTTCTGTTAACTCATTCCTCTGTGTTAACATGAAGCAATTTATAAGAATTCTACCGTAATTGAGTATACAGAGGCATAAATGCCTTTCTTCGCTTCTTTCTGCCCTGTGTCTCCAAGCGGTACGTCATAGAGAGCAGACTCTTCCTTCACAGACCAGGTACCCCTGTGGACACAATGAGGGGTATCTCAAGGTCCTCTGGGATTGTAAAGGTCAGAAATTCAGCCTTCATATCCATTTTACAAAGTGGTGTGCTGTTGGTCTGAATGTCTTCCTCAGTCCTCCCAAACTTCGGTTCATGGTCTCAGGTCACACATGCTATTTTTATGTTCCTTTGTGGGAGCATTTTTTTCCCCCCAGAGGAAGGAAAGTTTGTCAAAACAGGGGAAAAGATGAAAAGATATGATTTGTCAGGTCTTAAACATGATTAACATATTTCTTTAGGGGACTGAGGAAACGCTGTTAGGGAATGTGGGAAGGAAAGGGCCAGTGGGATCTGTCTGTGCTGACCAGGAGACCACCAAGTGGGATCAGAAACTGAGGCTTTTTTGCTTAAGTGGTTCTAACTTCCAAATATTGTCTCCCTTTTAATGTTTGAACATAATTTGTTTCCTCCTAAGAATGCAGTCCTTGTAATTTAACCCCAAATATAATTTTTCTGATTATGAGTGCTTATATAAAAGTGACGAAGGCTAACACATTTTTTTCCCCTCTTAAATGTGTGTGTTTTGTTTTTGCTTTTGCTTTTTGCCATGCCCTGTCCAGCTTCAGAGCTGTAAGGTTTGTCACTTAAATGAGCACCTCTGTTTTAATGTTCCCCCCAGCTCTTCATGCCATTTGGTTTAGTTACTGACTTTTTATTTGAAATACAAATCTCTATGTAACAAGCCAAAGTAGAGCCCACTCACATGGTTGTTTACTTTATCCAGAAGCTTCCAGTTACAACTAAAGAATCTGCATAGTTGCCTTGGACATGAAAATGTTTCATTCTCTAGAATTTACGTATGTCTTTTCCAGTGGGATCTCCCAGTGAAGCCATAGGCTCGGTGAGAGGGGTACATCTCTGTGCTAGTCAAGTGAGACATAATCTTTCCCCGACACAGCACCCCCCTGTAAGTGTGGGGTCATTATGCCAGGTTGTCTACTAGCTCCTTCCATGTCTCTGCTTTTATCTACAACTTGAAGGATTTGGGCCATTTTGGAGTCTTGGTATTTCTGTCAGGTCTTCACCTCTGGTCTTAACATCCTTGTGGTAATTCAGCAGGACTTTTTAAACTGGGTGCATTCCCTGTTTTCTGGGATCCAGTGCTTGGCTTTGGAGGAAAGTGAGGAGAGATCGTTTCCTCAAATCCCCTAAGGAAACAGGATTTAAAAAAAAAAAAAAAGGCATAAAAGCTCCTTGGGCCACCATTTCACTCTTCTTAGCCATCCGCCCAGATCATTGACGTATGCTGACGTGCACCTTGATGGCTAGTGGTGGACTAGCAAAGTGGCCTGTGTGTCCTAAATCATGCATGTGTCCACACAAATTACAGCCAGCTTGCTTGGGAACTCAGTGAGAACCTAGAGGAAAAAAATGCTGCTGGCATGGGTGCGGTGCATAGACCAGGGGATTATTTGTCAAGCAAGAATAGATACTGCATCCGCTCCATACAACTTCTATGTAGAGGCCAGCCATTAATCAAGTGATTACGCTTTGAAGTGTAAAGTTTGCCAGGAGTAAGATTGGGTGTGCTGAAATCTAAATTGTGTTCGGGAGATAAGTGACTGGTCAGCCCACTGTGTTCTGGGTGCTCCCCAGGCCTCCATCTTGTTTTTTCCAGAATGAAAGGGTCTAAAGTAATTAATATAATACACATTTACTAAGATCCATGTCTCTTACAAGCATACAGTATTAAAATTGCTCATGGAATCAACCTCCCTGGCTTTGCCTTTAGTGACCCCGTAGCAGTGTTTATAGTCTTAGTCATGGGAGATCACTTGGCTTTAGAAGATACAGCTGTTGGCTTCATCCTTTCACATGTCTCTGCCAGAGGGTGATCTCAGTGTTGTGCCAGCCTCAGAATCGGGGGAGTTGGAGGTATTCCAGCTCGTATGTAGGCTGTGTAGAAAGGACCCATGCTCAAGAAGGGACTGTTCCATCAGCCGTACCTGAAGTGTTCTCCAGGGTTCCTTGAAGGCTATCCCTGAGGGGAGCTCAAGGCTCAGGCAGGATGGAGTCTCAGGGTGTGCCCCATCCTCAGCTTGGCGAGGCACCTCTGTGTCTGACGCCTGGCTCCAGGGCAGTGAAGGAAGTTCCCTGGTTCCTCGTGTAGGCCTTTTTGTCTGTATGTGCAGGCTACTTCTGTCTGTGCAGTTCCTGATGTGTGTGTGGGGGGTGGGGGGACTGTTTTGTGAGAGGAAGTTCTTGGAACAGAGAGTAGCTGGTAACATGCCCTTTTAGAAGGATCAAGAGTATGTTATGCTCAGTATATAAGGGAAAGATTCTGTTGTTGAGAGAAAGTGTGTGCCATTCTCTACTCAGACCAGCAAAATACATGGGAAGTCTTTCACTATATTGATTTTTGTCATTTAGAGCAAAAATCTCATTTTTGTGCAAGTTATGCCAGGCACGTGTTATTGGTATCCATGGCTCCTTGCACACTGATAGACACAGTTCCTCACACACTCACTGCGTGTGACTCAGGTTACTTGGCCAACATAAGGTTGAATAGACAAGGTGTGATCAAGTGTGCCAATTTTTACTTTTTCTTTTTAGTGTTCCTTTGTGCTTTCTGACCTGAGTGCTGGTAACACCTATGTTAATGAGTGAAATGACTATGAAGACAGTCTCTAACAGCAAACACTAAATAAAGACTCTTAGTGTTTGCTAGGCTTTCTCTGATATTTCAGCAACTTAAAAAAAAATTCCATTTCATCTCTAGGGTTCCCTCCCTGCCCAGACACTCAGCTCCCCTTGCACTTGAACTCATCACCCACAAGATACATTTGGTCTTCTGGGCTTTACAACTTATGTGCAAACACAAAAGCTCATGTTATGCCTTTGCACACTACTTGTGCAGTTTTCTATCAGATGCCACTGGTTGGGAACGGTAAACCCTGAGGGTCAGGAAGCTGCTGACCTTGGTCTGTTTACTGCTTAGCGAACATAGCTCCGCAGCCAGATTTAAAACTGGTGATCCTGGTTTCCTATTCTGGGGGACTCATTTGTCAGTGACTGCAGTAAGTTTATTCTGACCATTTCCCAAAGGGAGGCAGGAATCTCAGCCCATGTAGAAGTGGTCAGCAGCCGTCTGAGATAGCTGGGCCCTTTTAAGACTATCACTTGTGGGGATGTATATTTCTCGGCTTGCCTAGTATTCTTTAGATCTCACAGTACCACACGGTGTTCTTGGTCTTTTCAAAGGCTCCTCACAGCATCACCAACATGAAAAGAGGAGTGTTCACAACAGCTCTTGGCATTTGTTTTAAGATGAAATACATCAATATTAAAAATAAACTATAAAACATTCATGAAAGTTTTTGGAGTTCCTTTTATGAATTCCTTTGAAGTGGACTTAACTTTGTTGCATTTATTACAGTCGCTCTGCAGTTCAGCTTGGCTTTATAGGTTTTTAATCTTGGGTTCACATGTGTGTTTTAAGATGATATAGCATTACATGCAGTTTTGGTCTGTTTATAAAAATCAAATGCAGCCCTCAGATCCATGTGCATGCCACATGGCAAAATTAGGATGAAGAAAGTTTTTCTATATTCGTGAGTATTTTATTTTATTTTATTTTATTTTATTTTATTTTATTTTATTTTTTTTAAAATTTTTTTTAACATTTATTTATTTTTGGGACAGAGAGAGACAGAGCATGAACGGGGGAGGGGCAGAGAGAGAGGGAGACACAGAATCGGAAACAGGCTCCAGGCTCTGAGCCATCAGCCCAGAGCCCGACGCGGGGCTCGAACTCGCGGACCGCGAGATCGTGACCTGGCTGAAGTCGGACGCTTAACCGACTGAGCCACCCAGGCGCCCCTCGTGAGTATTTTAAATGTGATTTGCATGTTGGGTTTCTATCTGGAATTGGTACATCTTCTGTGCACAGAGAGGAGTACTGGAACACTGGACGTCTCATGGCCCTGTCCTCTGACCCTGTTCATTGGCATTTCAGTTGGAGCCCCTGAAGCAGCACTTACATGCCTCACCCCCGGCTGCCAGTTCCAGAATGCACAAAGCTAGATGTCCAAATGTGTTTATCATTTCTTGATTGAATATTTTCAAGAGTTGACACACCCTAGGATTTCCCTCAGAGGTGCTAGCAACCACAACTGTGTGGTGCTTGCTTGCGTTTTAGCTGAAAAGTAACCAGGAAATTAATGCTCCAAGTCAGTCTAGTATGTTGTGTCAAGAAAAGAGGACTTTTCAGATCTTTTGGGTTTTCTATTGGGCATCGATCTATTCCTGTGAGCTTGAAGAGAATCTGACATCTTTAAGGTTTCTGTGTTTACTGCCCTGATACTGTTTATGTTTAAGAGTACAAAACAATGTGAAATCTGTGGAATAGTGTGGATAGGACTGCTGACCTTGTGAAAGTTTTGCCTGGCAGAAACTTTGAAGTGGCCTTCTTTACTTAATTCATTTACTCTTCCATCTGTAAGTGTGTGTGTGTGTGTGTGTGTGTGTGTGTATTTTTAAAAACATTTTTTAAATGTGTATTTATTTTTGAAGGAGAAAGACAGAGTGTGGGGGGGGGGGTGGGCAGAGAGAGAGGGAGACACAGAATCTGAAGCAGGTTCCAGACTCTGAGCTGTCTGCACAGAGCCTGACACGGGGCTCGAACTTACAAACCGTGAGATCATCACCTGAGCCAAAGTCGGACACTTAACCGACTGAGCCACCCAGGCGCCCCTTGTGCATGTATTTTTTAAGTTTATTTATTTTGAGAGAGGGAGAGACACAGCATGAGTGGGGGAGGGGCAGAGAGAGAGAGAGAGAGAGAGAGAGAGAGAGAGAGAGAGAGAGAAAATCCCAAGCAGGCTTTGCACTGTCAGCACAGAGCCCAACTCTTGGGCTCAAGCTCGCAAACCGCTAGATCAGGACCTGAGCCGAAATCAAGAGTCTCTCATTTAACCAACTGAACCCCCCCAGGCACCCCTGTAAATGTATACCGAATACTTCCAAAGCGCTCTGACTGATGCTGGGGTGTGGCACTGAGTGAAGACAGAGCCCCTGCCCTTAGGAGTTTATGCTTGGGCTTGTTGCTCACAATTAGTAGTGGAGAATGTGAGGGTATACACAGGAAGGGATGAGTAATGGATTGTTCAGAATATGATTCGGGTTGGTGCGGCTGGCTGGTTCAGGCGGTAGAGCACGTGACTCTTCATCTCAGGGTCGTGAGTTCGAGTCCCATGTTGGGAGTGGAGCCTACTTAAAAAAAAAAAGATTCAGGTTGGGTATAGACAACCCAAGGTTCCACATGTAAAAAGCTTTCTTTATTTATAGCAACTTAGCCTCTCTTCCTTTTCTTAAAGTGTGTGCTGCTGAACAAGGTGAATGAGTAATTAATAAAGCTCTTTGCTGAAATAAAAACAAATACTTGCACATTTCCAAAAAAACTGAATACCTAAGTGGAAAACATATGGCTCTGATGTCAAAGAGGACCCTGACAGGTGTGTGGAACTTTGGAGAGGGGGACAGTAATTATATAAAAGAACATGCAATTGTTGAATTAGAGATGGGACACAGGAAATATTCCCATTCAAGTAATGACCAGAGTGTGCTTATGTGAAGAATATTCTGTGGTAAACATAAAATCTTAGCAGGACTTCCCTCTCAGGTTATTAGTGGATGATGATCCTACTTTGTTTTATTGCCAGATTACTATTATGCTCTCTGAGGTATGAAGTGATATTAATGACCATTTTCAATGGGAAATAACACTTTATAACGGTGCTATCATTTAAACATATTAAAATATGTTGTAATGCAGAACACCCTAGGGGAGAGAGATGAAAACTTTAATTTGAAATGCAGTTGGGAAATTATTTGGACAGCAGAGAAAGCTTTAGGGCAAAATTTCAATAAAAAAGTACATTATTTTTTAAACTATTCGCAAAGGAGGAGAATCTGTTGTTCATGTACCTGGACTTAATTATGATTACCGAAAAAGAAAAAGTTTGGCTACTTATAGTCACTCATCTGTACTAATCTAAGAACAAAAATGACAGGTTTTTGATGGTAGTTATTTAAGAAAAACATAATTTATCTTTGGCTGTAAAGATTTAGAAGTTATAACCATATTCTTGCTTCTTTCATGAAAAATTCTTTGTTTCCCCGTTACTGTGTTTTGGGGTGTTATGACTTAGTTGCTATACTGTATACTTTTATCAGGGTGCTGGGATTATCCTAGAGATCTTCCAGAAGGCTAACCAATTAAAGAGATTATCTTTTCCATTTCAAGATTTTAGCCTACAGTTTTATTCTTAATAGCAAAATGTATCCTAACAATATAATAGGAATGAATTGGAACATGTCAAATGTAAGTAATACATTTTTGTAGTTTGCTCAACAAACCTGTTAGCTGGTAACCTTCCCCATCTTTTCTTTGTCATTTCTTAGGGAAGTTTCTATGCATTCATTGATCCAGTGTTTACAGGGCTGGGGCGCTCAGGCTGTGCTCAGTGCAGAGAGGCAGCGCCAGGCCTGCCAGCTGTCCCCACCCCCTCAGTATGTACAGATAAAGGGACTGTTGGATCACCTTCAAAGCCATCTGGCAGAGGTCATGGGGCAAGGTTTGTGGCTGGAGCTCCAGAGGCGGAGCTGGGCCTTGGCATCAGGCCCTCGGGGAACACGGGGACTCCAACCGGTTGTCTTGCTCCCCCCCCATCGTGGGTGCCTTGCAGGGGCAGAGGAAGCTGGCTGGCAGAGAGAGCTGAGTGGTGCTGGGCTCATGGTGATGCCGTGGGGCTGGGCAGAGGCTCCTCTGAGCTCTGCGGACAGAGACCAGGAGCCCAAGGCAGGCCCGTTACCAGGGCCACTATTTCTACTTTCAGACACTCGCTTTCTTTATGTCCCAGTGAAAACACACACCTACAAAAAAATCCCTAGTTGCTCTTAGTAGCAGCACTGAGTCTAGAATCCTGTTATTTTGGCTCTTCATTTAGTGCCCTTTTCTTTAAACCAGACTCCCTGCCCGTCTGATCCTAACAGATGCCGCTCTTAGAAAATTAGGTGAGTATCCCAGCACCGCAAGGACACGTATTTTATTTTACTCATTCACAGCGTGTACTTTTACCCTCACCTATTCAGCAAATGAATTTCTTAAAATTCATGAACTATGTAAGAAATTGAAATCCAGTTTCCTTGTCACCGAGAATGCCGTTGTACTAGTGGATCTCCACACCCTAAATGAACGTCTGATCCCTGTCAGGGAAGATGTCATGTGGCCGCACGCAAAGGCTGCATGGGGGTTTTGTGCCCCCGAAACATCCTCCTTCGGGAAGTGTGGTCAGATTGTCAAGGGGTACATCTTTTATCCTTATTCTGTAGTTTTGTTCTGGAAATAAGCTGCCAGGAAGAATTCCAGGATTCCGAGGGCTCTGGTGATGTGAAGCACTCCGTGCGCCTGGACCCGTGAAGATGACTCACTTCCTCAGCTGCCCGTGGCCGTGTCAGCCGGTGCCAGAAGATAGTCCCACACTCATGTCACAGCGATCAGAAAATTGTCGTAGCGCACAGCAAGGCCCTCGGGACTCAGCCGCCGCTTGTGTGAAGCAGTTTTAAAATATTAGGCTTGGAAAGCTCCCACTGAGCTGGGCAAAGACTTTGTGCCCTTTGGGTCTTTCCGCATGTTTTATCAGTTTCCGGCTGCAGGGCAGGTGTCTCTCCTGGGCTGACGTCTTAGGCACTAGGCTGCGTAGCTGGCAGCTTTGACTCTGGAAGCCCCCAAAGGCACAGAGAAATGGTTTTGAATTTTGTTTGTCACAGAGTTCAAAATCCAGTCACTGTGGACAGCTTTGCAGTGTCTTGCAGCCCAAAAAAATTACGCAGGCAGTAAATAGAACAAAAATCTGACACACACACGCGCGCGCGCACACACACACACACACATCATGTATGTTTCTCATCTTTGTGGAGTCTTACACTTTTTTGTGTTTTATAATTCTGTTTTACATTTACATGAGAAATGACGTTCTTTTAAAATGGGTAGGCCTGCAGTCAGGTAAGCATCTGATTTCAGCTCAGGTCATGATCCCAGTGTCATGGAATCAAGCCCTGTGTCAGACTCCGTGCTGAGTGTAGAGCCTGCTTGAGATTCTCTCTCTCTCCCCTGCTTGCTCTCTCTCTCTCTCTCTCTCAAAAACAAATAAAATGAAAACAAATTAAAGTGTGCAGCCCTAAATTAAGGAAAATGAGGGGGTACCATATTTATAAATGTCAAAGCACAAACTAACACAAGGAGAGAAGGCTTTTTTGCCCATTTTACTTATTTGTATTTCAGTTAGTGATGGGCATTTTCACAGAGTTAGACTCTGTAGAACTATTGTGTGCATAGACTATCTTATGCACTCACTGTACAGATGTCTCTTGAACTCTTTGTTTTCAGCTGTATTGAGATATAATTGACATATAACATTGTGTGAGTTTAAGGTGTACAGCATGATGATTTGATATACTTACATATTGTGTAATAATTACACTAAGGTTAGTTAACATATCCATCACCTCACAGAGTAACTTTTTTACAATGTGTGTGTGGTGAGAACATTTAAGATCTCCACACTTAACAACTGTCAAATATTCAATATGGTGTTGTTAACTGTAGTCCTCATGCTGTATATTAGGTCCCCAGAACATATTCATCTTATAACTGGAAGTTTGTACTCTTTGGCTACCTTCACCCATTTCCCCCACTCTGTAGCCCCTGAGAACCACCAATCAGCTACCTGTTTCAATGAGTTTTGCTTTTTTAGATTCTCACGTATAGGTGAGGTCATACAGTGTGCATCTTTCTCTGGCTTCATTTAGTATAATATTCTCAGGGTTTATCTATGTTTTTGTAAATGGCAGGATTTCCTTTCACATGGTTGACTAACATTTCATTGCACATGTATACCATATTTTCTTTATTCATCTGTTAATGGACAATCAGGTTGTTTCTGTATCTTGGCTGTTGTGAATAATGCTGGAATGGGACTGTAGTGATCTCTTTGAGATAGTGATTTTATTTCCTTTGGATAGATAGCCAAGAATGGGAATGTTGGATTATTTGGTAGTTCAATTTTTAATTTTTTGAGGAACCTCCATATTGTTTTTTGTAATGACTGCACCAGTTCACATTCTCATCAGTGGGGCACAAGGGTTCCCTTTTCTCCACATTCTTGCCAGCATTTGTTATTTCTTGTCCCTTTGATGATAGCCATTCTGACAGGTGTGTGGTGATATCTCACTATGGTTTTGATTTGCATTTTCCTGATGATTACTGTTGTTGAGCACCTTTTAATATAACCTGTTGACCATTTGTTATATCTTTTTTGGAAAAATGTTTGTTTAGGCATTGTTGTTTTGATTGTAGGAATTCTTTATGTGTGTTTGATATTAATTCCTTATCATATATATGGTTTGTAAATATTTTCTCAAATTCTGTAGGTTGCGTTTTCATTTTGTTGATTATGTGTTTAGCTGTGCAGAAGAATTTTAGTTTGATATAGTCCCACTTGTTGATATTGTATCTTGTTGCTTGTGCTTATGGTATTATATCCAAAAAATCATTGCCAAGATCAGTATCAAAGAACTTTTCCCTTATGTTTTCTTCTAGGATTTTTATGGTTTCAGGCTTTACATTTGAGTCTTAAGTCTATTAGAAGTTAATTTTTGTGAATGGTGTAAGATAAGGGTCAAGTTTCATTCTTTTGCATATGAATATCCAGTTTTCCCAGCACCATTTATTGAAGAGACTATTCTTGCCCCGTTCAGTATTCTTGGCCCGCTTGTCAAATATTAGTTGACTGTGTACATGAGGGTTTATTTCTGGGCTTTCAGTTTTATTTCATTTTTCTGTGTGTCTGTTTTTATGCTGGTATCATACTGTTTTGATTACTATTGCTTTGTAGTATAGTTTGAATCAGGATGTGTGATTCCTCCAGCTTTGTTCTTTCTCAAGATTACTTGCCTATTCTGGTGTGTGTGTGTGTGTGTGTGTGTGTGTGTGTGTGTGTGTGGTTCCATATGAATTTTAGGATTGTTTTTTTCTGTTTCTGTGAAAAAACATCATTGGAATTTTGGTAGGGATTGCATTGACTCTATAGATGAGGTTTGGTACAATGGGCATGTAAAAAATATTGATTCTTCTGATCCGTGAACATGGGATATCTTCCAAGTTATTTTGTTGTCATCAATTTCTTTCATCAGTGTCTTACAGTTTTTAGTGTACAGATCTTTCACCTCTTTGGTTAAGTTTATTCCTAAGTATTTTATTTTATTTTGTTATGCCACTGTAAATGAGATTGTTATCTGTATTTTTTTCCATATAGTTTGTTGTTAGTGTATAGAAACACAACTAATTTTTGTATGTTGATTTTGTATTCTGCAACTTTACTGAATTTGTTTATTCTGGGGTGTGTGTGTGTGTGTGTGTGTGTGTGTGTGTGTGTAGTCTTTAGGGCTTTCTGTATATAAAATTTTATCTTTAAAAAGAGACAGTTTTTTCCTTTCCAATTAGGATGCCTTTTATTTCTTTTTTTTGACTAATTGCTTTGAGCTTCTAACATCTATATATGCAACTAGGCAAACACCAGTGCAAAGGATACTTGCCACAACAGAGTTCACACTGTGATCATTGCACAACTGAATCTTGCCGTTATAGAGCTGAAGTCATGCTATTAGAGCATGTATATGTGTACACACACACACACACACACACACACACACACACACACACTTGACAGGACATGTAAATGTAACTGAGCCTGGGTGGCTCAGTTCATTTCCGCTCGGGTCATGATCTCAGGGCCGTGAGATTGAGCCCTGCATCAGGCTCCACACTGAGAGTGGAGCCTACTTAATATTTTCACTTTCTCACTCTGTCCCTCCCTCCCCTGCTCACTCACTCTCTCTCAAAAAAGAAAGAAATTATATGCTTGACAGCTTGAAGCTGTTGCTCTTGGAGGTGTCCACTCAGGGGCAGCTGGAAGTGTGACCTCAGTGCGTCTTCTCTTCCCCTTGAAGCACTCCAGGGGCATGTCTCCCTCCTTCTCTCCCTTCTTGACAAACCATGCACATACAGGTAACGTTATGTTGCTGACTATCGCGGTCAGCAATCAGCTGCTGAGCTGTTCTCATGAGGCACCTAGTACCAACTAGTGAGCACATTTCCCAGATGAGGGGCAGACCCAGAGGGGAAGAGCTGTGTGGGGGTTGGTTGCCCAGCTCCTCCTGGCCATGTGCCCATGAACTTGCCAGGCCCAGGGCCCTTCGGAGCATAGGGTGTGTGTGTGGGGAGGCAGGGGAGAGGGCAGGGACCCGTTCTGAATGAAGCCCTCCGGTGTCTTCCTTCACTGTTACCAGGTATGTTACCACTGTTACCAGTGTCTCCAGGATATAACCTCTAAGGATAGCCCAGAGGCCCCATGACTCAGAACTCAAATACTCTTAGATTCCACCTTTGCAGAAGTGAGCCCAGGACCATGACTTCTTGCCGAAGAAGCCAAATAGGCCAAAACCAACCCCTCAGACAGACTTTTCAGGATTTCTTCCTGTTTTCCAAGTGCTGGCAGGTGCCTGCAGAAAGACCCAGTTGATTAAATTGCTTTGCAGCTCTGGCCTCTGTGGTTTCCTCATTGGCCTCAGATGTGTGTTTAACATAAGTAAGAATTCAATATCGGAGTTCATTTAATTATAAAATATAGTATACTCGTCGTAAGGAAGCCTTAGCTCACAGAATACTGAAAGGATGAAACTAGAGGTACCCTACAATCTCTACCCATATTTCCCCAGAATTAATCATGAATAACAATTTTTCTGGGGGGTTATCTGGGAAGATACCTCCAGAGATTTTAAATGTACAGATAAGCCTACAACCTATATAGTCTAATGTAGTTTTCCTTAAAAAAATTTTTTTTAATGTTTATTTATTTTTGAGAGAGAGAGACAGAGCATGAATGGGGCAGGGGCAGAGAGCTAGGTAGACAGAATCTGAAGCAGGCTCCAGGCTGTCAGCACAGAGCCTGATGCAGGGCTTGAACCCACGAACCATGACCTGAGCTGAAGTTGGACACTGAACTGACTGAACTACCCAGGCGCCCCTACAGTTTTCCTTTTTAAATATAATGTGTCATTTGGATCTCTTTCTTGAAAAGTACATGTTAGACACATTCTATTCTTTTTGATGGTCCCAAAGTATTCCTTGTTTATTAATATGTCACAATTTCTGTTTCCTCCTTCCTCCCTCTTTTCCATAATTAACAACACTTCAGTGATATGTTTGAATATATTGCAGAGAATACTGACTGGCAGTGGGATTGCTAGGTCAAAGGGAGTGTAAATTTAAAATTTGGATGGGTAAAAATGCCTTTTCAAAGGTGATGTTAAGCTCTAGCTTCACAGAGTACTGACATCTTCCAAAGGACCGTGATCGGGATGGTGCAAGGGTGCTGCTTTGCTTCTTGGGGCATCCTCAGTGCTGATTGTGTGGCCTTCCGTGGCCTTTCCTAAACTGAGTGAGAGGGAGGAGATGGCAATCCAAGGAGATGGGGTTTACTTCTGCCCTTGCTATAGAACCTTGCACGGTTTTGGGAGGGAAGAGGAGGGAACGTCTGTCTTCTCTGTGTGTGTGTTCATATAAAATCTAGTGTTTGTCGAGTGGTTGTGCTAGGCACTGTACTTAATGTGGATTCTCATCAGAACCTTGCTAGGTTGGCTGGTTGGAAGTCGAGGCTCCAGACCCCTTGCCTACTCCATGGTAGAGCTGAGGTCTGGCTCCCACTCTGCTTCCCTCCACTGCACCGATGGGAGGGCTGCTGCAGGGCCTGCTTCAGTCCTGTTTTTAAAAGGATGTGTTCTCTTTTTTTCTTGTATTTTCCTGTGTGTACTAAAAGGAGCAGTGGTCATAATATACACCGTGTTTTCCCATGCGCACTTTTTCAAGACGAGATTTTGTATCATTTTTACCTGTCTACCTTCATGCCTAATCGTATCTTGTTTTCAAAGATTACAATGCATTTGAAACTGGAGAAAATTTTAAGTATTATGCTAATGGCAAGAGAACTTTAGGCCTAGTAAGAAATATTCTTTGATATAACCTCGCATAGGCATATTTCATATTTTATATTTCTCTTCGACGAATTGTGAAAGAATTTAATTTAATTTTCCCTAGAGGGCGAACTATAAATCATAAATACTAACAAAGACAAAGATGTTTGTGGATGATTGAACTCAATTTATAACTGATTTCTGAATCAAAGCACACCCTATGAAAGTATAAGTGTTTAAAGTGCTTTGACTATTCTAAGATTAAATAGTTGAGCTGTTTTGTGATAGTTTTATTTCAAAATAACCCAGAAATGAAAGTAAAGACTTTCGTATTTAGAGTGTGATTCACAGACTTTCCAGCAGAGGGCACTGCCAGTTTGTGATTGAATGTTCTTGCTGGCAGCTGAGCCTGCAGTGCTTCCCAGAGGAAATAGGTCTGAGTGCGACGTGAAAATAGTTAGATTTTATTTTAGAATGTTGTCATGAAAATCATTATAGGTGTCATAATAGCATTTTTAAGGTATCTCAGAAGATATAACAGTTTCCTGCTACCTAGATGTACTGAATATTTTATAGTTAGTTACTTAGAGTAGTTTAACATATTATGGGGACGATTACTAAAATGTGGCTTGATTCTCACTTTGCCCCTCCCCCCATTTGATTTGACTTTTATAAAGGAAATCTTACTATGAATTGAATCAAATTTAATTTTTGGTGTGATTTTAATATGTAGCAAAATAGAAAGCCCCTCTTTTTACTGGTGGCTTCACGACTTCCTGTTGAGATTATAATTGTTGTTACATTTTAATTATTTCTTTTCCTACTCTGAATCCTGGCAAATTATTATACTGAAATGGAGAATCACACAGCCTAGTTAAGTCTACTCTCCACCTTCCCTTCTTCCCACAGCATTTGAATCTTTCTGTATTCTTTGTCTACCAGACTAACACAGCCATTATATTCTGTGGACTTCGAATTGCCCCTCTTTTCTTTCGTATATGATTGGCAGGGTGTGGTAAATGTATGTGTGTGTGTTGTGTATATATGTACGTGTATAGATACAGACACACTTTTGTATAAGTTTTTCAGTATGTAAAATTTTAAAGGAATGTATCTATACATTTCTGAGTTCGAGTACATTTCATGGCTGCAAACTTGATTATTTGATGCCCATAAAATACCATTGAATTTTTAAGGGAGATCACTGTGTATTTTCTGAGGTTAGCTTCTGTATCCATTTTTCTTTTATCCATGTTGGGTCAGTCCTTTTCTCTATTTCCTGTACCGTTCTACCAGCTTTCTCGGTCCTTCTTTAGAAATACTGTGCCAACAGCATCCACTAGAGGGCAGCACGACTGCACACTCTCCAGCAAACGTCTCTGCGGCTTTCTTTTCAGTTGGCAGGTGCGAGGGGCACTTGTGAGAACAAAGCACATTATTACTGAACACAGAAACCCCCAGTGACAAAGCATTGTAGTGAATTCAAATACACGATCCGGGAAATTCTGGAGTCCTGGTGATTGGTCTCCACGGCAAGGCCTGCTACACTCTATCACTTGTATAAGACTAACACTTGTGGATGGGGTGAGCTATAATGTTAATGGATGCCTCATTGTAGAACCTTCAAATTCAGTGTCAGGCCTTTGATAGCAAGCTTTGTAAAAATTCCCTGAATAGTTTTGAGGCATAAAAATAATAGTTGGAAAAAAGCTTGCTCTCTGGCTTCATCTTTGTTTTGAATAGAATGAAAACTACTTGCAAATAAAGGCATATTGATTACTTTATCCATCTTACAAGAAACTGTGCTCATAGTACCTGATTGAGTCCTCGTTAACAGGTTTACTTTACTGATTTCTGCAAATAAAGCAGACACAAAATCAGAGCATTTAGCTATTATATTCGTGCAAAGGAGTGTCATTTATAGTATTAGATTTGTTTTTATATCATTTGTGTTACTTGTGTCTTAGACTGCCATCTCGATTTTAGATTCCTTTCTTTTGGGCTTCGTGCCTTTTTTCAACTTTTTATTGCGTAACTTAGGGATTTGAATGTGATAAGGCTTGACAGACATTTGTCTGATAGATTTGTACAGTGTGAGCAACTGCAGAATTCTTCCACCCTCCTTAGTTTTCCTGTTTAACACATTTTTCCCAAACCATGCACTGACATTCTGGCACCGATCTTCCTGCTCCTCTGTCACAGCAGTCAGGACCTTCCGAACCAGCCCTGCCACCCCGCCCTACCTTTGTTTTCTTTATGTGCTAATTCTCTACTCCAGCATGCAGGCAAATTAACGCAGAAACATAGCCCGTTTTGAAAGAAATTAATTTATTCTCCTAACTGGTTGACAGCATCAGGCTTGATGGGAGCTGGCATATTATCTTCAGCATCACTATTAGTCTGACTCTTGGTGAAATTACTTGAGGTCCTGTTTGAGTTTTCTTTTCCCTTCTGCCTGGCAGAAACCATCTCAGTTATTTGTCTTCTGCTTTCAGAGCTTCTCACGAGCTGGATGGTGAGGTCAGGCAAGGAGCCGGTGGTGTGTAAGTGTCAGAGGAAGGGTATCCCCATGGAGGGTCAGCAAGAAAAGAGGTGCCGGCCACAGGCCCTGGTGGACAAGGTGGCACTCATGTGGCATGGTGTGCAGGCCAACATGGACTGGGACAACTAAAGTGATGTAGAGATGAGGGCAGAGTAGGGTAAACAAGTGTGGAGATGCCAAGTCTTGCTGGAGAGGATGGGAGAGTGTGTGTGCTGATGTCCTGGGACTTAGGGCTCATTGTTGCTTTGGCTTCAACTGACGAAGGCTTTCAGCACATGCAAAGGCATAAGTTTTTCCTTCAGGCAGAATAAGAACAACTGTCGGAGAGAGAATTAGAGAGAGACCAAGAGACAGAGAGGGAGAGAGGCAGACAGTGTGTGCGTGTGTGTGTGTGTGTTTTGAGAACAGTAAATTGAGAAAAGCCATTCTCCTCATCATTTGAAGCAAACACCCACTGTTAGAATGCAATCTGGCGGGGAGCGTACAGGCTCTGTACCCATCAGGCCTGGGCTTGCCATGCCATCGCTGATGTGACCTTAGGTAGTTCCAGAACCCTCCGGGTTTCATCTACTAGTCTGTAGAAGAGCCACCCATGGGGCTCATGTGAAGATTGTTCTGTTGATTTGTGAAGGTGCAGCAGAGTATGTGGTACATAGCAGCAGGTGCTCACTTGTTTGTGTCCTTTTCTACATCATCCCTGAAGATAATAGAAAAAAGTAAGAATTAAGAGAGTATTTTCTGTTTCATGCTAGTTGACCTCAAGGAATCAGCAGCAGACTCAACTGATGTGTTCAGATGATAGGCACTCTACTTTTGAGTCCTGACTCTGACCCAGGTCATGTTCTAAGTGTCTCGCTTAGGCCTTTGACAACTCCCTTGAGTTGGGCCTCCTTATAGCTGTTGTCCTCAGTTCACCCTGAGGTCACTCAGGCCATACAGAAAAGTTTAGAAACTTTCCCTTGTTGGCAAAGGAGGAGTCAGGACTCAAGTGTCCACTGTGTGGCCCTAGGTTCCCTAGGCTCATCAGTCCTGCCAGTGCCTCTTGCCCAGAAAGGTAGCCCGGAGCTGCCCTCAGCAAAAATAGACTAATACTTTCTGGCTATCACAACTTGAAATTCCATGCCTTTCACATTGTGTAATTAACACAGAGTATAAGCAGTGTGGTGGAGAGCAAGCATCCAGTGGGGAGAAACCTTTATCTAGTCTGTGACACTCAGGCTGTAGCAAATCCCTTCCCTTCCACGGGCCTCAGTTCTCCCTCTTGTGTTTGGAGCCGTGTTTTCAATAGGGACATTGTGGAAGTTTCTGAGTGTGCTCTGGTGCTCCAATTAGGAGTTACGACTTGGGCCCCAGAGGAGGGACCCATTCTTCAAGCTGGGCGTTAGACGTTAAAGCACCTTTGTGCTCCTGGGCGCATACTGCTGCCTTCAGCAAGGCCAGCTTTGCCCTCACCTCATTCATATTCAGGATGTCCCCTCCTTACTTTTTGATGGCTTTTGTTCCCAGGCCTACAGCTTCAATCTTAACGAGAAATCACCCAACAAATTGAAAAGGCTCCCAATCCTGAAATGGTATTTTTGCAGCTTTCATTCAATCCATAATGTATTTGAAAGCACCAACTTTAGGGTCTCTGCAAACAATGACACTGTCTCCATGTTTCATTTGGAGATGCTTTTGTTTTCAGTTAGTTATTGTGCATGTGAAGAGACTTTTAGCCATGTTTTTGTTTCTTCTTATTAGACGGAACGGTTCTGAAAAACCTTGCACCTGCCCTACTCTCAAATCTTTCTGTTCCTTTTTTTTTTTAAATCAGAAAAGTAGTACATACTCCTGGAAAAAGAAAGTAGACACATGTGTAAAGTGGAAAAATAAATAAAAATGCCCTGAATACCACACCCTTTTCTTCCCCTGGAGGGAAAACACAATATCTTTTTTTTTTTTTTTTGCTTGCATTCTTCCAGAATTTTTCTGTACATATATGAGCATTTTAAACACACCCACACACACAAATGGTTTCCTGCTATACATAATATTCTGCCAATATATCTTGGATATGTTTCTGCATCAGCAAATATAGATTGACTTCATCTGTTAACAGTTCCTTAGTAATTAGGGGATAATTTCTTACAACTCCCCTATTTTCTTGGTCACGAGAAAAGATGCTTTGGATGTATTCCTGTGGTTCTTCCCATGCCACTTCCTCTTTTCAGTGCTCTCCCAGTCCTGTTTCCATTAGGGAAAGAGTTTCATTTGCTAACATCATCCCCTTATAACGTTTTCTAGCTTTCAGTTGCCTATGTGTGTTACCAATTACCTTTCTAATGAGAAAGGGGGAGGCCACAGAACTTGAGCTGGAACGAGAGAGGCAATTGCAATTCAATTTGGAATTGGGGATGAGGATCTACAGTAGTAACTTTATTTATTTTCTATTAATTTTTTTAAGTAATCTCAACACCCAACGTGGAGCTCAGGCTCATGACCCCAAGATTGCGTGCTTCACTGACTGAGCCAGCCGGGTGCCCCAGGTATACAGTAATAACCTTTTATTCAGAATCCTAAAGCTGGAACCTCCAACTCCAGACTTCTGAGCATCAGAGCACAGCCCAGTTATTTGGCCACCAACTCAGGCTCCCCTCTTAGACCTCCACCCTGCTGCTTTGAGTTGCCTTCCCTAAAGCCTCTATTGGCCACAGGCATCTATTCACAATTGGGATGGTATAGGAAGCAAAAAGGCACTCAAACAATGCATTAGAAAATTTGCAAAAATTATAATTGGCTCCCTCCCTTCCCCTGCCCCCCTCTATCTATATATATCTTATCTATCTATCTATCTATCTATCTATTTAAAGCACGCGCATGCGCGCGCAGGAGAGGAACAGAAACAGAAAGAGAGGGAGAGGGAGAGAATCCCAAGCAGGCTCCATGATGTCAGTGCAGAGCCCAATGTGGGGCTGGATTCATGAACCACGGGATCATGACCTGAGCTGAAATCAAGAGTTGGCTGCTCACCCGAGTGAGCCACCCAAATGCCCCTGGCTCCTTATATTTGAGTTAGTGTCAATATTCTAAATGTTTCTACGACGTTATAGCTTGCTAGGTCTGTTTTCTAGAACTATATGCTCCCAACAATTTGTATTTGTGTGTAATCAGTATAATTAGCTTTTAACTGCTTAAGATTCTCATTTTGAAAACATACATTTTTAGCCAACCCATTTTTAATTTGTCTAAAAAGCAGCATTTCTGAGTTTTATCCACCTGGTGTCCATGCCAGAGCAGCTAGTGTTGGCAACATTTATCTACAATTATCTGTGTCAGACTATTTATACCCTTCCCCCTTTTAATTTTGTTCTCTGGTATGTCTTGTATGAGCCCCTTGAAACTGAAGTTAGTTCCCTCTTTCTGAGTCAGCTGTGAGCACTTGGGGGCAAGTGCCCCGTCAGTCTCCTAACTGGTGTACAGTGTGCACTGGCCCCTGTGGCATGATTGTGGGGTTTGAGGCTGGGCACAGGTGAGCGGGGACAGGAGGAGACCAGGATATGGGATAGGTAAAGTCAGCAAGGAACCAGTTGCTGAGGTCTTACTGGTTATTTTTTCTTTTTTGTTTTTTGTTTTTGTTGTTTTAACTGATAGCATCATGAATGTTTAAGTCTCTCATGCTGATGTTTAAATAGAAGTGCCCAGTCACCTGGGTGGCTCAGTCAGTTGAACGTCCAACTTTGGCTCAGGTAATGATCTCACAGTTCGTGAGTTCGAGCCCTGCGTTGGGCTCTGTGCTGACAGCTCAGAGCCTGGAACCTGCTTCGGATTCTGTGTCTCCCTTTCTCTCTGCCCCTCCCCCACTCACACTCTGTCTTTCTCTCTCAATAATAAATAAACATTAAAAAAATTTTAAGTAGAAGTGCCCAGTATTCCCAGATGTATACCAGCTGTGTGTCACATGGAGCCCAAACAGCAGCATGTGGTCTCTGCCTGTTTGGCCATTCGTATGATGCTGTCAGTGTCCGTTCCCCGGGCAAGCTGTGGGTGGACAAATGATGTCAGTCCCTCACTGACTCTGCATGATAGAAAACGGAGCTCTCCAACCCCCTCGTCCCGCTGTCCCCTCCTAAGGGTCAGGCTGACTGCTTGTCCCCAGAATATTGTCTCTGCAGTTGTCCCTTGTCACTCACCATAGCCTGATCCATATACTTGCCTTGACATCATTTGCCTTTTCAGGCCACACAGGTGAAATTTAGAAGAAAAGTGCTGGATTGGTGATTGGAGGGCAGCAGGGGTGAGGCTGAGTGGTACATTTAGAAAGCTGATCACAAAGACATTTTGTCTCACAGATCGTTTCAGCCAGTTATTGGAATACTGGAATATTAGAATATTGAAAAGTCAGGATCTTTGTTTGCTCCTTGTAGTGTGTCCATACAGAGGGAGGCAGAGTGTGGACTGGGATGCTCAGGCCTGGGCTCGTGGCTGTGGTTGGCCATGTGTTTGGAGGTTGGGAACTGGATCTGAGAGCTGTGCCTTGTTGCAGCCAGGGCCCAGGCATCGGGCAGGGTGCTGTGACTGTGGCATAACCCTCCATGGAATCAATCAAGGTCTAGAGCATGGCAGAAGGAAATCTATTTTTCTAGTTTTGGTGCTCAGGGAACCAGTTCCATGCTGACTAAGCTCAGCGCCCACAGAGAGTTGAAATAATTTTAATTTCTAAAATCCTGGATTATCATTGCTGTGTCTGCCATTGTAGCTCTCCTGCCTCATCCCCTCCCTCCCTCCTTCCCACCCTCTTCCAGTCTGATGGGCTCTGCACTTGGGGAACCTCAGCAGCAGTTGCTCGTTTACGTGGGGCATAGAAACCAAGTGAGGCTGGCCAAGTGGACGCTCTTGCGTGGATCTGTTTTTAATTCTCTCATGCATTAGGTATTTACCTAAGTATCTACATGTCGACATCTAAATATCCTCAGTCTGTAGTATTTGGTGAATACATACTTGGGACTGTGGACCTCAGGAAAACAAGTTTTTCAAAAAATATTTAAAATCTCCTAATGAAAGCCAAGGGTCTTAAATATTTTGGTACTTGTAGTTTTAAATAAGTCACTAGACAGAAGGTTATGACAACCATATGAGGTGTTTTATCTCAAACATTTGAGCTACTGGGTGGTCTCTTTTTAATGGATCTCAAATAATGCAATGCAATATTAATTTTGATCAATCTGTGTATGAAATGTGTCCAGCTGAGGGCCTCTCTGTGACATTTTCCTGTAGCAGATTAGAGGTGATTTTTTTTCTGGGGTTGCAGTAAGTAGATGTTCTGAGCAATGGAGAGGATTCCCAAATCTGTGTTCATTGACCTTAGTGTGTGTGTGTGTGTGTGTGTGTGTGTGTGTGTGTGTGTGTGTGTGTAAATTAAGGAGGAAATCCCCCTTTGTGCTTTCATATTACTACTTTGGTACATGTAGTAATATGATTTCCTCTTTTTTTTTTTGGCAAGGGCTATAAAGAGAGATCACATTAGTATAACCTTTGCTTCCTAAGGTGTGGATGAGTGCATTGTGGTTGGAATTTAATTTTAACAGGTTTTATCAAACTGCTAAAAGATATTGAAAATGTTTAATATGAGAATTAGGGGCAGTAAATCACACACAGCCTTGTTAAAATAGATGTCCGCAGTGCACGGGTATGGGGAATGTGTGTTTCTGCCTGGGGACTTTTCATTACAGCGCCAATCAAGTACATTACTCTCACCTCATAACTCCGCCATGTTCGATGGCTGGTAGGGATTGTGGTGAAGGAGGGATTTAACACGCTGTTTTTCCCTTTTTGGGAGAGGGTTTAAAGACCTATTCTTTTACCCATTTGTAGGTCACTTAACTCTTCATGGGGATTTTTAAAAAGCATATTTGAAATATACAGGCAAATAACATTAGTGTTACCTGTGACACTGAATGCTATCCTGTGACCCCCTTCCATCTGTGAAGCATTTTTTTGTTCTAGCTCTTCATTTTATCCCCTCTCCTTTCTGTTTTGTTTTTCCTTTTGATTGGCCTCCAATTTTTCTACTGTCCCCCTTACCAAAATTATATGGTATGGACACAGGTGTGGCCCCTTCTCTGATGGGGTGATGCCCATTAGTGTTGGGTAGCATGACTGTCAGAGCCCTTTGCTTGTCAGTCTCTGTATCTCAGGCTAGATAGAGCCTCCTAAGGGCAGATCTGCCTTGTACCCCCAACATCTAAGTCGACTTGACAAACTACGGCTCTTCTGCCAAATCTGGCTTTTGTTGGAACACAGCCACTCCCATCCCCGTATGTACTGTCTGTCCGTGCCCTTCACTGCCATAGCAGTGGCTATTGTCCAGTAGTGTGACAGAGGCTGCATGGTTCACAAAACCTAAGAAACCTACTGTCTGGCCTTTTACAAGACAAGTTTGCTGACCCCTGTCCCAAATCATAATGGGTATACGATAGATGTTGAATGAATTAACATATTAAAGGTGTCCCACCCAGGTTTTACTTAATATAGAAACAAAACCACTGGTCTCTGCTGCCTGAGCTACTTGTACACCCTGGAGTAAAGATGCATCAGAAGATTAGCTTGAGTTTAGACCATCGGATGTATCTTTCTGTCACGTCATTAGTAAAAGCAAATGCTGTGTAAGCTTCTGTGCAGTACCTCTCCATAGGAAAGGAGAAGGATTGGGGAAAAAGTTGCCAGGCTTTGGAAAATGTTACCAAATAGCATGGATGAAGACCCCATGTTCATTAAGAATTAGTACCTGAATCTTGGCTATGCAGGTCCCAGGAGAGTTGGGCGGATGAGGGCAGAGCATGTGAACTGCACCCCTTTCTGTGTGGGCTTCAGATCAGAAGGCAGGCCCCCCCTCACCCCTGCCACAGTGAGCCAGCTAGTGTGTATGCTGATAGCTTCAGATTGTTTTGAAAGCCTGACCCAGCAACCTGTGTGTGCCCACTTGTGCCCCTCATTTCCTCCTGAAATCAGTTGTCTCATTTCCCATATGAAACTTGAAAACCTGTTTTAGTCAAAGTGCTTCTGGATGGTCGGATAGTTTTGTTGGGATGCTGTAACAAAAGACCAAGAACTGGATGACTTAAGACAACAAAAATTTATCATCTCGCAGTTCTGGAGGCCAGGAATCCGAAATCAGTGTCAGCAGGGCCAACTTCCCTCTGAAGGCTCTGGGGAAGGATTATTCCTCGCCTCTGACCAGCTTCTGGGAGCCCCAGGTGTTCCTTGGCTTGAGTTGTGTCTGTCCAGTCTTCCAATGACACAGGGTGTTCCCCCTTCATGCCCTCTCCCCTCAGTTTGCGTGTTCAAATTTTCCCTCCTTATGAGGATACCAGTTATGTTAGATTAGGGCCAACTTTAGCGACCTCATTTTAACTTAGGTTCTATCTCCAGATAAGGTCACTTTCTGAGGTACTGGGGTCTGGGACTTGAATGTCTTTTTTGGAGGGACACAATTGAATACATAATAGATGGGCATCTCAGATCAATATAATTCAGAAGGATGCTTGGCTTAAAAAATGAAGTCTTTGGGGCGCCTGGGTGGCGCAGTCGGTTAAGCGTCTGACTTCAGCCAGGTCACGATCTCGCGGTCCGTGAGTTCG
The DNA here is from genome assembly GCF_007474595.2 of Lynx canadensis. Lineage (NCBI taxonomy): Eukaryota > Metazoa > Chordata > Mammalia > Carnivora > Felidae > Lynx > Lynx canadensis. Next base: position 31,294,363 of record NC_044309.1, on the reverse strand, counting down.
AGCCCCGCGTCGGGCTCTGTGCTGACTGCTCAGAGCCTGGAGCCTGTTTCCGATTCTGTGTCTCCCTCTCTCTCTGCCCCTCCCCCGTTCATGCTCTGTCTCTCTCTGTCCCAAAAATAAATAAACGTTGAAAAAAAATTAAAAAAAAAAAATGAAGTCTTATAAAATATTATGGCCAAGGTCAGGTATCATGTCATTATCTGAGCCTAGGAAGTCTTGCACATGATAGTTTAGGCTTCATAAATCGGTATAAGTGTTGATTATATTAGTTGTGACATCGGCTTTTTTGGATATATACTTTTTGTCACTTATATTTTTAGATGGAGTGAGAAAGAAGGAATTATTGAAACAAACTTGTCCTGAAATTATAGGACATCTGCATACGTTAGATGTGAGGGTCGTGGCTGTGTTCTTCTCATGTGTTTGTCATTTCCTTGGTAATTTTCAAATGTTTGTATCCAAATATGTCTTAAGGCCCTCAGACCAGTAAACATTTTCTTCTTAATTTTACATTAAAAAACCTTTTTTTAATGTTTATTTATTAGAGAGAGAGAGAGACAGAGAGAGACAGAGAGAGAGAGAGATGGAGCACAAGTGGGGGAGGAGCAGAGAGAGGGAGACACAGAATCCGAAGCAGGTCAGCACAGAGCCCAATGTGGGGCTTGAACTCACGAGTCATGATATGATGACCTGAGTCGAAGTTGTACGTTTAACCGACTGCACCACCCAGGCGCCCCTTTAATACATTTCAGTTGTAACGTATGTAATGCATGTTCTGTGAGTGGTTTCTGAGACTGTGCACTGCCAAAATGTAGAGTTATGAGTGAATCATGGAATAATGTCCAATTGTTTTGTGTGTTTTCTTTGTTTCTGTTTCCTTCCTTTATCCTCCTTAGAAAGAGAGATTACCAAGGAAAGTTTTATTCCCGCAAAGAGAGAGAGAGCATGAGAATTAGAGACGGATAAACAGACAGAGAGAACACTTTCCCACACAGAGAGAGGAGGAAGAGAGAGAAAGGAAGCAACATACAAAGAGAAAGTGATTTTAAAGGGGCTGCCAGTGCACCTGCCATTTCACTCAGTGAACACATCTGAAAATGAGCATTTAGTGGAGCTGTGAGTCTGCTTTTGTGAGTCCCAGCTCCTTCAGGCTGCCCCAGTGTGCATCTTGCTGCACTGAATGTAGTTCCAATATTTATACATCCTTATTCCTTTTCTTTAGGGAGGAGGGAGTGGTCTATTATGACCCTTCAACACAGGCATGTTGTAGGCAACCAAACCAAAAGCAATCTGTCCCACTGCTGGACACTTTGAAGAGATTTTGAAAGATAGTATTGAATAGACAAGATCTTAGTCATCTGTTCTGTTTTAGGCTTAAGAACTTACTCCAAATTAAGATATGGCCCTGGTAAGGTTGATTTTTAATTTTACTTGGAATCGCCTCAATTTCATTGTTTTCAAAATTTGAAGTTAACTTAGCCTCCCATTCAGGTCTCATTAATGAGATTTAACTAAATGTGGATTTCTCCAGATACATCATGTCGGCTTGGGTATGAGACCAAAGCCATAGGTGTGTGAATCTTCTGCCAGATGGTGAGCCCAGGCACTTGGCTGTGGATCTGTACCTGGAAAGGGTACAGACTTGTGTTTTACTAGTAAGCAAGGCTTGCACCAAGAAGTGTGCCAGGTATGTAGTTGGTGCTTGGTAAATATGTTATGTAGGCTCTTTCCTGATCTCCAGTGACCTAATCTTGTTATGTGAGAAAAATAATTCCCACTTGCCCTACTCGTAAGAAATACCAGGAGCCTTCATGAGAATGGTAAAATATCAGACGCATATGAATCACTCCCCAAATTCAGAAATGCATAGTAAAGTCTCCATGGAATCGTAATGGCTGAGCACGGCAAAAGGGCTGTGGACTCCATAAGAGGTCACCCTTCATAGCTCCTGTATGACTCTGCAGCCCAGAGCTGAGAGCTGTTGATACATGTTCATTGAAGGCTGATGAACCACACCCCTGGCCTGAGCCCCAAGAAGCTGACATCCCCCCACAGTGTGCTCTGAGCCTCTGCCTGGGTTGCATTTGAGGTAATATCAGGTGGGAGGCCCAGTTCTGCACTGTAGTGGGGTGTGGTGTCCTAGAGAACGGGGTGCCTTGGTGGCCCCTCACCTTGTGCAATGGAGCAAGGTGAGCAGCTGCCGTCACGAGGTCTCTCTGGGAGCCTGCTTCCTAGCGGGGCCTGCACAGGGTGGGGTGTCAGCTTTCCAGCCTGTTGACCATCCTCCTCCTGTCTGCAGACAGCCCCAGAGGGGAGCTGTAATGAAGACCTGTCCTTCTGGGTATCCTGGGTCTCCCTCTGGGGTGGGGAGGGGGAGGGTGCTCCCTTCTGGGCACAGCGCCCACCATCGCAGTGTGGGTCTGGCTGACTGTGTTGGCTTCTGGCTGCACCTGTGGCACCCCAGAAGTCTCACCTGGCCTGGGGTGACATGGCTTACTCTTTTTCTGTTTTCAGTATACAAAGTGGGGCTGTTTATTCCCATTTTGTGGCTTTGAGCAGAAATAAGTCTGTCTGAGGAGACTCTGCCCTTAGTCACCACAGATGCTCTTCTTTGTGGTTTCTACCCAGGTTCCTTTTCAAAGAGTTCTTGTTGCCTCACAGTTGTGGGGCAGGGGTCAAAATATGATTCTTATTATATAAAAGCTGTGGCTTATGTTCCAAAGGCTACTTTTCCAACTGAAAGGGTCTTTTACCTTTCTTCATACATTTTCCTGCCTATACCAATGGGGGTACACACATTATAGTGGAGGATACAGGCAGTCTTGAGATAATTTGTCACTGCACGATGGTGGGCCCTGGGCTCTGGTGTAAGACACTGACAGAAGGTAATGCACAAATGGCAGTGGGCGCACGGTTGTATGCAGCTTCTGTGGGCCAGACAGCGTGTGGTCGCCAGTGCGAGAAGGATGGGTGAGTGTGGGCCAAGCTCGTGCCACAGACCTGTGTGGAGGAGGCCGGGCCTGGAGTTGTGGGGTGAAGAATGGATTGCTGAGTTGTGTCCACTTGAAATGTCTTCTGGGGGTGCCTTGGTGGCTCAGTTGGTTAAGTGTCCATCTGACTCTTGATTTCAGCTCAGGTCATGATCTCGTGGTTTCATGACTTCAAGCCCCACGTCAGGCTCTGTGCTGGCAGCATGGAGCCTGCTTGAGATTCTCTCTCCTTCTCTCTCTCTTCCCCTCCTCCACTTGTGCTGTCTTTCAAAATAAATAAATAAACTTAAAAAAAATGTCTTCTGGCTCCTTTGGGTCAACTGTGGGAAGCATAGTCCTCTAGTTCCCCTTTCAACCACCTGTTTTGTTAAGATGGTAAAGCACTCTTGTCCCAGAGTTTTTAAATTCAAATGCCTTGTTTTTGATTAAAGTTGAAGGCTTAAGTTATTTAAAACAGAACATAATTATCTGGGGGGAAAAGTTTGATAGCCTATTAAACATGCATGGAAGAGTCCTGTTTCGGTTTCGTAGCACTGTTAAATAATGCATATCTAATGTGCATAAATAATCACGTGTCTGGAGAAATCAGGTCTGCTATAAATAGATGTTGTCAGACGGTGGTGAAATGCAGTTCCTTCACTTGTGGGAACAGCCTTGGGTGGTGTTCTGCGGCTTCTACTGCGTGTGTTAACAACACAGCTGCGTGCAAGTATCGGTTTTCACTCTCAGGCTGTCGAAGCCCAGCTTCTATTTCCATATGCTCATGTGTGTCTTTGTAGAGCACTCTTGGGGGAGAGTTTTCCTGTGTCATCACTTTACTTAGTCTGCCTTCAGGGGCCGGGAGCATTGGCGCTTCTCATGTGACCCGCACACTCCGCAGCCTCTTGCACACGGCTGGAGGGCCGAAGATGGGCAACACCACTGTCCGTTTGTCAGGGGGAAAAATAGATAAAAATCAATGAAGCAGCTCCTGAAAAAGCAGGGTTCACACTCTTCACCAGTGATCATCTCAGGAGGACTATGAGACGTGATATTAATATGAAAATGTCCTGTGCGCTAAGAAAACAAAAACCAAACCAAAACAAGCACAACCACACAGTACAAGTCCTGTCACGCATTCTGTTTAAGCAAAACAATCTTCTTTTCCAAAAGCTTCTTGTTTTTGTAAAACAAACTAAAACCAACTGACTGAAGTTTATCCAGTATATTCGCGTAACCGTCATTTATTCAGTGTTTTTATGTAGGCCGATGGGGCTGATTGTAATTAATAGTTTGCTTACAGATACAAACTCATTTTTATCTCTGATGTGACTTTTTCTTCTCTACCATACAAGGAGAAAAAAAATGTTCCTTGTAATGGATATTCTCTAATTCATCTTTAAAAACAAATTGAAATGGCTAGGTTTTTAGGTGAAAGTTATAATGTAGAATTATTTCAGAAATTTCAAACATATTTCAGAAATTTCCCTTCAAATGTAAAATTTTCTTTTCTTTTTTTTTTTTTTAATGTTTATTTATTTTTGAGACAGAGAGAGACAGAGCATGAACGGGGAAGGGTCAGAGAGAGAGGGAGACACAGAATCTGAAGCAGGCTCCAGGCTCTGAGCTGTCAGCACAGAGCCTGATGCGGGGCTCGAACTCACGGACCGTGAGATCATGACCTGAGCCGAAGTCAGACGCTCAACCGACTGAGCCACCCAGGTGCCCCAAACGTATAATTTTCTTATTTGCTACCCTTTTTATATGTTAATTCATGGTATCTGGAGCTCTGGGTTTTAATTTAAAACAGTGTGGATATGCAAATCCAAAATTTATATTTATATACAAGTTTTACAAAATGTATAAATCAGAAAAAATGAAGTTCTTCAGAGTAAATGGGTATCTTGGATTTCTGTTTGAGTGTTTTCCAAATTAAGTTCCATAGTGTATTTTTCTTTATATCTGTTTCTAATAGATGTATAATGCTGCCTAGTTTAGAGAATTTCTATGCTTTGCTTTCAGCAAGGAATGTGGTCCTCTGTAATACAGGCTTGATTTGGGTTAGGTAAGATTCTGTAGTTGAAAACAAGTAGAGAAGTGGCCACGTTTAGGAGTATCTGACTCTTCTAGTGAATTTGAAGCAATGTATGAAAAATAATGAGCAAATTAATGCTTGAGGTGTGTTGAGAACTCTTTTTCTTCAATGGGCACAGAATGTTAGGTAAACCTGAGCGCTATGGGATGGATACTTATTGTATCAGCATGCATTTTACTTTTTAAATTATTTTTTAATTAATTAATTTTATTTTTTTAATTTATTTTTAAAAATTTACATCCAAATTAGTTAGCATATAGTGCAACAATGATTTCAGGAGTAGATTCCTTAGTGCCCCTTACCCATTTAGCCCATCCCCCCTCCCACAACCCCTCCAGTAACCTTCAGTTTGTTCTCCATATTTATGAGTCTCTTCTGTTTTGTCCCCCTCCCTGTTTTTATATTATTTTTGTTTCCCTTCCCTTATGGTCATCTGTTTTGTCTCTTACAGTCCTCATATGAGTGAAGTCATATGATTTTTGTCTTTCTCTGACTGACTAGTTTCACTTAGCATAATACCCTCCAGTTCCATCCATGTAGTTGTAAATGGCAAGATTTCATTCTTTTTGATTGTCGAGTAATACTCCATTGTGTATGTACACACACACACACACACACACACACACACACACACACACACATCTTCTTTATCCATTCACCCATCGATGGACATTTGGGCTTTTTCCATACTTTGGCTATTGCTAATAGTGCTGCTATAAACATGGGGGTGCATTTGTCCCTTCAAAACAGCACACCTGTATCCCTTGGATAAATGCCTAGTAGTGCAATTGCTGGGTTGTAAGGTAGTTCTATTTTTAGTTTTCTGAGGAACCTCCATACTGTTTTCCAGAGTGGCTGCACCACCTTGCATTCCCAATTAACTAATTTATTTTTGAGAGAAGGAGAGTCAGAGAGTGAGAGTGACCGGGGGAGGGGCAAGGAGAGGGGGAGAGAGAGGGGATCCGAAGCAGGCTCTCCACTGACAGCAGAGAGCCTGCAGCAGGGCTGGAACTCATGAACCATGAGATCATGACCTGAGCTGAAGGTGCCCCTATCAGCATACATTTTATTTTATTTTGTTAAAAAAGTTTTGTTTAACATTTATTCATTTTTGAGGGACTGAGAAAGAGCACAAGGCAGGGAGGGGCAGAAAGAGAGAGAAAGACACACACACACACACACACACACACAGAATCCAAAGCAGGCTCCAGGCTCTGAGCTGTCAGCAGAGCCCGATGCGGGTCTCGAACTCTGGAACTGTGAGATCATGACCTGAGCTGAAGTTGGACTCTTAACCAACTGAGCCACCCAGACACCCTTCAGCATGCATTTTATTTTGTTTTAATTGAAAAAAAAATTTTTTATTTTAATGTTTATTTTTGAGAGAGAGAGAGAGATAGAGAGTAAGCAGAGGAGGGGCAGAGAGAGAGGGAGACAAGAATCTGAAGCAGGCTCCAGGTTCCAAGCTGTCAGCACAGAGCCTGACAGGGGGCTCAAACCCACAAACCACAAGATCATGACCTGAGCTGAAGTCAGTCGCTTAACTGACTCAGCCACCCTGGCACCCTCTGCATGCATTTTAAATGAGAGTGTATTTAGGTACACAATCTTTATTCAATTTTGGTACTGGGGTAGGGTTAATAGAAAAACCTGACATTAATTTTTTTTTAATCTGTGAATAATATGATTACATTTGTCCAGCTCAGAATAGCCCGCCATAAAGACTTCTAGAGTATAGAGACCCATTATGTGTGCCTCTTTAGAAAGTACAGTATTTAAATGAAAAACCAATGTAATGAGACCTGTGAAAGGGTGTGAAGGTAAAGGTGCTACTTGTTTCAGATCATCCTGTGAACCCAGGGGTTTGGGTTCTGTCGTGGGAGTTTCCGAGGGTGTTCTTAACTTCCAATGAGTACACGGATGTGCATGCCCCAGTGTTCCATGCTGGAAGTGACCTGCTGGGTTAGATCTTTCTGTGCAAACCTTAGAAGGTTTCTGTTCAAAGGTTTTTCTGAATGCATCATTGCTGAGGGAAGGCTGAGATTGTGCCTTGGCTTTCTCCGGCGAATGTGTACCATTCCCTGTCTTGTGGTAGCACCTGTCCCCCAGGCTCACTTAATGTCAGAAATGTTTCAGGTGATTCAGTTGTGTGATACTTGGCAATATGGTGAGAGAGAGAGAGAGAGAGAGAGAGAGAGAGAGAGAGAGAGAGAGTGTGTGTGTGTGTGTGTGTGTGTGTGTGTGTGTGTGTGTGTTTTAGTACGGAATGAGAGCTGGTTCATTGTTAGTGATTCAACTTTGAATCAGAAATTTCTCACTTCTCTCTCAAGCTTTTGAATTGCTTTAATTAAAGAGTGTCCTGAAATTGTAAAGTGAGCTTTCATCTGTTTATCTGTGAGAGTTTTAAGCTGATAATGTGTAAGCAGAATAGAAATGCAGAAACAAATCGGGTTCGAGGTTGGTATAATGCTCCATCCCAATTTCGACTTAACTGTTTTAATCCTCACTGTTTTCTTCAGTTGTTTTTTTTTATTTATTTATTTTTTCAACGTTTATTTATTTTTGGGACAGAGAGAGACAGAGCATGAACGGGGGAGGGGCAGAGAGAGAGGGAGACACAGAATCGGAAACAGGCTCCAGGCTCCGAGCCATCAGCCCAGAGCCTGACGCGGGGCTCGAACTCACGGACCGCGAGATCGTGACCTGGCTGAAGTCGGACGCTCAACCGACTGCGCCACCCAGGCGCCCCTTCAGTTGTTTTTTTTTAATAAGAAATGACATATATTCCGGAATGTAATGATACATTTATGCTAATATTGATTTTAGTTTATGTATGGAGGATCTATGAAAGGTTTTGTCTGTCCAGTGGGTTCTCCTGGTTCAGGCTGAATGGAGGAGGGAGGAGCAGGAACTTCTGTTCTCCAAAACCTCTTGCTTTCCAGTGACAGGGAATTCAGAATAAAGTAAATGGGAAAGAAGCATGAAAATATGAATGGAATCTGACATCATGAGCATGAGTTTAGCTGCTTGGGTTGCTGATGGAGTAAGAGTCATATCTTGGTTATTAGGGATGCAGGCAGGGATTTCTTGGAAAAAAATTTTTTTTTGTTAATAAATTGGTGGCATTTGAGAGTAAGAAGCCGAGATGATTGAAGGAGGGTAGGATCATACTGTGTGCCAGTGGTTGATGAACCGGGGATGTATTTCGTCGGTGGTTTGCTGAACAGCGTCCATATTTTCTGCTTTGTAATCCCATGCGAGCGAGGACCATGGTAGTGGTTGCCGAGGTGGTAACAGTGGCTGTGTGTGTGTACGGAAGATTCCTGGTGCCTGGCATACAGACAGTCATAAGGAGGCATTCAGGAAGTATTTGCTGAATGAATAGATGAAGGGATAAACCCAGGAGTTCATTCTGTCATGCAGAAGCAGAGATAAGCTTGTGCAGTACAGTGGCAAGGAAGAGGCAAGGATTCTGTGTCAGGAAGAGCTTCCTACAGTCAGAGCTGTCAAAGATTACTGGAGCAAGCCAGGGGAGGGAGGGAGTTCAAGCAGAGGGCGTGGTGAATATCGTAGAGGGCACTCTAAGATTTTCAATGGGTAGTTAAACCAGATGATTTGAAATGCTATTTAGATTCTGAGACTCCATTAAATATTTGAACATCTACTGTTCCTGTAACAATGTGTGAGTCACAGGGCGATGTGTAGTGGGGGGAGATTCAGGAATGTGAACATGATTAAAAGAACAAAAACAAAATTCAACTGATTAGGGACACCTGGGTGACTCAGTCAGTTAAGCGTCTGACTCTTGATTTTAGCTCAGGTCATGATCTTGGGGTTTGTGGGTTTGAGCCCTGTGTCAGGCTCTGCACTGATGGCGTGGAGCCTGCTTGAGATTCTCTCTCTGCCCCTCTCCCATGTGCTCTCTCTCTCTCTTTCAAAATAAATAAATAAACTTAAAAAAAATTCAACTGAATAAATTTTAAATATCTTATTGGCTTTATTCAATGATTCATGATTGGGCAGTATCCCATTCAGACGAGAGAAACTGTAATTAAGTAAGATATTGAGTCCTGGTTTGGTGATGTGGTCTTAGTACAAGTGACTCCATTTTGGGCCTGTTGCCTCTCTTTACAAATTTTTTTTTAATGTTTATTTATTTTTGAGAGAGAGAGGGGGAGACAGACAGAAAAACAGGCAGACAGAGCATGAGCAGGGGAGGGTCAGAGAAAGGGAGAGACAGAGAATCCGAAGCAGGCCCCAGACTCCAAGCTGTCAGCACAGAGCCTGACATGGGGCTCAAACCCACGAACCACAAGATCATGACCTGAGCTGAAGTCGGAAGCATAACCACTGAGCCACCCAGGCAACCCACCTTTTTTTTTTTAAACAGTTGAGATACCTACATATGCTTGGGTATTCCCAATCCCACTGTGGTGGTAAAATATAAATTAAAAAATAAAATTTAGAAAATAACAGACTATAAATAGATAATGAAATTCAGAATACTGAAACCGTTCGTTCATTCATTCATTCATTCATTCAATGAGTATTTGAGTGCCAATAAACATTGTAGGTGCCAGCATCTTCTTTGTAGCTGGACAGAACAGCAAAACCCAGGAAGGGTTGGAGTTGAGTCAGATCCTAAAGTGTTTGTAGACAGGCAGTGAGGGGTGTGGAGTAGGAAGAACTGGTTACAGGATTGGTGAGGCATTCTGGGAGGCAATAGCAGACTTTGGGAGAGTGGTAGCAAGTAGCAGCCTCCAGAAAGGAGTCTGGAGCCATATTGTGGTTGGTCTGCAATATTAGTCTAGCAGTGAGGTGTGAAACATGTGATTGAATATGGAGGGTGAGGTGTGCATGGCTTAAGTGGGTTTGAAAGTGAACGCCTCTGCCAGACAGAAATGTGGAATAGGTGAAAATGATGTGATCTTAGGCATGGAGTGTTTAATATTTTGGAGATCCAACTGGAAATAACCAGTCATGGACATACCATACCTAAAAAGACATTTGAAGTTTTGAAATGTCATCTGTTTTGAAATGGCTCATCTATTTGCTGATTTAAACATACATTTAGTTCATTTTGGGTCTGTTCTTTCCTGGGTCCATTTTCTTTTAAAATAGATTCACAGGCATTTACCAGAGCACTGTTCTTCCTTTTCTGTGATGTCACTTTCCCATTTCTACATGAATTGTGACTACTTTGTCACTGTTACGGAAGTGTTCTCACATGCCAGCTTCACTGGTGCAAGATGTCACTTCATGTCACCAAGAGTTGTGAAAAGCTATTTTAAGTGAGGTGGAAAATTTTGGGTTTTAAAGGACTCACTGAATTTTCGGACAAACTAAGGATTTCTAAAGAACTTGGACATTTGTGCATTCTGTAATGTTGGGAGTTTGTAGGTTAAACGGCTTTGGATTTTATTCTGTTCTTTGTTTATAGGTCATTATTAGTGGAACATCATTGAGCCCTTACCAAACAAATAAAATTGTGTGCTAACTTCATAACATTTTAAAATAAAGATTAGGAAGCCTGAATTTTAAGAGGTACAAGAGGAGTTGATTGATGATTGATTGCTCCAGGGTTATGTTTTAGCAAGGTCATAATTTTGAGGGTCCTCTGTTGTAATAATATAATTTTTGCACCAAAAAATATAGTTGAGTACCAATATTTATAGAGAGGGCATAGTTAATACTTTACAATGTTTTCCTTTTTTATTTATTTTTAATTATTATTTTTAAATTTTCAGTAAAACTCTGAGCTACACGTGGAGCTTGAACTCATGACCCTGTGATCAAGAGTTGTATGCTCTACTGACTGAGGCAGCCAGGTGCCCCTAAAATGTTTTCTTATTAAAAAATGTTTAAAATTTTTTAATATTTATTTATTATTGAGAGACAGAGAGACACAGACCGTGAGCAGGGGAGGGTTAGAGAGAGGGGGGAGACGCAGAATCCAAAGCAGGCTCCAGGCTCCGAGCTGTCAGCACAGAGCCCGACGCAGGGCTCGAACTCACAAACTGCGAGATCATGACCTGAGCCAAACTCAGTCGCCCAACTGACTGAGCCACCCAGGCGCCCCCCAAAAATTTTAAACTAAATCATGTTTCTTGTACATTTTATCCCTCACGATTGCATCTAAACTAAGAAGTTAAACTGCTTAAAAATAATAATTTAAAGATATAATTTTGATCTCTGCAGGCTCTCTGAGTCCCTGGAATATAGTCCTTTAATCTTTGAAGGTGGCTGTCAGTTTTGTGAATTTAAATTTACAAAACCCATCTTATGAAAACTATTCCCGCCACTCCGTGTTTTGTGCTTTTTCAGTTTGGGAAAAATTTGGTCTTACAGGCCATATTACTAGTTTATTTATAGACAAATTGAAATATACTTAAAACAGTTTCCTTTTTAAAAAGTTAAGTGAAAATATCAACCAGAATTAAAAATGTTTTAAATATTTGTGAGACATTTAGATAATTTGTTAATAAACTCTATCATTCTTTGTTACTCTTGAACTATATACTTTTCTTTCTTTTTTTTTTTGTCTCACCCTGATTTTCTTTGAACTTTACACTTTTTTATTTCTTTTTCTCTCAGTCTTCTGACTACTCACCGAGAACTTCTTGATATTCTCAAATTTGCAATCTCCAGAGATTCAGCTCTTATTAACTCTTCTTCAGAGCTGGTTCTGAAATAATTTCCCAGAGGTTCCTGCCCCTTCCTGGGAGAGAATTAGTCCTTCTGTCCCAGGCAGTGGAGCAAAAGGAGAGAGGTCATAGACTCAAATGACTTTTATGTTGGTTGACTTAAAAATATCAGTAGCACTGTTTCCAAGAAGAAACAATTTTTAAAGGAGGACAAATGTTTTTTGTTTTTTTTTCCCTTCTCCTAATTTAGCTATTTGCCTTTGAGACCTAGATCCGGCTTGCAAATACACACGTACGAGTATGTGTGTGTGAGTGTGCATGTCTTCATGTTTCTGTGTTTATAAACTTTTCCTGTAAGGATGGCCTCGCAGTATGTTTTTGGTGATTGCCGTAGTTTTAGTAACTTGTATAAATTGGTTCATGAGCGGGTCTGCCTGACATTATAAACCCACAGCTTCTGATGCTACATAATTTTAAAAAGCAAATTTAAAATAAAACTTAACAGAGCTTTAAAAGAAGATGCAAAATGGTTTTTGCGCATTGACCTGAAATGGCTTACTCCATAAACTCAGAAACTTGAAAGCTGAGTCCATAGACTATTGGACAGAAAACTGTTTTTTAAACCTTTCCTTTATTCTACAGGAAATGAATCTGTTTGCCCTTTTCCTGTGGTGCCATATTGTCTGAATTTTCTTTCTGTCTTACAACAGGCAGAAAAAGTAAGGCCACACATTTGCTAATCCTCTTGATGCTGTGTGGTGCTACGCTGTGGGTTGAATAATTATGATTAATTGTATGCTGGCCCACGTGCATTTCAGAAAGTGGATTGTAATGAAATAAAACTTAATGATTTTAACATTGTGCTACTGGTATGTATTTGTGATTCGTTGCTCTGTTACTACAAGATATACTTTGTAATCGTACAGATGTTGTTGAACTCAAATTTCAAGCCATAAAAGTTTTGGGACTGCTTTTTAATGAGAATAAGGTTTTATGTATCTTTGCGTTTCACAAATTAGACCCAAGAAAGGGGAGAACTAAGAGCTGAATCAGAAAGAAAGCAGGGGGTCAGTAGCACACATGTGCGCACACACATTAATCAGGATGCACTTTTGCTTTCCTGTGTATTGTTCACTCTCCTATGCTTTTATACTTTTTTATAAAAGTGCAAAAATTTATAATATATATTTACATATATATTATATATTTAAAATGCTTGCAGTGATTGAGCAGTTGTGGGTTGGATCTGAGCATGTCTTTAAATTTAGAAAAAAAGATTATTTTGTGTTTTGGACTTGGAGTATACATACATATTTATTAATATTTGTACAGTAAGTAGCCTTGGTTGATTTATTGTCACCTGTGTGGGCTTAGGTTTTGTATAGCTGTTTGGAGAATTTGTACATTACCTTAAAAGCTTAATTTAATTTTTATTTAAGATGAATTAGTGTAGTTTATTTGGTTGGCCAAGTACTTTATCATCTCCCCTTCAGCTGTCCTCCAGCTCACCATTGTTTGGTCATTTCACAGGCAAACCTTACTTACTCTTATTTCTCCCAGAATTAGGATGAAATTCTTCTTGCTGCGTTGCTCTGATGATTAGCAATAACTGTTTCCATTCCTCACATCCAGTACTGGACACTGGAATTAAAAAGCTTTCTGCATCTATTATCTCATTAAACGTCTCTACTGCCCTTTGGGGTAGGAATGCTTGCCCCACGTTTCCCGATAAGGAAATTAATCATAAGAGTGTCCCATGGCCTGTGCAAGGGAAACAGTTACTAAAAAGTTGAGGTAGGACCATGCATACCTCTTTCGCTGTTGCCATTGTTCTGGATCCATAATGATCATTTGGAAGAAGTGCATAAAGTGCTGAAAGCTGTTTTCTTAAACATTTCATTGTCTCAGGCTTGTTTTTTGGTTTGTTGTAAAATCACGGTTGTCTTCTTCCTAAGGGATAATTTCTCTCTGCCTGATAGGAAGGATGTGTATTTATTTCAGGATTTGGGGGTGTATTTGAAAAAGGACTTTTTATGTTACATTGTTTTCAATATTTGTATTTTTAATGCATTTTAAACGTAGCTTTGAAATCTTTGGGTGTATATGTATAATTATAAACACATTTCTAGCTTATACCTATGTTTAGGTACAGCTTATACACTCTGTAGATGCATACTATATTTGAGACTCTGTATTCTAAATTTCAGGCTTTAAATCTATATTCCGTCTTCATGCACATGGATTAAAATGAATTTATCAATTTTTAGCCCCCTCCCCCCACAGTTTCATTATGAAAGTGTGTTGGACCTTAGGACCTCAGGAGTGGCAGAATTCTTGTGGTTGGCCCAAGATCCAGATTTTTCTCCGGATTGCCTGTAATTTTATTCTGACTTGCCCTATTAGAAGTTTATAAAGAAGGAATTTGCAAAATGGTATTAATTTTGTGATTTGCCAAGTTAATTTTTCTGGCCATGTTTGAAATTAAATTGAAAAGGCATTAGTAAAACCTAAAATTACTCCCTCATGCTGGTTTCCCTAGCTTTCCTCCATGCTTGAGGGCTCCGTGCCCCTTTCTGTACTGTGGTCTTTATATTTAATCTGCTCTGCCTTTTGGTTTGGTTCAGTTAATGCTTGGGTTAGATAATGTCTCTGTAAGAGTTGTGCTTTCTGTAAAATGTTTTGTATTTCCAGAAACTTTTCACATTTTTACTAGCTTCTTTTGTTTCCATTTTTTAGTTTGAAGACTACAGTCATCTACTGTGAAGTAACTCAGCTGTTAGACAAAGTTATGTGACCAAAATGTCTACTATCATGTGCACAACTGGGATGGAAAACACTTATGTTTGTATTACCTTGTGTTTTATAAGTAACTAGCAAATACTGAATACCTCTGAAAGCTATTATTAATTTTCCCAGCAACCTCAGAATTTTACTTTCTGCAGGCATTTAAGCATTAATGAATGTAAGAATAAACTGGTCTTTATTTTGCCTAATTCTAATGCACGATTTTCTTCCATTTTAAGACCGAGTTTGGCAAGCATCATGAAAATAGACTATTTTCAACTCTCTCAAGTTGTTCAGGGACTGGAATGTTTTTAGCATTGAGACCTTTTTTTTAAAAAAAAGAAAAAGAAAAAGAAAAAGAAAAGAGACGCCTGGGTGGCACAGTCGGTTGGTTAAGTGTCAGCCTTTATTGAATTTGAGCCCCGCATCAGGCTGTCTGCCCTCAGCACGGAGCCTGCTTCAGATCCTCTGGTCCCCCCCCCCCCCACTCCCCGCCCACCATCCACCCGCTCCACTCCCACTTACGTGTGCTCAATCTCTCTCAAAAAAAAAAAAAAAAAAAAAAAAAAAAGAAAGCCATTGACATTTCTGTCATTGCCTGAATATATTTCTGTGGGTGCTGCTTACTTACTAAAATCATGGAAGAATTGAAAATTTCCAAGTTTGCTCTCAACACACACACACACACACACACACAGCTTAGTCAACTGAACTTGCCATATAAGTAAGCCTTGTATATAGTTTCAGTAATCATAAGCTGTGAGTATTTTTTTAATTGTTCTGTTGGGTACCACATTTTATAAAACCCACAGTCAATCATATACAGTGTTTAGCAATTTTATTTTACTCAGAATGAATACAGATTATGGACTGAAACAAAAAAAAAAATGCCACCACTACCAACACTGTCACATAACAAAGCAATTTCTAACATGTCTAGTGTGTTCTAGGAACTCCATAAATATTCTTTAGTGAATGAATGTAGTTCAACCATGAGCATAATAGTTCCTTAGAGTTTTCCTCATATTTATCTTTGTACAGACATGCTTTTTTCCCTTTGATGATTAATACAAGTCTGTATGTGACCCTTTGGCTTATTTGGGGATATTCCTAGCTGTCCTCTAAGGGTAGATTTCTGTTAATACTGTCTGCATAAAGATTTAGTTGTTTGCAGAGTGTCCTGTTCCTGCTATGTCCAGCCAGTTTTTGGACAGTTACTGCCCTCCCCTCCCCTCCCCTCCCCTCCCCTCCCCTCCCCTCCCCTCCCCTCCCCTTCCCCCCTTCCCCCCTTCCTCTCCCTCCCCTTCCTCTCCCTCCCCTTCCTCCCCCTGTCCTCTCTTTTCTGAACAGAGACTCAATCTAACCTACACAGCACGTTAGTGGAGGGAAGAATCTGGATAGTAGCCTCTAATACAAGGAAGCACCTAAGAACAAACCAGACTCTTACTCAGGACTGGCTGCATAATCTGCGAGGCACAGTACAAAATGAATGTGCAGGGCACTTTGTTAAAAAAAAAAAAAAAAAGGATTAAGAATCTCAAGACATTAACAACTGAGATTCAGTCAAGTGTGAGGCTCTGTGCTAATGCACAAGTGGGTTTCTCCCATGAAGCCTGCCTTGCTCTTACTCTCCCAGTGCTCTCTTGGTTCTAATAGTGGAGAGCAGAGCAGGGCAGGACTGACCTAGCTTTTGTCCGTTCTAAGTCTCTGAATTGGATTTTTCCTTGCTGGTTAACCCCCGGCCCTCCCACGGACTGTAGAATGAGCTCCCAGGGGTACCAAACGACACAAACAGAAATGTCCGATAGGTGCCAAAAGATGAACTTATCTTCCTCCCTGTTCTCAACACATTTGGAACAGAAAAAGGATTGTAGAAACAGGTATCACCTAGGGTAAATGCCATTCAGAATTTGTATAATTATTATAATTTGTGTACCACACGGAGTATCCTTTCTTTTAATCTGTTTATTTTCCATTTATACTTTTTTTTCTCTCTCAATATCCCAGGAAGTTACTTAATTATTCAACTGTTCTTCTAGCTGTTACACATTAAGAATTCCTATTGTTGGCACAAAACCCATCACTTAAGCCTCATCTTGGGAACGCTCTCATCTATTATTTCTGATACAGCTATGAAGCGTTGTGGTTTTTAGCACATTTGTGTGTACCCTAGAGGGTTGTTTGCAAATTGGGATTGCATGTGTTGTGAATTTATCTGAAAAATGATGGAGGTTTTTTTTTTTTTATGATTTTAATGTATCTGGAGTAATGGCTTTGTGGGTGGGATAGGGCAAAGGTCTGTCAGTCTCAAAATCTGTTTAATGGAGAAAACTTGGTACTGCCTTTTGAGGAACTTAGATTGGCCCCCAAAGATTAAGATTTGTGCCGAAGTACATTTTTCAAGTTTGTCTTTTGCCACAAAAATAACGCATCTGTCTACGAATCTGGACGACTCCTTACATGTCCCAGCTGTGTCAGGGCTGTCCTATTGATAATGTTAACATTTATAGAAATGTAGCTTCTTTACCCCTTAGGCCCATGAAAAACCAGTTAGCCAAAAGAAATGCTGGGAAATCCTGCTCCACAGCCTGCTACCTCGATGAAGGAAATTGTCTCAGGCATGTTTTCTACTCCAGCCTCATCTTTGTCCTGCTCCTCCTTTCTCTTGGTTCCTCTGCCAGGGTCTGAGGACCCATGCTCCTTATTGTCTTCCCTTCCCACCCCAACACGTACCTTTAGATGCCCACCCACATGCCTCTCCATATGTAATCTCCTCTGAAAACTGGCAAGACTGACAAGAAATTACTTGCATTTATTGATTGAGTGGTTACAGATTCATAACCCCCACAGGTGCCTTTCATTTGGGCATTTGTCCTTTGCTCTTGGGGCCCTTTTTTTGTGTGAAATGAGGGAATCAGCCCCTTTGGTAAGACTTCAAGGTAGCAGTTTTGTGGGGGGAAATGAGACAGTTTTTGAATTTCTTGTTCTTGGAAGTGTCCTGGACTAAAGATACCTTTCACTGTTACCACACTCTTCCAGGATTTGGGTGTTGAAGGGGACAAGGGCACTTGGACAGTTTTCTCTGTGGAACATGCCTTTGGTCGTTGCCTTTCATTGAACTCAGAGCAATGGCCTAAACCAGCTTAGCATCTGTCCACCTCTCTCTTTTCCCCATGACTGCTGCATGTATATTTTATGTTTTCCTATTTGCATCTCATCCTCACTTCCCCTTCTCTTCCTTCTACTTTCCCCTTCTCTACCTTCTCTGCTGGGATGTACATTATGGCCTCACATGGCTTCTGGTCATGAAGTCTTTGGCAAATAAATGAGTTGTTGGAATTCTTCCTCTTTGCTGATTGCTTTGATAATTGTGGCTCTGTTCTGAGTTCT